>NC_090748.1:33158283-33165783 GCF_036898095.1 Palaemon carinicauda
AAGAAGTGGGTGTTGAATCTGAAAAAGAAAACTTGCCATTACACACATAAGTTCCAGAGGAACTATAAAGTCTTTCTAGAAAATCTTATATACACTTCATGTTAAAACATGTGGCACATGTGTTACAGTCTATATTACTTCACCTTGTAAAAGAACAGTCTTTAGCATCACTAGGTGGCACTTAAAATCACTGTTTCTCACTAGGGTCAATACAGGCACCCGTGGAGTTAGAGTCCCTAATAACTCACTGTTCTACGCAGCACTAAGCAGCAGGTTTTAGCCCACTACCTGCTGTCACCACATGGCGCCGCAACTCTTGCACCTGCTTTGCGTAGTGTTTGAAAAATACTCTTGAGGATTTCCAGCCCGTGAAAGAACGAAGACTCTCGATGTCAATTGTCTGGAAGAAATTCAGGGAAGAGGTGACTTTCCTGGGATCATGACCTGCGGGTGTACTGTCAGGATCCGCTCTGCAAATAAAGTAGGTGATCTTCGCCCTTAGTTGTTTGAGTGACAAATCAGACCCTGATGTTTCTCCTTTAAAGAGCTGTCCTCCGCCAAAGTCTGAAGTTCTTCGAAGATAGACCTTTAGACTCTCCACTGGGCATAGAGAGACATCTTCCTTCAGGAGGCAGATTCTCCAGGGGCCCCACCGTTTGGTGGGAAGCTCGTTCTTGGCGAGAAACGTTGGGTGAGGAAAGAGGGTAAGTTCACCTGTGTCAGCAAACTGTATCTGCCCCTCTTCTCTTGATAAAGCCTCAATCTCACTGACTCGGGGTCCCGAGGCGAGAGCAAAAAGGAAAATCACTTTTTGAGTCAAATCTTTCAGAGGGCAAGACTCGTTGTCCAGACTTGAGGAAAACTGGAGCACTTTGTCGAGAGACCAGGAGATAGGTCTCGGAGGAGGTGCAGGACGGAGTCTAGCACATGCCTTTGGCAGCTTGTTAAAGATGCCGTCGGACAGGTCGATCTTGAAGGCATAGAGTAGTGGTCTTGTCAAGGCCGATTTGCAGGTAGCAATCGTGTTGGCTGCCAAGCCCTGTCCATGAAGGTGAATAAAGAAGGACAGAAAAAAAATCTATAGAGATTTCCGTAGGATTTTCAGCATTGACGAAGGACACCCATTTCTTCCAGAAGACTCGTATTGCCTTCTGGTAGATTTAGTTTTGTATTCCTCTAGGAAGTCCAAACTTTTCTTTGAGATCCCAAAACTTTTCTTAACGGCTAGGAAGAGAAAATCATGAGATGTAGGTCTTGGGTTTTCCTTAATGAAGCGAAGACAGTCGACTTCTGAACTTGCTGAGATAGAACTGAGTCTGGAAGGGGAATTATCTTGGGTTGTAACTCCAGGATTAGAGGGAACCAGTTGCTCCGGGGCCACTTGGGTGCCAATAGGGCTGCTGTTCCTTGGAAGGTTCTCAGCTTGGTGAGGACTTTCAGCAGAAGGTTGGGTGGAGGGAACAGGTAAATTTGACCATCTGTTCCAGCCAAGGGACATGGCGTCCACTGCTTCCGCTCTTGGGATCTCGTAAGGGGCCACGTAACGAGGGAGTTGTTTGTTGTCGCTTGTCGCGAAGAGGTCGATCTGCAGTTCTTGGACTTGGCGAGAGATGAAGGAGAATGAGTCTGCGTCTAGAGACCATTCTGACTCTATAAGGTTGTCCTTGATTGAGCATCTGCCGTCACGTTGCGGAATCCTTGAAGGTGAACTGCTGAGAGGTGCCATCTCTTCTTGTCCGCAAGGCGGAAGATTGGCAGTAACACTTGGTTGAGTTGGGGCGATCTTGAGCCCTGACGGTTGAGACATCTGACCACAACGGCGCTGTCCAGAGTTAGACGGATGTAGGACGAGGGTCATGGAGACAGCCTCTTCAGAGAAAGAAGAACCGTCATTGCCTACAAGAAGTTGATGTGGAACGTCTTGAATAGGGGGGACCATGTTCCTTGAACTTGTCGTTGAGGGGAGTTACCCCACAATCCTTCTAGCGATGCATCCGTGTGGATAACGACCGACGGAGGTGGTGGTTGAAGGGGAACTGATCTCTTCAGGTTCTTTGCCTCCGACCATGGCTTTAGGAGTTAACGAAGCCTGGTTGGCAGAGGTCTCTTGAGATCTCTTCTAGCAATGGATCCATATCTTCTCCAGACTCCCGATGCATACTTTAGCTGTGCTCGTAGCACTGGGTCTGTCACTGAAGCGAACTGGAGGGAGCCGAGCACCTGCTCCTGTTGACGTCTTGAAATCTGTTTGGATTTTAGGAGTCTCTTAACAGATCCTGCTATTTCCTTCCTTTTCTTCTGAGCTGGAGAAAATCGAGACTTCTTGGTGTTGATTTTGAAACCCAGATGTTCCAGGAATTGGGTCACTTTTCTTGAAGCTTGCAAACATTCTTCTGAGGATGCGGCCCATACCAGCCAATCGTCCAGGTAAGCCATCACCTGGACGCCTTGATGGCGTAGCTGTTGGACGATCGTTTCTGCGAGCTTTGTGAAGATCCTTGGAGCTATGTTGAGTCCTAAGGGCATGGTTCTGAAGGTGTATTGCCTTCTTTGAAGCCTGAATCCTAGGTAGGAGGAGGTCTGGCGATTCATTGGAATGTGCCAGTAGTCGTCCGCCCAAGTCTATCGAGACTGTGAAATTCTTTTGGGGCAGTAGGGCTCTGATGGGCTGAAGAGTTAGCATCTTGAATTTGTTGTTCACGATGAACTTGTTGACAGGGGACAAGTCCAAAATGACTCTGAGTTTGTCGGAGTCCTTCTTGGGAACACAAAACAGTCTTCCCTGGAACCTGGTAGACTTTACCCTCTTGATCACCCTCTTGTTCAAGAGTTCTTGCACGTATTCTTCCAGGATGGGGGTGGAGTGTTAGAAGAATTGACAGAAGGTTGGAGGAGGTGTTACCCAGCTCCACCCTAGTCCGTTCTTGATGATGCTGTGATCCCAAGGATCGAAGGTCCAACGATCCTGGACAAGGCGGAGTCTTCCTCCCACCGGAAGCATTTCATTGCTTCTGGTTTCCCGAGGGTTTGCCACCTCGACCGCCTGCTCCCTTCCCTCCTCTCCCTCTAGAAGGACGTCGAGAGGGGTCTCTGCCGGAGCCTCTACCTTTGGGACGAAAGGTAGTTGACTGTCTTTCATAAGCAGGTGTGAAGACTGGTGACTAAGCCACCACCAGCTGAGGGACCAGCTGAAACTTCTGTTGGGGCTGAGAAACCAACTGGGGAGTAGCGGGTGCCAGAAACTGGCTCTTAGCCTCTCGCTGCTGAGGCCTAGGCTTGTTAGACTTCTTCTTAGGTTGGGGGCCCTCATCCTGAGAAGATTTCCTCTTTCTAGACATGCCCCACTTGTTGAGAAGGTTCCGGTTCTCGGTGGCGGCTCTGTCTATGATCTCTTTCACGAGATCATTGGGGAAGAGGTTTTTCCCCAAAATGTTGGAGGAGATCAGTTTCCGGGGTTCGTGTTTGACGGTAGCGTCCGTAAACACGAATTCCTTACAGGGTCTCCGAGCCCTGATGAAGCTGTAGAAGTCTTTCGTCAGGGTGGCGAGATGGGTCTTAGCTAAGACCATATACATATCTGGGGTCCGAGTGTCCCTGGCCATTGTCTTCAATTGCACTTGGAGGAAAAGGGAGGAGGTCAGTCCGTCTTTCGTATCCAGCTCCCGACGCAGAAGGTATTCGCAGAGCTTAGGGAGGTTCTCATTAAATTGACATCCTGCTACGTCAGCCTCAAACTTTCCTACCGAGAAATTTAACTGGATGTATTTCCAGTTCTTGTCGTCAGGAAGTAGGGCGAAGGAGAGGGGCCTACATTCCTCAAATGTAGGGCAAGGTTTCCCTTCCTCCACCATCTTCAACACTGCCAGCAAGGACTTTTCGGCAAAGGGGAAGACCATGGTGGCAGGAGCATGAAAAGATGGAAGTTTCTTGCTAAGGGCCGGCACCTTAGAGTTGGTGTAGTCCTTGCACTTAAGGTTTCCGGCCAAAAGAGATTAAGCTTTGGCGAGGTCAAAGACTATGACCTCCTTAGGCTCGGTTTCCTCCTTGGAAGCTGGCTCGGACTTGAGACGGATGTAACAGTTAGGGTACGACTCAAAGCTTGGTCAAAACTCCACCTCTTCAAGGGGGACGGCGCCTAGCTTATCATTGACGAAGATTCATCCACTTGTGATTGGCATGTGCTCGGCATGCCTCCAGGGGTTGGTCACTGAGTAAGGGGAAAGATTCTCGACGTTGATCTTCCTAACCGACTACTTCGACAGACGGAGAATCTCTTTCTTGAGGTCCTCTTGTCCTCTTCGGAACCTCTCATCCAGAAGGGCCACTAGGGCCTAGAAACTGTCCTGGTTCTCCAGTAACGACAGAGTAGGAGTAGGCTTAGACGAAGTAGAGGGGATGGGTTCTGTTAGGGCAACGGAAGTAACAGATGGGGTGCGGGCGACTTCGTCCTCGGAGTCCGGAGCCTCCACATGCTCCTCCTCTTCTCGACCCTGGGCCATCAGGGTCCTTTTGGTGGTGTCTGATACCTTCGACATCTGTTCCACCTCGTTAAGATGGAAGTCTTGCAGTGCGTCTGAAACGTCAGGTTCGACCGTCAGCTGGACGCAGGGGATCTCGGCCTTGGGGATGAAAGCATCCGCAGATGCCTTTGGGAAGAGCAAAGCTCTCATCTTCTCACTCGGGAGATAGGGCCCTGTGGCTTTCTTTTGGAAACCACGCACCCCTTTGCGCAGTTTCTCTCGGGCAACGTCCTTGGCCTCCGCAGAGGGATGGTCCTCAAATGCCTCATGGAGCAGGTCCTTGTAGACGGTGCAGAACTGCGGGTCCCAATACCGAAAAGTCCCCTTGGTAATGGAACAGCTGGCGTGGGTTCGGCACGCCAGGTGGCCGTAGAAGTCCGGACGCCGAACGCTACAGAAGGCGCTCTCACACCGGACATACTCCTGTAAAAGAAAGGGGGAATGAGTCTGCAGAAGTCATATACAATTACTTAAAGTAAAGACTTAAAGTAATCTTAGATTAGCATTAAAGTTATTTAACTTGATATAAAATTCCTTTTCATGTGTAAGATTAGGATAGTAAGCTGGAAAAGAAGCAGGAAAGACATACACATGCATCCCGCCGCCCAGCCAATTACCGCGACCCGACACCAAGACTAATTCTAAGGGCTCTTAAAGAGCCTAAGATATGGAAGAGATATCCACAAAGGATTAAGCGCAGCTTAGGCTTCCTCTGGAGAATTAGTCATGGTAAGAGGGGGAAACTGAATTCATTCAGTTTAGGATAAAAGTGGGGGAGAAATAATCCCTCCCTATTCGGATAGGTACCGGCAAGGGACTGCGTATGGATACAGAGAGTATGCTGGAAATAATTTTACTGCATAACTATACATCATAGTTTTTTTTGTCTAGGGTAAGTACTGTACCATAGATATACTGGCTATCATATATAGCTATATAATAGTCACTGCTGGCACAAGTCCGGCAGGGGAGAGGTGACAGTCCACTGAAGTGATGTGATTAGGTGGCGCCGCCAGCATGGCGGCATGCCGGAAACGCGCCTGGCGCCGGCGAATCTCCATCGAGGGTGGGAACCCCCTCCCTGTCATCAATCTATGTGGCAGAGAGAATAGGAGCTTCTGGATGATGGCAGATCACCGGCACGTCGGCGGAGCCCAGCATTCGGCAAGCGACCGTCGAAGATATTCCAGCACTGGCGTCAATCAATGAGACAGAGTGGATACTAGGGTACCCTGACAGCTGTTGCCGGAAGGGTAGCGGCATTAGACCGGCACCAATAGGTAGAGAGAAAGGGTAGGGGAGGAGGGAGGGAAGGGTAGTTCGTTACACCAACCTCTTCTTCCTCCGGAAGGAGTGTTCAAAGGGGGCAATCTTTCATCCAGCCGCAACAGAGCCGGCAATCGGCAGGAATTGCAGGTGGTGGCCCAAGGGAGGACCGAAGAACACTCTAAGATAGGGAGGTCCCACGCCGGCAGACCGATTCTCTTAGGCTCTCCCATAGTTCGACTGTATGCGGGAAGCATAGCAGCTCGGATTAACCCACGAAAGGACCAAGCCGAACCCACAACTCGCCAGCAATCGGTGGAGTTGTAGGACGGCGGACAGGGGTGTGATGGCTAGGCCAATACAAAAGGACAGAGGGGGGAGGGGCGAGGGTCCTGAAGGGGAGCGTGGGGGAAGGCGTAGCCTTCACCAATGCTCCAGGGGAGTGTTCTGTTCCAGAACCGGCGCTATCCCAGGTGTAGGAGACTTCATTCTCCAGCCTAGGGTAGGTTAGTTCAGAAAAGGTACAGCACTAGTGTACTGTCCTAAACTATAAAGAAACAGAATCCCCTGGCCTGCCTAACCTAGGCTAGGGAAGCGATTCCCAAACCAGGGAAGGCAGGTGTAGGACAGGTCGCTAGGCCACAGGGAGGAAAGGGTCTAAACCTTACCAAGTGTGGACAGGGGGGAAAGGCAGAGCCCTTCCACCTTTGCAAACCAGCAAGGCCCCAAAAGGAGAGATCATACACCTAGTGGGGGAGCTGGGGCCAAACAACTGGTACTCTGAGGTTCTGTCCCAAACTCAAAGCTCATGTGCTATTGCTAGAAGTGGGGAAAGAAAATCCTAGCCTAACCCTACACGAATGCGATTCTAGGTAAGGAGGGCTAGGATGTAGCCTAGGCTACCTCAGAGGGTGGAGATACCTTGGGTAAGGTAACTGGGGAGGATAGGAAGTATACCATGGCCCTACGTTAGGTTAGGGGTAAGGGAGTCGACTACCAAGATCACTGAAACCCTTAGTATACTTCCTCGAAGGCGAAAACATATGTGCAATCACTGAATCTTATATGTGTAAATGTCTAAAATCTCCATTTCATAATATAAACTAGGAACACTTATTACATCATGCATGAGAGTAAACAAAAACCACCTAGGCTATCGAATATAGGGGCTAGGTTAGAGCACTAGCCTACAAATCGGCTACCTATGCTTACCGAAAAAAGGATACCATCGACATAATATAACTAATACTTAGCAATGAAGACTAAATACCTAATGCTGATAATTAATTATAAGACCAAGTAAGGTTGTTCTGGCTAACTAAATAAAGCATGCGAGGCGAACAGCATCCGATATGATGCCTCCGGTTAAGGCACAGCTCAGCCACAAAACACGGCATTTTAATATAGAAAGGCGTTACTTTGCGGCTAGAGTTTATTTATATAATACAAGAATATGGTACTCAACTTTCCAGAAGAAGGCGAGGCTGAAGATTGCGACATACTGCCTCTCTTAGCGAAAAACTGGGAAAAGCACCTTGTCATAAACGCTACGTGTAAAGAAATAACAATGGCGCCCGACGGCGGCGTCATCCAAGATGGCGGCCAACATGGCAACCGGATGTTGACGCCGCCGAGTACCTAAAACAGTAACGGAGGAGGAAAACTTTGTAACGGCTCCTCCTATAACTTGCCACTATTCCCTCTCGAAGCGTAA
>NC_090748.1:33170783-33173283 GCF_036898095.1 Palaemon carinicauda
TCTCGTTTCATCTAGTGCTCTCCTCACTTCCTCTATTGTAATCTCTCTCTCATTCTCCTCTCCCATCACTGGCACCTCAACACCTGGAACAGCAATTATATCTGCCTCCCTATTATCCTCAACATTCAGCAAACTTTCAAAATATTCCGCCCACCTTTTCCTTGCCTCCTCTCCATTTAACAACCTTCCATTTCCATCTTTCACTGTCTCTTCAATTCTTGCGCCAGCCTTCCTTACTCTCTTCACTTCTTTTCAAAACTTCTTCTTATTCTCTTCATATAACTGACCCAATCCCTGACCCCACCTCAGGTCAGCTGCCCTCTTTGCCTCACGTACCTTGCACTTTACTTCCACATTTTTCTCTCTATATTTTTCATACTCCTCTATACTATTACTCTGCAGCCATTCTTCAAAAGCCCTCTTTTTCTCTTCCACTTTTACCTTCACTCCATCA
This sequence comes from Palaemon carinicauda, assembly GCF_036898095.1. Lineage (NCBI taxonomy): Eukaryota > Metazoa > Arthropoda > Malacostraca > Decapoda > Palaemonidae > Palaemon > Palaemon carinicauda. The sequence goes on from NC_090748.1 coordinate 33,171,238, forward strand.
TTCCACCATTCACTGCCCTTCCTCATGCTGCCTCCAACAAGCTTCTTGCCACATACATCACTTGCAATCCCAACAAAATTTTCTTTTGCTAACTTCCACTTCTCCTCTAAATTACCAGTTTCTCTTACTCTCACCTCGTCATATGCCATTTTCAACCTTTCCTGATATTTACTTTTAACCCCGGTTTTATTAGCTCTTCAACCCTCACTAGCTCCCTTTTACATCCACCTACTCTATTCCCCCACTCTTTTGCTACAACTAATTTTCCTTCCACCAAAAAATGATCAGACATACCGTTAGCCATACCCCTAAACACCTGCACGTCTTTCAATCCTCCAAACATTCTTTTAGTTATCAACACATAATCCATTAATGCCCTTTCTACTACTCTTCCATTTGCCACTCTTACCCATGTAGACTTATTTTTATCTTTCTTTTCAAAAAAGCTAGCACTTATTACCATCTCCTGTTCAACACACATATCTACCAGTCTCTCACCAGTCTTTTCACCTGGTACGCCATACTTCCCAATGACACCTTCTACCTCTCCAGCGCCTACTCTAGCATTTAGGTCACCCATGACAACTACATAATTCCTTCTACCCAGTCCTTCTACACACCTAGTTAATTCATTCCAGAACTCATTCCGCTCTTCTTCACTTTTCTCACTACCTGGCCCATACGCACTGACAAACGCCCAACATTCCCTACCCAACCTAACCCTTACCCACATTAACCTAGATGATATCTCCTTCCATTCCACTACTTTACCTGTCATCCATTCACTCAGCAATAACGCCACACCCTCTCTCGCTCTTCCCCTTTCAATCCCAGACACTCTACCAGACATTTCACCAAACATCACTTCACCCTTTCCTTTCATCTTTGTCTCACACAAGGCCAATACATCCATCCTTCTACTTCTAAACATACTTCCAATCTCACATCTTTTACTCTCTATTTTACTACATCCATGCACATTCAAACACCCCAAAACTAGAGTGCGGGGAGCAGTCACTCTCCCCCCAGCTCCATCTCTTTGTCTTTGTCTCATAGGATTTTTATACAGGAGAGGGGGTTCCCAGCCCCCTCGTCCCGTCCCTTTTAGTCGCCTCTTACGACACGCAGGGATAACGTTGGCGCTATTCTAATTTTTATATGCCCCCGCGGCCACAAGGGCCATATATATAAATATATATATATATATATATATATATATATATATATATATATATATATACACATATATATGTGTATATTCACACACACACATATATATATATATATATATATATATATATATATATATATATATATGTGTGTGTGTGTGTGTGTGTGTGTGTCTGTGTGTATACATATATATATATATATATATATATATATATATATATATATATATATATATATATAAATATATATATACATGTGTGTATAACGTTTAGAATTGGTCACAGAGGAATGCCTCTTTTGTGAATCTGAGACACATTCTCAACACTATTAATAACTGCTCCCATGCCTTGTCCAAACGTCTATTAACTAAGCTCGACTATCTCAGAGTAAATGGATATATTCTGAAAAAACTTATGAATTTGTAGAATTGATAAATTCCGTAGAAGATGCAAATAACTATGTTATGTGCAGCTTCGTTATAGAAAGTTTGTTCACAGACATTACTTTAAAAGAAATATTGTAGATGATTCTCCAACAAATTTTCCCTATCCCAGAAGACATTTTTCAAGGTTTCAGTAAAAAATTATTTAAAATTCTATTACACCTAGCTACCACTACATACACATTCATGTTTAATGACAAGCTACATGAGCATGTAGATGGAGTAGCAATGGATCACCGTGTTTACCAACTTTTGCAAATATATTTCTATATTATTTGGATGGAAATGACCGAGGGATTTTCCTGAGGAGTTTTAGTCTTTTTTGTACCTTCAATATGTACACGATATATTTTTACTTCTCAAACACTTAGATCACAGAAGCCAGTTTTTAGATTATTTAAATAAAAAGCATCATAATATAAAATGTACACAAG
>NC_090748.1:33185783-33190783 GCF_036898095.1 Palaemon carinicauda
ATATATATATATATATATATATATATATATATATATATATATATACATATATATATATAAATATATATATATATATATATATATATGTATATATATATATATATATATATATATATATATATATATATATATATATGCAAAAGCCAGTAGGAAATAATAAAAAGCTTTAGTACCAAGCGCTTTCGTGCATTTTAATACACTTCTTCAGGGTACAAAAGCGCTTGGTACTAAAGCTTCTTATTATTTCCTACTGGCTTTTGCGTATACCAAGTCACGTGATCCTTGTGGCAGTAAAGCATATATATATATATATATATATATATATATATATATATATATATATATACATATATATATATATATATATATATATATATATATATATATATATATATATATATATATATTCATGAAAACTGACAAAAGTGTGATGCCCTTGTAATTATTGCAATCAGTCAGATTTCCTTTTTCTGACATTTTCACTAACACTCCTAGCCCCGATTAATCGGATTCTGTCTAGCCATGACACATTCTACATAATAATCTTGGAAATAATCAAGAAGTCACTTCATTTTCAGCCAATATCATGTCAGCAGTTATTCTACTGTTTACAGGGGCTTTCTATATCTTTGAGTTTTTTCTTAAGAATAGCTTCTAATCAAACACACTGAATTCATTCATGGGCATATCAAGAACTTCCTCAGCTTCAGGTATATCAGTCAAAATATTTCCTTCATATCTGCCCCCCCCCCCCATTCATGACCTCACTAAAGTTTTCCATCTAACGTTATCTTTCTTTAACCTTAGTTGTTATATTGATTCATCTCTCTTTTCTATGGGTGTAAGCTTCTTTTTCTTTGCCCCGTAGTGATTTAGTTAACAATTTCATGAGCAATTTTTACACCATAGCTACTTTCTGAATTCATAGCTTTGTTAGCCTCAATTCTCCCTAGTCAATCCTCTCTTATCTTTTCACTTAACTATCAATACTGGAATACTTAGCCTGCTCTACCTTGTAATTCTCATTACTTCTCCGAAAACTTTCAACAATCAATTTCTGTTTGTGTCCCCTTCTTATAGTATCCCAAGTATCATTGGATATCCATGGCTTTCTCCTTGTAATTACACGTCATCCTAAAACTTCACTACCAACTGACTGATATATGTTCTTGATGCCTCACCATTCTTCGATAATTTTCTGCTCTTCTTCTCTTAAAGTCTCTAAAACTGCAAATCAATTCCTACATTTAATTGTAAAGTTTTTTTCTCTGCTCATTCTATCTACATTTCTGTTGGGTGTTTCAGTTTTAAATTCAGGGTGGTAATGAGGAGCTGGTAATCACTACCAGTATCTGCACATTTATAGTTTCTCACATTTCTTAGAGACCTATTACTCTCTTTATTAATAGCTATGTGATCTATTTGATTTATGTAATTGCCACATGTTGAAGTCCATGTATATTTATGGATGTCCATATGCTGGAAAGAGTACCTCTTATATCAAGATTGTTTGCTGAACAAAAACTTCTAATAGGTGCTCTATTTCCATTTTTAATTTTCTTAAATCCCTCAACACCCATCACATTCTCTATGACTTGATTATTCCTTCCAACTTTAGTATTATAGTCCTCAATTACAACTTTCATATCTCTCTCTGGGATCTCATCTATTGTACTCTGCATGTCTTCATGGTATTTATCTTTCATTTCTTCAGGGGCATCATTTGTTGGTGCATAGCACACTATAATGCTCATATTGCATTACTTTGATTTAAACTTTATAAGTAAGAATCTGCTATTTACAGCTCGCCATTCAGTTGATGCCTTTTCCGCTTTCAACCCCTTCTTTTCCAACTACATAAGTTATTCCTAAACAGATATATATATATATATATATATATATATATATATATATATATATATATATATATATATATATATATATATATATATATATATATATATATATATGCCTTGTTCTAAGATTTCCTTACTAATCTCCTTACAACGTGTTTCACTTAGGGGCATGATATCAAAATTATACTTCATAAGTTCAATCTCCACTTGCTGTAACTTTGTAATCTGATTCATGGTTCTAAAATTCAGAATTACCAATTTTTTTAATTTTTTTTGTATTTATAAACAGGAAGATTCTTAGCACCCCGCTACGGCCGGAACAGGAGACCATTCTGTCATTTTCGCTTTCCATAGACTGACTAAATCCATAGAGGATTTGTTGCCTAGATTCATCAAAGGATAGCTAGTTCCATGGGATGCGCAGTGCCTATTTAACTAAGGCAAGTTACCCTGGCTAATCCATACTAATTCTAGAAAGATCATACGCCAGGAATCGAGGGTATAAGCCGACGAGATATCTTGTCTATCATCTTAAACCCAATCCGTCACCCTGCGTCCAGTGACTTCTTTGATAATTAGGGGGCATTTCCTCTATTCCCAAAGTTCTTGTTACTTCACCAGGTTGCTCATTCACTTATATAACCGTTGGCAAACATACTCTGGTAAGATATACTGATTTATATATATATATATATATATATATATATATATATATATATATATATATATATATATATATATGTATATATATATATATATATATATATATATATATATATATATATACACGCACATATTTATAAATACATACATATATACAATATATATATATATATATATATATATATATATATATATATATATATATATATATATATATACATATATATATACGGTGATTATCCGTGTAAGTGTGTGTCTCCGTTTTTGCTATAAAAAATGTAAAGGAACTTACAGAATATTTAATAACTGAATCTTACGTAATTTTCATCGAGAAAGCTAACGCCGCTATTTCCATTTTGATCAATATTAGTCTTAAGGGTCTACGGGCTTTATAGTTACAGATCCCTAAAATTGTATTCCATGGAAATTTAGGAAAATCTTTCACGCTGGTACTGTGAATTTCAATATTAAAAACAAAAATTAGACAGCAATCGAGAAATCTAACGTAACTTTTTCAATTTTGATTTAGGGACAACATGAGTACAAACCCCTTAAAAGTGCATTCAATGACGATGAACAAATTACAAAAACTTTCGACATAGAGAGTTTATGAACATAAGAAATTATTTAGGGCGATAATAAATTGGGAATTTTTCCTAAAAGCAGGGCCATTAGGTGCCCCCCCCCCCCAAAAAAAAAAAAAAACACATACACAAAAATGATATACTGATTTTCTTTTCCATGTAATAAAATATACAAAAACTTACAGAATATTTGATGATTGAGTCTTATGTAATTTTTTCAGTTTTCTATAAAAAGGATGAAACCCAAAAAGAGATTCTACAGAAAATTTCATGAATGAGTTTTAGGTAAGTTTTATATTTTTGTTTTAGGTTTTCAACAAAATGATATCTATGAAAAAGATGTTCTCATTTAGTGAATCCGATAAAGCAAATTCTGTGAAAATAAGATGAGGAAACAGAAGAGAAGAGGAATCTATAAGAGTGGACAAATGCAAGGAAAATGGCAGCTATAGCATGAGACACAGGGTGAGGAATAATGGAAAAATCTTGCAAGTTGAATGGCAGCTAGCAGTGAAGTAGAAAATGAGCAGCAGATGGGTTCAAGAAGGAACACTAATGCAAACAGAATGGCAGCTAGATGTGAGCTAGAATACGAAGAGTAGAAAAATTTAAGAAGGAACACTAATGCAAGTAGAATGGCAGCTAGACGTGAATCCAAAGATGAAGAGTAGAGAAATTTACGAAGGAGCACCAATGCAAGCAGAATGATGCCATCCAAAAAGAGATTCTACAAAATATTTAAAAGTTAAGTCTTACATAATATTTTTTTTGTTTTTTTTTCAGTTTCTTACAGAATGATGCCGCACAAAAGGAGGTTCTCATTCAGTAAATTCGATAAAGCATATTTGGTGAAAAGAAGATAGCAGAAAAAAAAAGAACATAGGAATCTATGGTGAGAAAAAATACTAGAAGAAGGGCACCTATACGTGAAACACATGATGAAGAACAAAGAAAGGTTCATGCAAGTAGAATAGCAGCTAGCCATAAAGCAGAAAATGAAGAGCAGATGGATTTAAGAAGGAATACTAATGAAGTAGAATAGCGGATAGCCATAAAGCAAAAAATTAAGAGCAGATGGATTTAAAAAGGAACACTAATGGAAGTGGAATGGTAGCTGGACGTGAGGCTGAAGACGAAGAGCAGAGGAATTCAAGAAGGAGCACCAATAGAACCAAAAAAATGCCATTCTAAAAGAGAGTCTACAGAATATTTAATGGTTGAGTCTTATGTAATTTTTATTTATATATGTATATTTTTTTTTATATTTCTGTAATATGGTGCCACTCGAAAAGAGGTTCCCATTCGGTAAATCCGATGAAGCACAATTCAGTGAAAAGAAATAGATAGCAGGATACAGAAGAGTTGAGGAATTAGCAGAGGGAAATAAATGAAAGAATGATGTCAGCTAGGTGTAAAACACAGGGTGAAGTACAAAGGAAAATTCTTGTAAGTAGAATGGCCGCTAGCCATAAAGCAGAAAATGAAGAGCATATGGATTTAGGAAGGAACACTAACGCAAGTAATAAGGTAGCAAGCCATAAAGCAGAAATTGAAGAGCCGATGGTGTTAAGAAAGAACACTTATGCAAGTAGAATTGCAGGTAGCCCTAAAGTCGAAAATGAAGAGCAGATGGATTTAAGAAGGAACACTAATGCAAGTATAATGACAGCTAGCCCTAAAGCCGAAAATGAAGAGAAGCGGAATTTAGGAAGAAACACCAATGGGATCAGAACGATGCCACCCTAAAAGAGATTCTACCGAATATTTAGTGGTTGAGTCTCATGTAATTTATATATGTATATATGTATATATATATATATATATATATATATATATATATATATATATATATATATATATATACATATACATATACATATATAAATTACATGAGACT
>NC_090748.1:33193283-33210783 GCF_036898095.1 Palaemon carinicauda
TAGAGATTCGAAGCTCTATCTATTCGGCCGGAAACCATGCCTGCGAGGACTTTACCAACTGAGCCATCTTAATGGCTCAGTTGGTAGAGTCCACACAGGCATGGTTTCCGGCAAAATAGGTCGGGGTTCGACTCTCTACCCTGCTAGAAGCAGGTACCATAAAAATAAATTCCAAGTGAATATATATATTCTCAAGATAGAATTCGATATTAAATGTCATTCGTAGGTTATATATATACATATATATATATATATATATATATATATATATATATATATATATATATATATATATATATATATATATATGTATATATATATATATATATATATATATATATATAATGTATATATATATATATATATATATATATATATATATATATATATATATATATATATATATATATATATATATATATATATATATATATATATATATTCATATATGTGTGTGTATGTGTGTGTGTGTATTTAGTAACAAATACCTCTTATTATCAAATTCGCTCTACCTTGCGTTCAAAGACCCTAGGGGAAATTCATATTGAATTCAATGAGAACGAAAAGTTCCAATAAAAAAAATACTAATAAACTCTATTAACTGCGACATAATTGAACCTATTTCATGAGTACCATTTAACATGAGTCGTGAATACGTAGGAACATGTACGAGTCTACAAAAAACATTCATGATCTGGTAACGTTTTTCCTAAATATTTCACTTTTGGTTATGTTATCAGATAAAGAAAAATCAATTTATCCTATATATTTTATAACATAACTTCAAAGACATGTCTTCTTTTGCTGTCCCCGAGACGAGTAGTGAAACCAAAATTCCCTAATAAGCTGGCAATTACGGAGGAGAGTACTTGCTTAACTTCCCTTGACTACGCTTCTCGTTAACTTCCTGAGAAATTAGTTCTCCTCCAGTGCAATTTGATATTTAGAACATTGAGCTCCCTTAAGTTCTTGATACTTATTTTTATCCTGCGCTTCCCTCCCCCCCCCCCCTCCTTGGCCTTCAGAAGCTCAACTTGTAACCCAATTGATTGGTTTATCATAATAAACTATTTACACTGATGATCGTAAACGTTCCCGGGGAAGTTAAGTTATATCTTACCAAGAATATTCAAGACAGTGTTTTATTGATACAAGGATTTACATTAGAGACGCTATAAAAAAAGAACATTTGTAATCATTAAAATGTTTTCCTGAAAAAAATATTTAAAAAAAGAAAAACTCACGAGCTTCGATTCTACCAAATTAGAAGTTATACCGATTGGAAAAAAATATGTGGTTAGGTTTGTATCAGACGCTATGAATTTATGCAGGAAACAGTCATTCTTGTCCTGTTCTTGGGACTCCAGATTCCATAATTCAAAGTGCATAACCTCTTTCTATATATCTTTTTTCTTTTTTTTAGTATTTTGAAGTATATGGAAGATTTACCCATATATATATATGTATATATATATATATATATATATATATATATATATATATATATATATATATATATATATATATATATATATATATATATATATATACATATATATATATATATATATATATATATATATATATATATATATATATAAGTGTGTGTATGTGTACTAACTCATACATGCACGCACGCACACACTTACACACGGTTACATGATTTTGCACCGTTATTTTCCTCCCCGGTAAATCACTTTCCAATCCTTAAATGCCTTTGATTTTGTTTCAACTGACTTTGCGACACTGTGCCCCATCACCACTTTTCTGCAGGTTCTTCCCACCAATTCCCGTGTTTCCCCTATACATATTTCACTACAGTACACCTAAATTGCTCGCTCGTTTCTCCTTTGGGGTCCCAACCCTTAATTTCAGATCTCCTTCTCGTCTTGAGTTTTCTACCTCTCATTTTAAAATCGATCACTACCGGTCTATATTGTTTATCACATGTCTCCCTCAGAACCACTTTACAATTCATCTCATTGTTTTTGTCAGCTCCTCTTACCAGGATGGAATGTATTTGGCTTTCCACTCCTCCACTTTCATAGGTTACCAGGTGCTTATCCACCTTCTGTAACCAGGTGTTCATACACCCGATTTTAAAACTCTGAGCCATCTCTAATACATTTTCTTTTCAAATTTCACACCCATGGCTTCCATTTCCCTCCTCATATTAACCCCTTCTCTTCATTCATGTTTGCTCCTATGATTATCTTGTGTTCATCTTTTAGTATTCAAATAACTGCTTCAGACTCTTTTCTCTATATTTCTTATGCTTGCTCCTGTTCTCCAACTCAAGACACAAGAGCTGATATTATATTCACTCTCTGATCCCCTGTCATCATTGGAATCATTAGAAGTCTGTCATTCATTTTCTTTACTAATACTTATTTTTTTTCCTTACAGGTATTAACAATTATCATCTCAATTATATTTCTTCTCTCCGTATTTCCAATTCGTTTCCATCCCTCTACTTTTCACACAGGAAATATATTTTCTTCCCCTCTATCACATCCACCATATCACTCAAACTTTCCTTGAGTGGACCAACATTCCAAGAATCTGCTCTAATCTTTCAATCTGTCACTAGCTTCTCTTGGCACAGTTGTGGACCCTGCGGTACTCCCTCGTAAATTTATCACGCCAGTAGGGGGATCCTGACATGTGTCGTTTACAGGGAACGCCGAAGCCGCCATCAAATTTTTAATAGAATCAGGCATGGTCTATGATTTGGTGGTGGGTTTTTCCGATCGCATGATCTCACAGATATTAGCCACGGTTATAAGAGGTGGGACTAACCATTAACTATATTGTTCATCTGAACGGAAGCAGTTTCCAAAGTTATTGGAAGTTGGCCTTACCTTTTACAAAAAGGCAAGACTATAGGGCAGCAGCTGGAGATGGTGGTAGTATTCTTACTTCTCTACCATATACATATATATATATATATATATATATATATATATATATATATATATATATATATATATACATATATATATATATATATATACATATATATATATATATATATATATATATATATATATATATATATATAAACATATATATATATATATATATATATATATATATATATATATATATATATATATATATATACATATACATATATATATATATATATATATATATATATATATATATATATATATATATATATGTATGTATATTTATATATATAGGCGTATATATATATATATATATATATATATATATATATATATATATATATATATATATATATATATATATATATATACACTTATTCACCTAACACTGCTCGTGCAATAGACTATCAGAAAAAATATACCTTAATTAATACACTCAATGATATTTAAAAAACTTTGAAGTTTTCTGGTGACTTGCACATCATATTATTTACTTTATGTGAGTAATATTTTTGTCTTCAGTATATTCTCGAAAGAAAGATAGAGATTAATTTCGCAAACATGTCGAGCTTATGGAGAGGATATCATTTATTGAGAATAATAGACTATAAATCTCTTGATATAAGATCCTTTAATTAAGAAAACATTTCTTTTAATTATTTATAGATTCATATATACGAAACTATAGAAGAACATCATAGTTCATAACGGTTTTTACAACATTGAAGAGTTGTCGGTTTGATTATGGATGGAAAAAGTTAAGTTGAGCATTTCCAATATATTTCACATTAGATATGATACTAAATCTTCTGTTTTATTTATACTATTATTAGGTTAACGTAAAACTATTATCATTTCTTCTGTTGATTGAAATCAGCCATGTTTTCTATTTAATTAAATTTTTGCTGAACATGTTTACTCTTGTGTTACCGTAAGTTAAGTGGCTTCACGATTATTTGTCAGTGTTTTTGCACCTCCTCTTCCTTTGTGTATAAGTGAACTGTCGTTTTAACGATTGTTATTCTTTTGCTTTGAGTGTTTATAAACACTGGGAAGGTAATGAGTGGACATGGTCGACCGGTCAACGGGAGTCCGGGTCTTGACAAGCTCTCACGAACACTATTTCCCGTCTCAGCATTCATTGTGACTTGGAGGACGACTTTAGATATTACCTTCGCACTTCTGTTGAGTGTTTAACAGATGATCTGTCATCTGCGACGGTAGTTTTCTGCCACTTGTTCCCGTCGGAGGATTTGTACGGGATTTGTGTCGACGCGGTTTCCCGACACTGAATTTGGATTTTACTTGCCGTATTCATCCAGTCCAGCTGTACAGTATACGGGTGTGAGAGCAAACTGGTTCGAGAGGTGACACATGGGGAGGCTGACACCAGGTAAGACGAATCATCGTTCCTCTTTTATAGGGAAGTGTGTGACCCTTCAATGCCTGGCGTACAGTTTTACCCTTCCGTTTAGCGGGTTGATGGACTAAGTACGGCCCTGAATTAAACTTCTCTTCTGTACTTCACCTGAGGTGAAGTTGTGTATATTATCAATTTTGTCCATTTTTATATGGAAGAGTTTTATTTTTATATGTTGTGTATCTATGTTTAATTCTGCATTGTTTAGTTTTGTAAGGTAGGTAGGATTATTAAGGGTTTCATTGTTTTCATCTCTTACTTCCTTCTACCTCATTATTATTAGGATTATTGATTATTCTGGCTAGACTTATTCCCCTGTTCGGATCCACCTTGTTATTATTAAATGTTTTCTCTATCATGATCTCCTTCTCTTTAGGGTTAAGTATATTAGCTTAAGTTTTCTTGAGAGTTTCGAGAATTATATTTTATTTCTTTTAAGTGTTGTGTATAATTAAGTGCATTTAATCTCACAAGGTTGATATCAGTTATTATTCTTGTTTATAATAAATATTGTTAAGTTTTCTTGGGTCTCTGTTTCCTTCTTTTCGTACCCCTGAAGTACAATTACCGACTGCTATCCTATGGAATGTAAACATATTAAAAGAACCTGCGTTACAACGAGAGAGGTTGTAATAATTTGGCGACTTTGCCAGGATAGCACTTGGGTGTACTTGGTGGTTTGGTTGGTGTATCGGTGCTCAGTGGATTTACCAATATTTGTTATTGTTTAGTGTGATGCCTTACTCCCCCTTTAATTTTGAAATCATGGAAGAATATGTTTTTGATCCCACAAAATTTTTAGGATCAGCAGATTGTCTTAGGCATCTTCCAGTACTAAGTGAAGAGTATTTGGTGAGTTGTGCTCGGTGGTTAGGGATCCCGCTTAACCCTGGATAGGTACGGTGGGTCGTTTGCGACCCCGAGCGTCAAAAAAAAACAGGTTTTTCTCACGTGACTCACCCCTGTGACTGAATTTGTGGGTGATCGACCTGCAGGAGGTGTCTCCCCTACACGCTCTAGTAGTGTCCAGATGTGCATTGCTGTAGCTGTACTCCTTCCCCGATTTCTGAGACGCATCGGGGTCGTTCGCGTCCGAGTTTACCCTTCTGAGGTAGTTTGCATAATTATCAAAGTTATTACGTATTATGAAATTGTCGTAGAATGGTGCAACTTGTATAGGTTATCAGTTGTGGAAAGTCTTGGTGGATTGTTTGGCTACCATGTGCATGTTTTTTTTTTTAGTTAAAATGTCGTTCATCACCACGAGGACCATTTTACCGCGAGTGCCCCTTTTTCATTTTTTTTCATTTTTTTGCCAAGTCATTTTTCCGTAAGATATTGCCAAATAGTGTCGTAAAACTTTTGCTTGTTTAGTGTTGGAAAGTGTGTCTATATGATCTGGCTACCCATGCATGACTTTGTTTTTGTCAGATACGACGTAGTTATTGGTATATTGGGTATTTAACTGCGGTTACCAATTTCTGTTTTTTTTTCAATATTTGTAAAAATTACTACGTAGTAAGGAATTGCCGTATATTATTCATTTTTTTTTCATGTTTATGTGTTAGAAAGTGTGCCTTGATGGTTGGGCTAACACGTGCATGTCTTTTTTTTTATCTGAGATGTCGTATATTAGAATGTCGGGCATTTTACCGCGAGTGTCCCTTTTTAATTTTTTTTAATTTTTTTGCCAAGTCATTTTTCCGTAAGATATTGCGAAATAGTGTCGTAAAACTTTTGCTTTTTTAGTGTTGGAAAGTGTGTCTAGATGATCTGGCTACCCATGCGTGATTTTGTTTTTGTCAGATACGACGTAGTTATTGTTATATTGGGTATTTAACTGCGGTTGCCAATTTCTGTTTTTTTTCAATATTTGTAAAAATTTACTACGTAGTAAGGAATTGCCGTATATTATTGATTTTTTTTCATGTTTATGTGTTAGAAAGTGTGCCTTGATGGTTGGGCTAACACGTGCATGTCTTTTTTTTTATCTGAGATGCCGTATATTAGAATGTTGGGCATTTTTCCGCGAGTGCCCCTTTTTATTTGTTTTGCATTTTTTTGCTTAGTCATGTTACCGTAAGGAATTGGCAAGTAGTGTCGCAAAACTTATATTTTTATAGTGTTGGAAAGTGTTTCTAGATGATCTGGCTACCCATGCCTATTTTTTTTTTTAGCCAGATATGGCGTATATATAAGTATGTGTTCGATTTTCCTGTGATTGCCATTTTTTCGTTTTTTCCCATTTCTTTCAAAATTACTACGTACTAAGGAACTATCACAGAGTAATATTTCATTTATATGTTTATTTGTCGGAAAATATGCCTTGATGGTTTGCCTAGCACGTGGCTGAAATTTTTTTTTTCTGAAATGCCGTATATTAGAATGGCCATTTTTCCACGAGTGCCCCTTTTTATTTGTTTTGCATTTTTTTGCTTAGTCATGTTACCGTAAGGAATTGGCAAGTAGTGTCGCAAAACTTATATTTTTATAGTGTTGGAAAGTGTTTCTAGATGATCTGGCTACCCATGCCTATCTTTTTTTTAGCCAGATATGGCGTATATATAGGTATGTGTTCGATTTTCCGGTGATTGCCATTTTTTCGTTTTTTCCCAATTCTTTCAAAATTACTACGTACTAAGGAACTATCACAGAGTAATGATTCCTCTAGATGTTTATTTGTCGGAAAATTTTGTTTACTTTTTTTTTGATTGAATATCATCAAATTTTTTTAGCTAAAATATTGTTTTAAATTTTTTTTTTTCGATTTTATTTCCCTTCAAAAAAATTTTTTTGGGTCAGAATTTTAATTTTATAGTCGTAAAATAATCGACAATTATCCAGCAACCCACCATACAATTTTTATGCATATCCAATAATAATTAGATTAGTAAATAACACCTTGTTATTGACATACCCTTCCTACATTTCAAGTGGCAGATTAGGGAGTCTGAGTCAGTGTGGTTGGCGGCCATTTTGTGGACATATCCGAAGCGTAAGCTGCCCTATCTATATATATTCTTGTTCCCTATAGAATTTGTGATATTTTAGTATATTTTTACCTGCATAAATATCATATTATATATTAAATATATGTATTTTTTTACGAAATTTCCAAGTACTCAAAAAATTACCTTTAGATATGGCCCCTGATATAAATGTAATTTACAAAATAATGAAGATTTTTTTACATATTTCTATTTTAGGATAACATATGTTTATTCCAAAAAAAAATTAGCCACTTCCTATTTCATTTGGGTACCCAAAAAAATTCATGAAATTTGGACAATTTTTTTTGGCCAAAAAAAGTTACCCTTTTTTTCTCATTTCAGATCTTCACCTCCATGGGTCTGACTTCATCCAAAATACATCAAGATGTGTCCTAAACATTCAAGAATCAATTCCTAAAAGGATTTGTGTATATATGTATAAACTTTTTTTTTATGAATTTTTATGTCAGGTCTTTTTTTTTTTCTACTTAATTTTTAAAAATATTTATAATAAATAGTTTTTCTGCAGATGAGTAGTATTTATCTTTACAGTTGTTTTAAGCATTCATTGAAGTTTTTTTTGGCAAAAGAAAAAAGGAGGTTACTGCAAAAACTGATTTTTCAAGAATTTTTTTTGGCGTCGGGGTCGTTCGCGTCCGAGTATACCCTTAAAGGGGTGTCCGAGGACCGTACCTATCCAGGGTTAAGGCAGCGAACACTAGGACCCAGTTAATGTTAGCTGTAAAAAACAGGGTAGCTCAGGGTATGGCTGAAGGAGAGAATTTAGCTAGGGATTTCGACAGTGTTGATGATAGTAGTTCAGAGCGTGAGGATAGTATGATTGATGATGTGAGTGTGAATCCAGGCCTTTCTTTGTTTGAAGACCCCCTCGTACTGAAACTATTTTTGAAGGATATGCTAAATTACAAGTTAAAGCTAACGTGTCCACTAACCCATTTGTTGTAGAAAAATCTGTCCCGGAGAATGTAGTCCTAGTGCGCCTGTGTTGTCCCAAGAGGACAATGAATATAGATTAATTTGTAAGAGGATGAAGATTGAGTTTGAGGAGAACGAGAAGGTGCGGCAATATGAACTAGAGATGGCTAATTTAGATTTGGAGTTGGCTAAATTGCAAAGTTTTCCTAATAGATTAAGTACTACTTGTAGTCCATATGTCGATAAATTTAATATAGAGGCAGCTTTGAAGTTAGTCCCTGTATTTGACGAAAAAATGTGCCAGAATTTTTTAAAGCGTTTGAACGGGTAGCTACTAGGTTGTCTTGGCCCGCCGAGATGTGGACAGTCTTAATTCAGTGTAGGCTGGTGGGCAAGGTAATCAGGGTTTATAATTCTTTGGAGGAGGGCGTAGCCCGTAAAGGCATTAGTCCTCAGGGCTTATGATCTTGTCCCGGAGGCCTATCGTCTAAAATTTAGAAATTTTAAGAAACATGTTTCCATTTCATACGTGAAGTTTGCTAGGCTCTAGGAGGAGCAATTTGATAATTGGCTAAAGAGTCGTCAGGTAGTCTCTTTCTCCTCCTTGAGGGAATTAATGTTTTTGGAAGAATTTAAGAAGTATTGTAGTAAAGAACTGAGGATATATTTGGAAGAGGTACAAGCAGTCAGTCTAAGTAAAGCGGCTCAGATTGCCGATGAATTTATTTTAACCCATCGAGTGGGATCCAGCAATTTTGGGTCTCAGGTTATAAATTTCCAGTCTGCTAAGCCAAATGATTGTAATAATAAATCTAATAGCATAGCGAACAACAGGGTAAAACATTCAGGTGTTCTGATCTATTATAAGAATGAGAAGACTCGGGGAAACATTTCAAATGGAGAGCTCTCTAGATTCTTCTCTAAAAACAGGTTAGTGTCTGGTAATGTGAGCAAAGGTAATAGGACCTGTTTTTGGTGCAATAAGCCTGGACATTATCAAGCTCAGTGTAATGGCAGGAGGAGGTATCTGGAGAGAAATAATAACAATATTGCCAACCCTATATATGTAATTACAAATAAGTCTATTCCTATTACTCCCAAGGTTGAGAATCCATCGGTAACGGAAGGTAGCAATGTGATTAATAGTAATGGCAGCAATGTAAGACCAACTCGTAATAGACCTTCATGACTTTACGATAAATATATATGGCCTGGTAGACTGGTTACTAATTCAGGAGTTCTTAAGGTAAAATTTTTGCGAGACACAGGGTCAGCTCGGTCTTTAGTGTTAAGGGAATCGTTAAATGGTTTAGTTGAATATTCAGGGTATTATGTGATTCAGGGAAGTTTCCCGAATACGGTGGTTTCAGCTCCATTGGTGGAAGTTGAATTATCCTTCCCTGGGTATAATGAGGTAACCGAGTTGGCTGTGGTGGAGAATATCCCTATTCCAATTATAGATTGTATTATAGGAAATGACATGGTAGACCATAGGGGTCTGGAACTATTCCCTATTTTGACTGTGGATGGTTGTCCAGTGGTGGTGGTGACTCGGGCATCCACTAAGGCAGCTGATTTGAAAAAAGGATGATGACTTAGATTTAAGTAGTTTAGAAGTAGAGTTAGAAGGGCCCCGGCCAGTAGGTAGTCAAAGTAGTATTAGTAATATTTTGCAATCTGATTGGGACCGTTTAACATTTATTGAGGCTCAGAAAGAAGAGTTTGATTTCAAGTTGGGTGACACCGCCGATTAAACTAAACCGAGGTTTTGTGTAATAAAAGGTTTGTTATACCGAATTAGTCGCCCATATACACATGACCTGGACAAAACTTCTCGAGTGGAGCAAATTATGGTTGCCTCAAAATTTAGGGAGTCTGTTTTGAAGTTGTCACATGATGATTCTATTTCTGATCACTTTGGAGTATTTAAGACGTTCAAAAGATTAGTTAAATGTTTTTGGTAGCCAGGATTGAAATCATCAGCGAAACAATTTGTTAGTAATTGCGAGGTTTGTCAGGTGATGGGAAAACCCAATCAAGTGATCCCTAAAGCACCTCTATATCATATTCTTGCAATTGGGGAACCTTTTGTGGAATTGGTTTTGGATGTGATGGGGCCTTTGCCCAGAACAAAGACTGGGTTTACTCATCTCCTGACCATCATGGACCGAGCTTCTAGATTTCCTGAAGCATTCCCAATGAAAAAGATCACTTCCAATGCAGTATTTGAGAAGCTCATTGAATTTTTCTCCCGATACGGATTTCCTCGTAAAATTCAGACCGCCCGTGGGACAAATTTTACGAGTAAGGTATTTAGGGGTAAGTGTGCTGAACTGGCCATTCAGTGTACTACCAGCGTACGGTAGCATCCCGAGAGTCAGGGTGTGGTGGAAAAATTCCACCAGGCACTTAAATCAGTTTAAAAAAAATACTGCTATGAACAAAGAGGATTAGGAAAAAGGACTTCCCTTTGTTCTCTTTGAAATAAGGAACCATCCAAATGCATCTACAGGTGTAGCTTCCTTTGAGCTGAAGTGGTTCGTTGGAAATTTTCCTTGAATTGTTATCATCTGGTCAGAAAGAGGAAATTAATGTGATGAACTTTGTAGAGAATTTACGGAAGAAATTAGCTATCGCATGGAAATTGGTAAGAGAGAATTTGGCTTCCTCTCAAGCAGTTATGAAATCTAATTTTGATAGGAAAACCAAAGTGCGGTCGTTTGAGCCCAGAGAACTGGTATTGATGTTAAGTACAGACTCAGACAACTTCCTCGAACCAAGGTACAAGGGGCCTTTGAAGGTTTTGAGAAGATTGTCTGAGGTGAATTATGAAATTGAAGCCCCCATGATTAAACAAAAGTGCCGGATTTTTCAAATTAATAGATTAAAACCTTATATTTCGAGTGGTAGAGATCCCTTAGCTATTATAAATGAACCTATGTCTGTAGAAGTAGGACCTCCAAAGGATAACTTTGAAGACTTAGTTGGTCAGGTATCATCTGATGCTCTCTTCAATAACGGTCAAAATCTAGAGGTTTTGAAAAGAGAGCTGGATCATCTGGAAGTTATCCAAAAAAGAGACAACATTAATTTGATTTGTTCTTTTCCAGAGGTAATTAGTAGTTCACCAGGTAGGACGAGGTTGCTTCAGTATAATGAGGATGTGGGCAGTGCTTCCCCTGTAAAGCAGAGTCCTTATCGACTAAATCCAATGAAAAGGGACATAGTCGAGGAGGAAATAAAGTATATGCTGAAGCACGACCTCATCCTACCTTCGATAAGTCCTTGGAGCTCTCCGATAGTTTTAGTTAAAAAGTCTGATCGAAAGTACCGAATGTGTGTGGATTACCGTAAGGTTAATGCCAGTACTAAAAATGACTTTTCCTTTGCTGCGCATTGACGACTGTCTCGATCAGATAGGGTCTGCAAAATTCATAACTCAGTTGGATTTGCTGAAAGGATATTGGCAAGTGCCCCTGTCTGGTCGAGCCCGGGAAATTTCCGCATTTGTAGCCCCCTTAGGGCTTTACGAATGCAAAGTGATGCCCTTTGGGATGAAAAATGCTGCATGCACCTTTCAGGGGCTTATGAACAGAGTCATTTGTGGGATGAAAGGCAATGAGATTTATATTGATGATTTAGTTGTTCACAGCAATGATTGGCAAACTCATATATTAAGATTGAGAAAAGTGTTTGAAGCTTTGAGGGATATCGGTCTTGTTGTGAACTTAGGTAAGTGTGAATTTGGTAAAGCCAAAGTGTGCTATTTGGGTCATGAGGTTGGTTTGGGTCAGGTAGCCCCTAAACAAGCCAATCTCGATGCCATTTTAAATTTGAAGAGGGTTAGTAATGTCAGGTAAGTTCGGAGAGTCCTTGGAATGACGTGTTATTATAGAAGGTTTGTGCGAAACTTCTCGAACATTGCTCAGCCGCTTGCTAAGTTATTAGAGAAAGGACAGAAATTTGTGTGGTCACCTCATTGTAAGGAGTCTTTTATTAAACTTAAACTGGTGTTGGTGTCAAACCCAATATTAATGTCACCTGATTTTCAGAAACCTTTCATTTTCGCGGTGGATGCTAGTGATGTGGGCATTGGAGGTATCCTCTTTCAGAGAAATGGGGCTGGAGAGGTTCTTCCCGTGTCTTACTTTAGCCGTAAACTATTGGCAGCAGAGAAACGGCATTCAACTATCGAGAAGGAGGCCTTGGCATTGGTTCGTACTTTGTTACATTTTAAACCCTATGTGACCAATTTCTCCTTCCCGATAGAGATTTGGACTGACCACAATTCTCTAGTGTTCATCGAACGGATGAAAGGATCCAATCAGAGGATTTTAAGGTGGGCTCTGCAGTTGCAGGAATTCTCTCTGGTTATCAAACATATTAAAGGATCTGAGAACCGTATTCCTGATGCCCTTTCTCGTATGTAATCTTGGCATTTGTCCCTCCCTCGCCCTTCTCGTGTCTTCACTGGGTTTGTATAAAACTATTTTTGAATAGTAAAATATAAT
Organism: Palaemon carinicauda; assembly: GCF_036898095.1. NCBI lineage: Eukaryota > Metazoa > Arthropoda > Malacostraca > Decapoda > Palaemonidae > Palaemon > Palaemon carinicauda. The sequence goes on from NC_090748.1 coordinate 33,206,053, forward strand.
GGCAATTATGTGTGTGAGTATGAGTGAGTCCTTATCTTGGAGTTTAGTTTAGATGTAGGTTTGGTTAAGTGCGTTGTTTTTGTATGTTCAACTTTAAGAAGGTCTATCAGTTTTTTTTTTTTATTTGGTACTCGTTCGAATTTTGGTTTAGCCTTCTTTAAGGTGCCCTATTGTCTGGATTGGTAAGTTTTCTTCGTGAAGCTATGCTTCTTTTGTCATGTGTATTGTAATAATATTCATAACCTTTATTTTTCAGGGTTTTTAAATATTTATCTTTATCTGGTTTTGTATCTATAGAGTATTATGTTAATTCCTTTTCATTTCAGCATTCTTACAGTATTTGATTTTAAAAGAAATTTATTCGATGTGAATATTTTTTTTGTTTTGGGGGAGGAAGGTATTAGGTTAACGTAAAACTATTATCATTCATTTTGTTGATTTAAATCAGCCTTGTTTTCTTTTTAGTTAAATTTTTGCTGAATATGTTTACTCTTGTGTTACTCTAAGTTGAGTGGCTTTACGATTGTTTGTCAGTGTTTATGCGCCTCCTCCTCCTCCTTTGTGTATTAGTGAACTATCGTTTTAACGATAGTTATTCTTTTGCTTTGAGTGCTTAGAAACACAGGGAAGGTAATGAGTGGACATGGTCGACCGGTCAACGGGAGTTCGGGTCTTGACAAGCTCTCACTAACACTATTTCCCGTCTCAGCATTCATTGTGACTTGGAGGACGACTTTAGATATTACCTTCGCACTTCTGTTGAGTGTTTAGCAGATGATCTGTCATCTGCGACGGTAGTTTTCTGCCACTTGTTCCCGTCGGAGGATTTGTACGGGATTTGTGTCGACGCTGTTTCCCGCCACTGAATTTTGATTTTACTTGCCATATTCATCCAGTCCAGCTGTACAGTATACGGGTGTGAGAGCAAACTGGCTCGTGAGGTGACACGTAGATAGGCTGACGCCAGGTAAGACGGATTATCGTTCCTCTTGTATAGGGAAGTATGTGACCCTTCAATGCCTGGCGTACAGTCTAACCCTTCCGTTTATCGGCTTGATGGACTAAGTACGGCTCTGAATTCAACTTCTCTTCTATACTTCACTTGAGGTGAAGTTGTGTATATTATTAATTTTGTCTAATTCTATATGGAATAGAGTTTTTTGTTATATGTTGTGTATCTATGTTTAATTCTGCATTGTTTAGTTTTGTAAGGTAGGTAGGATTATTAAGGGTTTCATTGTTTTCATCTCTTACTTCCTTCTACCTCATTATTATTATTAGGATTATTGATTATTCAGGCTAGCCTTATTCCCCTGTTTGGATCCACTTTTTTATTATTAAATGTTTTCTCTATTATGATTTTCTTCTCTTTAGGGTTTAGTGTATTAGCTTTAGGTTTTCTTGTGAGTTTCGAGAATTATATTTTATTTCTTTTAAGTGTTGTGCATAATTAAGTACATTTAATTTCACAAGGTTGATTTCAGTTATTATTCTTGTTTATAACAAATATTGTTAAGTTTTCTTGGGTCTCTGGTTTCGTCTTTCCTTACCCTTGAAGTACATTTACCGACTCCTATCTTTGAGAATGTAAACATCTTAAAAGAACCTACGTTACGACGAGAGATGATGTAACAACTATGTTACAAATTTTTTGAAATCTTATATTTTTCTCTGACAAAATATGACAAACTTGAAACTTTATCTCATCTAACTGATAAGAAGATTTCCTTAATTCTAAATCTATAAAAGAAGTTAAGAATTTCATATTATCCAAATTATTAATCATTTTAATTTTAGAAAAATTGGAGAAAATGCTTTGAAATTCTATTAGATCTCTTCAGTTGTCGACCGCTCGGGATCACAAGCAGGTAGGCTCTTATTAATTTTGCGAGGGAAAAAGAAACGTGAAGAGACTTGAGGAGATCCCGCCGCGTTATTACTCAAGAATAATACGTTTGAATTTCTATTGAAGACGTGGATATTTTTGAAAGTTCCTTCCTTTATTGCATTAAGGTTCCAAATAAAAAAATATGTTGAATGAGAAGGCCCAAATGGACGAAATTTTTCCTGGAATTCAGTTGTCAGAATCTTGTTGATAAAATTTCTTGACATATGACTAATTTCTTTCCAGTGGTGTTTTTTTTTTCTATGAACAATGACGTACACAAGAATACCAATCTAATTATATAAGTTTTGACGTACTATTGTAACACCAGCTATATCCCATTTTCCTGAAAATATAAAATTCTTAGGTTCAAAATTTTTTTTATATATGTTATATATTTGGCTTACATTTCTCTCTCTCTCTCTCTCTCTCTCTCTCTCTCTCTCTCTCTCTCTCTCTCTCTCTCTCTCTCTCTCTCTCTCTCTCTCTCTCTCTTTCGCAAATACCTGGCTAATACAATTTCTTGAGCTTTTATAATGGAGGTTCGAAGGTCCCTATTTACTTTAAGGCATCAGTTAGTAAATACCACTCGGAGTCCTGACAACATTCAATAGAAGATTATGTGAAGTACTGTATAGTTGCAAGGTAAGAAAAAAATTAGAAAGCAAAAGATATTCTATAAACAAAAGCGAGAAAACAATAATTCATTTGCTTAAGAAAAAAAATTGTAGAATATAATCTGTTGGTAGATATATATTACAAATAGCTATGTAAAAACATAAGAGTACATATAATAATGTTGTTTTTAATAAAATTACGTCAATTTTACATACTTTGACCATTGCTCCCAGCTTGAAATGATCATAAAGCACACATCTATCTAGAGTCCCATGTGCATGATAATTCAAAAAAATAAAAAGTTCATAGATTACAGTTTAATCTCTAAAAATCATGGTAATCTCACGATGCATGGTGTTATTTTGCCCATTATGTTTGTAAAAAAAAAATACAATAATTTCTTCTACCTCTGCAAAAATCAGCTGAATAACAGTATTATTATTATTATTATTATTATTATTATTGATATTATTATTGTTATTGTTATTATTATTATTATTTAACTTTAACTTTAACTTTAACTTTAACTTTAACTTTTAGTTTTAGTTTTAGTTTTAGTTTTAGTTTTAGTTTTAGTTTTAGTTTTAGTTTTAGTTTTAGTTTTAGTTTTAGTTTTAGTTTTAGTTTTAGTTTAACTTTAACTTTAACTTTAACTTTAACTTTAACTTTAACTTTAACTTTAACTTTAACTTTTAGTTGTAGTTGTAGTTGTAGTTGAACTTTAACTTTAACTTTAACTTTAACTTTAACTTTAACTTTAACTTTAACTTTAACTTTAACTTTAACTTTTAGTTTTAGATTAACTTTGTTTTAGATTAACTTTAACTTTAACTTTAACTTTAACTTTTAGTTTTAGATTAACTTTAACTTTAACTTTAACTTTTAGTTTTAGATTAACTTTAACTTTTAGTTTTAGATTAACTTTAACTTTTAGTTTTAGATTAACTTTAACTTTTTAGTTTTAGTTTTAGTTTTAGTTTTAGTTTTAATTTACCTTTAACTTTAACTTTAACTATTAGTTTAACTTTAACTATTAGTTTAACTTTAACTTTTAGTTTAACTTTAACTTTTAGTTTATCTTTAACTTTTAGTTTATCTTTAACTTTTAGTTTAACTTTTAGTTTTAGTTTTAGTTGATATTTATTTTTGCACCGTCGTACAATTAGTTCATCATGCATGTTGCATTCTGACCATCCTTTTTTCATTCAGATCTTCCTGGAGAGTTCCATCCTGTTCGTAATACTAAGCAGGCAGTTAATTCGAATAGTAATGCTTTTTTTCCATCACGAGGCTCAATACTACACAGTATTCTAGAAGTTTTATTCTAGCTGTGACCAAGTTGTGGAATGATCTTCATAATCAAGTAGTTGAATCAGTAAAACTTCAGAAATTCAAAGTTGCAGCAAATGTTTTATGTTGAATTAGCGGGCATAAGTCTTTTTTTATAGTTTATATATGACATCTGTTTTGATGTTGTTACTGCTTTCAGAATGATTTGTTGTTATTTTTTCCAATCATTTATTTATTTCCTTATTTCCTTTCCTCAATGTTTTTTTTTTCCTTGTTGGAGCCCTTGGGCTTATAGCATCTTGTTTTTCCAAATAGGGTTGTAGTTTGGCTAGTAATAATAATAATAATAATAATAATAATAATAATAATAATAATAATAATAATAATAATAATAATAATAATAATAATAATAATATTAATGGTAATAATAATATTAATAAATGATAATATTAATAAATAATAATATTAATAAATAATAATAGTTAATAATAATAATAATAATAATAATAATAATAATAGTTAATAATAATAATAATAATAATAGTAAATGATAATAATTTAAATGATAATTGATAATAATTTAAATAATTGATAATAATTTAAATAATTGATACTCAATAATAAATAATAACGAAAACGATAAAAGGAATAGTAATATCTAGTTTCTCATTATTTTGCTTATTGTTAAACTTATTAGCCAAAAGGGATGCTATTTCCTTTGAACAAAAAGTGAAAAAACCGTCTGGTTTAATTAATAGAGTCCAATAAAATGCAGCTTTAAGGAGATCAATCACCTGTTCTTGGGTCGTACCAGAAGGGGTTTTTTTATGGTTAAAAGATTTTTTTTTCCAAGTCAAATCTGATCTCTTACGTTTCCAGGAATGATAGGGTTCCTGTCATTGAAAACAAAAGCATCCCCAAACATCATTAACACATTG
>NC_090748.1:33225783-33230783 GCF_036898095.1 Palaemon carinicauda
AACCATTATTTGCAATTATCAATTCAATGAAAGATAGAGAGAGTTCTATCCTATGTTATAAAATCTTTATTTTCTATATTACCATTTTTATAGAAGGATGTGAACTAATTGATTCTCAAACACCTAATACCTCTCCAGGATTAGAGAGCAGAGAAACAGAGGCAAAAGGCCACGAACGGAGGAATTTATTTTTGTCTCCTGTTAAGTAATTTGCCTCCTGCCGTGAAAAACCTCGAATCCCATTAGAAGTTAAGAGAAAGAAAAGGAAAAATTAATTAGAATCAGTTGGAAGCTCCACACCTCACCGCTTGATACTAAGATTTCTAACTACATATATATATATATATATATATATATATATATATATATATATATATATATATATATATATATATATATATATATATATATATATATATATATATATTATATGCATCTCTCTCACTCTCCCGTTAGGGTACCACCTCAACCCTTCCTAAGGAAGGGTAAGGAGAGTGGACTTTTGCTTCAATAAGGGAACATTCTTAATAGACATACCACGATAAAAATATCCATATTTTAATCTTAATGCTCAGAACATATCTAATAAAAATGAGTGTGGGCGAAGAAAACGCAGGGTTCACTATGAACTAGTTTATTAAAATTTAATAAATATGCATATCAGATATACCTTTATAAAATTTATAAAAAGTGGATGATATCCATTAAAGCAAAAGAAAACAGTCAACAGAAAATATTGTTACATCTACCATGAAACAGACTTCCCACTTCAATTGAATTAGTAATAATGCTACAGTTTGTATACTGTTTAATTACACTAGCGTAAGAAACGCTTGGCACAAGTGTCCGTATTATGCTATAGTTTACCAACGTCAATGGAACATTTCGTAAGGACACTTTCGTGGCCTATCGCTCAGTGTGTAGTACACATAGTGACTACACACCTACCCTCTTAATTAATCGTCCCAAACTAATTACACTGTTCCTCGCAGATTTAAAACAGGAGGTTAAAGGATTCTACCTGCTGCTACCACAGATTACTTGAGTTGCTCCACTTGCTTCGCGTAGTGCATAAAGAACACCTTGGATGACCACTAGCTGGTGTACGAACAAAGATTTTCTAGGTCCATATAAATAAGGAAATTTTATGGAAGAAGCAACTCCTCTTGGATCATGACTAGCGGGTGTACTGTCAGGACCCGATTTGCGAATAACACAGGTGAGTTTCGCCCTTAGTTATAGATAACTTTGAGCACGAGGTTTCTCCTCTGAACAGCTGTCCTCCCATAAAGTCTGAAGTTCTATGAAGATAGACCTTTAGGCACCCCACTGGACATAGAGATACATCTTCCTTCAGAGGGCAGATTCTCTAGGGACCCCACCTGATGGTGGGTAGCATGTTCTTGGTAAGAAACGTTGGGTCTGGAAATAGATTCAGTTAACAATAGTATTGTGTCGGCTGCTCACCCTTTCCTCCTCACTAGGGAGAGAAAATCATGAGATGTAGGTTTCTAGTTTTCTGTGAAGCGAAGACAGTCGACTTCTATACTCGCTGAGACAGGGATGGATCCGGTAGCCGTACAAATTTTAGGCGTAGTTCAAATGCCAGAGGGAACCACACGCTATTCGGCCACTTGTGGGCCACTATCGCCGCCTTCCCTTAGAAGGATCTCAGTTTGTCAAGGACCTTCAAAAGGAGGTTGTGCGAAGGGAACAGATAAATATCGGACCATCTGTTCCAGTCTAGGGACATAGCGTCCACAACCTCCGCTAGCGGATCCTCGTATGAGGACATATAATGATCTATTTTCTTGTTGTCTTTTGTTGCAAAGAGGTCTATCTGCAGCTCCGGGACTTGACTCGAGATGAAGGAGAACGATCCTGTGTCTAGTGACCATTCTGACTATATTGGTGTAAACCTGGATAGAGCGTCCGCTGTCACATTGCGGAACCCTTGAATATGAACTGCTGACAGGTGCCATTTTTTCCTTTCTGCCAAACGAAAAATGGCCAACATCACTTGGTTGATTTGAGGTGACCTCGACCCTTGTCGAATCAGACATCTCACTATCACCACGCTGTCTAGAACCAGTCTTATGTGGGTCGAGTCGCGAGGAGATACCTTCTTTAAAGTCAGAAGTACTGCCATGGTTTCTATAAAGTTGATGTGAAATGACTTGAAAAGATTGGACCAAGCTCCTTGGACTCTCTTCTGATGAGAGTGACCTCCCCAGCCTTCCTTTGAAGCGTCTGTGGGGATAGTTATTGACGGGGGAGGAGGTTGAAGAAGTATTGATTTCTTCAGTTGCTTGGCATTGGACCACGGCTTGAAAAGCGTTCGCAGTCGAGTCGGTAGAGGTCTTATTAGATCTCTTCGCGCATTTGATGCGTATTTCCTCCAGACTCCTGTTGCATCCTTTAGCTTTGCTCTTAGCACTGGATCTGTTATTGAAGCAAACTGTAGAAAGCCCAGCACTCACTCCTGTTCGCGTCTTGATATCCGTTTGGATTTCAGCCGTCTCTTGACAGATCCTGCTATTTCCTTCCTCTTCTTCCCAGGAATGGAAAGTCAATGTGACTCCAAATTCCAATGGATTCCCAACCACTGAAATTTTTTAGCTGGAGAAAGTCGAGACTTTTTTATATTGATCTTGAATCCCAGATGTTCCAGGAACTGGATCATTATCTTAGAAGCTTGCCTGCATCCTGTCCTGGATGCTGCCCACACCAGCCAGTCGTCCAAGTAGGCTACTACTTGGACCCCCTTTAGGTGTAATTGATGGACGGCTGCACTCGCGAGCTTCGTGAAAATCCTTGGGGCTATGTTTAGCTCGAAAGGCATGGCTCTGAATGCGTAAAGTTTTCTATGTAACTTAAAGCCTAGGTAGGAGGAGAGGTGGCGATTAATTGGAACATGACAATATGCGTCAGACAAGTCTATAGAGACAGTATATGCCCTTTTGGGCAGTAGGGTCCTTATGTGTTGAAGTGTGAGCATTCTGAACTTATAGTTCATTATGAACTTGTTGAGCGGCGACAAGTCTAGAATGACTCTGAGTTTTTCTGAGTCCGTCTTTGGAACACAAAACAGCCTCCCTTGGAATTTGATGGACTTAACTTTCCATATCACTCTTTTGTCTAAGAGCTCTCGGACGTATTCTTCCAGAACGGGGGTTGAGTGTTGGGAGAATTGAGGAAATTGAGGTGAAGGGCTGCTCCAACTCCAACATAGTCCATTCTTTATCAGGCTGTGGGCCCAGGAATCAAAGGTCCAGCGATCCCTAAATAGCTGTAGCCTCCCTCCTACTGGAAGCATCTCACTTCTGCTGTTGTGGACCTGAGGCCTTGCCTCCTTGACCGTGTCCTCCCCTGGATCCCCTTCCTCTTGAAGGGCGTCTAGAAGAACCTCTGGCTGTTCCTCAAGCCCTTGAACGAAAGGAAGAAGTCTGCCTTTCGAAGGCTGGGTTAAAAACTGGCGACTGAGTCGCCACTTGTTGAGGTACCAGCTGGTACGTGGTTGAAGGTTTTGCCATTATCTGAGGCACCGCAGTCACAGGAAGTTGTTGCTGTTGTTGCTGTCGGTAAGGTATAGCCGGCCGAGAAGATGACCTAGGCCTTTTTGTCTTCCTCTTGGGTTGGGGACCCTCATCCTGAGAAGACTTCCTCTTAAGATCTACGCCCCACTTTTTGAGAAGGTTCCTATTCTCTGTGACGGCCTTGTCTACTACCTCTTTAACCACATCATTGGGAAAGAAGTCTTTACCCCAGATACGAGAGGAGATCAGTTTCCTCTGTTCGTGCCTCACCGCAGCCGAGACGAACAGGAACTCTCTACAGGCTCTCCTAGCTTTAATAAAGCTATAGAGATCTTTCGTAACTGTGGCCAGATGGGTTTTGGCTACTACCATGAACATGTCCTGGATCTTGGGGTCACTTGCCATCGTTTCTAATGTCGTTTACAACGACATCGATGCCGCAAGTCTTTTCTTCGTCTCTTGCTCCTTGCGCAAGAGAACCTCCGACAGCTAAAGGAGTTCCTCACCGAACTGACGTTCAGCGATATCAGCTTCCAGTTTCCCGACTGAGAAGGTAAGGTGTACGTCCTTCCAGTCTCCTTGGTCCAAGGGCAAGGTCAGAGATAACGGCTTGCACTCCTCCAAGGAGGGGCATGGTTTCCCTGCCTCCACCGCCTTCAAGGCTGCCTTATATGCCTTTTCCATGAAGGGAAAGGCTCTGGTAGGAGAGGCCACAAAGGAGGGAAGCTTCTTACTCAAGGCTGGCACCTTTGAGTTTGTGAAGCCCCTCTCTTTCATCGAGCTCGATAGAAACGCCTGAGCTTTACTACGGTAAAAAACTATGGCCTCCTTCGGCTCAGTCTCCTCCTTTGAGGCTGGCTCTCTCCTAAGGGAGACATAACAATCCTAGTAGAAATCTTTATTGGGCCAAAATTCCACCTCTTCCAGGGTAATTGCTCCCAACTTTTCAGATATGACGATCTTTCCGATAGTCATTGGCATGTGTTCGGCATACCTCCAAGGATTTGTAACCGAGCACAAAGGAAGATCCTTCACGTTGAGTCGCTTCTGGGGCCCACGTGATGCTGCAAGTCTACGTATCTCCAGTTTCATTGCAGCCTCCTTCTCATCATTCTTCTTCTGAATTTGTTGGATCATCTCAACAATATAGGAAAGAGTCCTTCCCAGGTCATCTGGGATAGCAGAGGATGTAGAGGGAACAGGTTCTGGGTCCGGAACCAATGTAACCGACACCTCATCGATTTCTTCCTCTTCTACTTAAGGAGCCTGGCACAGCTCCTCCTCTTGACCTTCTCCTAGAAGGTCCTTCTCTGTAGAATCCGACACCTCCGACATCCTGTCGTCCAATTGGATGTCTTGAAGGGCGGGCGAGACTTCAGAATACACCGGATTCTGGGCAGTTGGTGTCTCCACCTGAGGCTGAGGAATGACTGCAACGGCTGATGCTTTAGGGAAAAGGTAGGC
>NC_090748.1:33250783-33253283 GCF_036898095.1 Palaemon carinicauda
GTACTTAGAATTAGAATCAACCCATCTTCACCATCGTAGCTAATTTGTAGGTTTGCGAGTTTTTCATTCAATTAATGATAATTTTTTTCCTATTTAAACATGTTTCTCGTATTTCAAATATGACCTATATTTCATTTTATTATAGTCTGGATTCTCTTAACGACTTCGTAATCAAAGCCCCAGGTGAAATCACTCATATACTATAGAGTCTTATTTCACCCAGGGCTCTCGTCACGAGGTCGTTAGGAGAATCAAGACTTTAATATATTAGAATATATGGCTTATTTGAAATATGAAAAACACGTTCAAATATGCAAAATTTATTTTTAATTAAAGGCCAAGTCACAAACATACCAATTAGCAACGATGGTGAAGATGGGTTGATTTTAATTCCAAGTACAAAAAATCTGAATTCGACATATATATGTAAAAAAGAATTTTCATCGACTTTTATCTTTCTTCGTAGCTGAGTGGTTGGTCAATGTCTTGCAAGTATCCAGGACCAGGGTTCAAAACCTGGCTGGTCAGAAAATATAGTTTTGGAATTTTTTCGCATGAAGCTCTGATCCTGGGGTCGGTAAGAGAATCAAGACTTTACTGTATCAAGATATATGGCTTATTTGAAATATGAAAAGCTCGTTTAAACGGGAAAAAAATTACCATTAATCGAATGCCAAGTCAAAACAACCAAATAGTTACGTTGGTGAAGATGAGAAGATTTCAGTTCCAATACAAAAAGCCGGAATTCAACATGTATATGTACATAAAAATTGTCTTTGACTTTTTATCTTTCTTCTTGCTTGAGTGGTAAAGTCGATGTCATAGAAGTGTCCTGGACCAGTGCTTGAAACCCGGCCTCTTAGATACGATACTCGTTGAGTGATTTCACCTGGGGCTCTGATCCCGAAGTCGTCAAGAGAATCCAGACTTTATTATATTAATATATAACTTATTTGAAATATGAAAAATATGTTTAAATGTGCAGAATATATCATTAATGGAATGCCAAGTCACAAACCTACCCATCAGCTACTATGGTGAAGAAGGGTTGATTTTAGTTCCAAGTACAAAAACCTGAATTCGACAGGTATATGTACACGAGAATTGTCATTGACTTTTCATCTTTCTTCTTGGCTGAGTGGTAATGTCGATGTCATACAAGTGTCCTGGACCAGGGTTTGAAACTTGGCCGGTCAGAGAATACAGTCTTTGAGTTATCTCGCCTGGGGATCTGATTCTGAGGTTGTTAAGAGAATCCAGACTTTAATGTATTAAAATATATGGCTTCATTGGAATATGAAAAACACATTTAGATGTAAAAAAAATATAATTAATCGAATGCCATGTCACAAACCTACCACTTAGTTACGATGGTAACATGGGATTATTTAAATTTTAAGTACAAAAAAATCATAATTTGACAGATATATGCACAGAAGAATTGTCATTGACATATTATCTTTCTTCATGGCTGAGTGTTGAGGTCAATGTCATACAAGTGTCCTGGATTAGGGCTCGAAACCTAGTCTTTGAGTGATTTCGTCTGGGCCTCTAATCCGGAGGTCATTAAGAGATTTCAGACTTTAATAAATTAAAAGATATGGATTTTTTGGAATATTAAAACATATTTGAATGTGAAAAATTTATCATCAATCAAATGCCAAATCACAAAACTACCAATTAGCTACGATGGGGAATATTGGTTTATTTCAATTCTAAGTACAAATAAACTTGAATTCGATGTACAGAAGAATTGTCATTGACTTTATATCTCTCTTCGTGGCTAAGTGGTGAGGTCAATAGCATGCAAGTATCCTGGACCGAGGGTTGGATCCCAGCCGGTCAAGTACAATATTCTTTTGATTGATTTCGACTGGGGCTCTGATTTTGAGATCACTAGAAGAATCCAGACTTTAATATATTGAAATATAGGGCCTATTTTAAATTTGAAAAACACGATTAAATGTGAAAAATTTATCAATAATCGAATACCAAGTCACAGACCTACCAATCAGCTACGATGGTGAACATGTGTTGATTTTAATTCTAAGTATAAAAAACATGATTTTTACATGTCTATGTACTGAAGAATTATCGATGATGTTTTATATCTCTTCGTGGCTTAGTGGTAAGGTCAATGTCATAAAAGTGTCCTGGACCAAGGTTCGAAACCCGACCTCTCAGATACTATACTCGTTGAATAATTTCACCTGGGGCTCTGATCCCGATGTCGTTAAGAGTATTCAGACTTTATTGATTAAAAATATATGGCTTATTATAAATATGAAAAACAAATGTTTAAATGTGTAAAATTTATCATTAATTGAATGTCAAGTCACAAACATTCCAATTTTCTTCGATGGTGAAGATGGGTTGATTTCAATTCTAAGTAAAAAAAACGAATTCGACAGCTATATGTGCAAAAGATTGTCAATGATACTTTATCTGTCTTACTGGCTGAGTGGTAAGGTCAATGTCATACAAATATCTTCGACCAGTG
>NC_090748.1:33265783-33268283 GCF_036898095.1 Palaemon carinicauda
CAGAAACTTATGGTCTATTAAATTTCTTATCCCTAATCTAGATCTTAAACTTTGGCACCATCGTTCAATTAGTTCATTATGCATGTTGCATAAGATTTTTCATAACTCTGACCATTCTTTACATTCAGATCTCCCTGGACAATTCTATCCTGTTCGTAATACTAGGCAGGCAGTTGATTCTAATAGCCAGACCTTCTCCATTGTGAGGCTCAATACTACACAGTAATCTAGAAGTTTTATTTCAGCTGTTACCAAGTTGTGAAATGAACTTCCTAATCGGGTAGTTGAATCAGTAGAACTTCAAAAGTTCAAAGTTGGAGCAAATATTTTTTTGTTGACCAGGCTGACATGAGTCCTTTTATTATTTACATATGACATATCTGTTTTTGACGTTGTTATTAGTTTACTTAGGACATATCTGTTTTGACGTTTTTTCTGTTTTTAGAATGATATATTGTTAATTTATTCTCATCATTTATTTTTTTCCTTATTTCCTTTCCTCACTGGGCTATTTTTTCCTGTTGGAGCCCTTGGGCTTATATCATCTTGCTTTTCCAACTAGGGTTGTAGCTTGGCTAGTAATATATATATATATATATATATATATGTGTGTGTGTGTGTGTGTGTGTGTGTGTGTGTATATACGTGTGTGTGTGTGTGTGCGGTGTTTTCCTAAAAGAAACCGATAATAGAAAACAGGGATATCAATAAATTCATTATAATACGAGTTCACCCTCTTCTCAGTGTTGAATGAGAAAAGGGTAGAGGATGTTTATATATAAATGGAAAAAGTTGATTTCAAGTTGACCTAAAAAAGGCGTGGTTGGTCCGGGAAAATTCATCCATATTTAATTTATTTCTGTTATGTTCTTTGTTTTTATAATCTTGAACGAATCAAAGGTTGACGTCTTGACCTCAGCAAAGATTACTCACTTCAGTTTATGTGATGTCCTAAGTCTCTGAGATGAATAAATATCCCCCAATTCTCTAAGCCATACTTGAAGATCCTTTGAGTTCATATAATCTTGGATATTGAAAAAGGCCAGTCCGATCCAGCCAAGATTATTAAAAAAAAAAAACTTCATGGAAAAAAATAAAATGTGGATAATTTTTCCCCAGGCATCTACATCCTTTGTATGATCTGAAAAAAAAGAAGAAAAAATAAGAAAGAAAAAAAAAACATACACACACGCATAGGCACTAGGCATTAAGAAGTATCTGAATGACGGATCCCTTTTTTTTAGAAATCAGATTAGGAAAAAAATTAAATAAACCGCCGTTTCTATCTGAGAAATTAAGATGAAGGCCAGAAACTCTAGACCTGACAGGCAAATCGTACTCGAATTACCGCATGATGGATAAAATGAAATATTTCGTAGACATAACTAATCACCGAAAATCTTATATATATATATATATATATATATATATATATATATATATATATATATATATATACATGTATATATATATATATATATATATATATATATATATATATATATATATATATGTATGCGTAAAAATCACAAGAAAACGTGATGCTCAGATGCAGAAGAACCACAGGGAAAATGAAAATACGGAATATACACTTAAGTCCTGACTAGTTTCGTGATACTTCCTCAGAGGACTGATTTATTGAGAGAGGTTTCTTACAATTTATAGGGAAAGCAAAAGTACGAACATACATATAGAGATTTAGAGCACAATGACACTCCCTTACCCGCTACCTGGGCTTGACTCAGGTGTTGAGTAGGAGGAGTCCGCAAGCTTGTTAGACACCTGCTAAAAAGGTGTATATATATATATATATATATATATATATATATTATATATATATATATATATATATATATATATATATATATATACATATATGTATATATATATATATATATATATATATATATATATATATATATATATATATATATATATACATATATATATATATATATATATATATATATATATATATATATATATATATATATATATATATTTATATTTATATAGGTATATATACGCATATATATATATATATATATATATATATATATATATATATATATATATACATATATATATATATATATATATATATATATATATATATATATATATATATATATATATATATTTATATATATATATACATATATATTATCCTTTTCCCTTTTGGGATACCCTAATTTGGCGAAACGGTTTCTGTTTCGCCATGATCACTTGAGCTATGTTTTGATTTTCTGTAAACGATCTGACTAAAGTCTCCCACCATCAATAATTCACTATACCCGGCATGGTGATGAAAATGGCCAAACCCCAGACATGACTAAGGAAATGTGTTTCTTATATAAACTCATTTTTTTCACATTATTTTAATTTCTACTCCTATGTACCAATAAGTCCTGGGCAGTAAAAGGATTTTATTTATGCTAATTATATGGGCATGTCCGTGCATATGAGAGAGAGAGAGAGAGAGAGAGAGAGAGAGAGAGAG
>NC_090748.1:33273283-33280783 GCF_036898095.1 Palaemon carinicauda
CTGTAACTTCGGCTAAAGGAAATAAAGAAGGTTTAAGGACAACGGTATTATCTCTTCAGTATTCCACCAAGTACAATTGGGATATAACAAATGGTAGCAGAGACGTCATCGAATCTCGGACCTGGACATCGAGATTAACAAGTGTTTTTTTTGTGATTAATAAGTTCCGAAAGTTTTGTGAAAATTTTTTTAAAGTCTAAAATGCCAGAAAACATGGAGTAAAACACCCTTACCAAGGGGGGTGGAGGGGTCAACCATCAGCTATGTTTAGAAGAACCAAGGAACTTCAACTTTTCCCGCCAAAAAGCTCCCCCTAAGATGATATGCGGAGTGTAAGGTTCCTCATGTAGGAAGAAGACAACAAGAGGTATTACTTATATTACCAGTATTACTTCTTCTAATGAAAAGTTGACGCTGGTTGACATAAGTTGACGCTTCATAGAACATTCTGAGTGAGAAGTTTTACACCCAAGAAAATTTACGAGACCTCTAGTATGTGTGTATTTTTTTCTTATTATTTTCTAAAGATAAATTAAGTTAATATTTTTCAAATTTAAACATTTCGAAAATTTAAGCTGAAGCTTACCCTGAAAATTCCCCTGGTGTTTAAGAAAAATTAAATTAAAATGGATGTTATGTACAGAGAAAGCATGGACTTGAACAAAGAGATTTGTGAACTTGAAAAATTTGGTCATATTCAGAAAACCGATGGTAGTTTTGTCTTTCATCATTGTAAAAATTGTGGAGGACCTTTGCTTGGTCACAAAAACGATGAAAAGGATTGTGACCCAAATAGGAAATGGACCCAGGATGAAGTAGATAGTATAGAAGATATCTTATCTGCACATGGAATGTTTTCTGTAAATGTGGCACGTATGGACACAAGAAAAACAGCTATTAAATGTGATATATGTAAAAAGAATTTCATAAACAGAATGGAAAAGGAACAGCATATCAAAATTATGCATAAAGATATTTCGACAAGTGTGGTAAAAGAAGGTGCTTATGATTTAACAGCAATCATTACAATGGGAAAAACTATTGGTGAATAAATTTCTAAAGAATTGGAAGCTAAAAGATCAACACAGATTACTAAAGCGAAACCTCCTCCAATCTGGGTTGGTGAAACTTTTGAAAAATTTTTTCAAGAGGTAGAAGCGTGGAATACCTCGAACAAGGATGATGATTTTACGAAGTATACTGATTTAGTAGAGAGCCTGAAGAAAAATACTAATGTTAAAGATTATGTTGTTTCTGTGCTATTGGATAAAACATCTGAAGCTCTAAACAAAAATGTAGCAGCAGTTTTGGAAATTCTTAAGCAAAAGTATGCAAAAACTACAGCTGAGAAGTGTATTGATGTTCTCAAGTCAATCTTGGAATTTTCCGTAAAGGAAGAGGATACTAATGAAACTTACTGGGACAAGTTTGAAGTCTTGATCTGTGATTGTATGAGAGAGGAAGTTACTGTGCATTTGTATTACTTGTTAGGTGTTATGATGGTAGAAAAAGCATATAATCGGGGGAATATTAATGCAGAAGAGAAAAGAAGACTGATGGATGCTATGGAGACACATGATGGAACTGATAGGAGACCAAGAGAAGACAATGAAGTTTTTAATCTTCTAAAGATCGAATACAGAAAGTTAAAACTCGAAAATAATAGAAATATTAGAACTAAATTTTCAGGATCATCTGAGAATTTGTCTTCAGTTCACTATGGCGAAAATAGAAGTAGATGGCAAAGATGGCAAAATTTTAGGCAAAGGCCTGATTCTCATAGATTTCGTAGATCAGATTCTAATCCAGGATTTTGGAGGACTCAGTCTGGAACATATAGGAGAGCTCCCTCGCGGACACCATCAAGACCAGGATCATCTTCGAGGCAGTCGTCCAGTTTTAGACAATACTCCAATGGTAGGCCATTTTCAACTGGAAGATCATCTTCTTATAGTAGGTCTGTGTCAAATGATCGGAAACAGCAGCAAAATTTGACAGAAAGAGTGATAAAGGTCGAAGAAAATGTAGCAAAAATCTTGGAAAAGATTGAAGAAATGTTGAAGAAAGGAAAGAATGTGAATTTTGTAAGTATGGAAGAAGTATCAGAGATCATTGATGTAGATATCAGCGATGTAATGTTTGCTAAAGAAGTTACCGAAGTAGGAGCTCTGATTTTGGATACTGGTTGTCCAAGTAGCTTAGTTGGAAAAAGTTGGCTAGAAAAATATCTGAAGAAGAATGGTATTAAGAAAGAAAATTTGCATAAAAGGAGATGTTTCCAAAAATTCAGATTTGGTCCAAGTAGAATATATGAAAGTAAGGAAATTATAGAAATACCAATAACAATAAAGGAATCTGAAAAATCTGATACTTTCAGAAGGATTTTGCTTGGAGCTTTTGTGCTGGATGCTGAAAATGTGCCATTGTTGTGTGATAGAAATACTATGAAAAAATGGAAAATGGATCTGAGTATGCATAGAGATAAAGTGACAATCAACGACGACACAACCCGTGAGTTCGAATGTATGTATACTGCAGGAGGTCATATGGGTCTTCGGCTGTATGAGGATAGAGCATTTTGGACTACAGACGCCACTGTATTTTACTTGAAGAAGGAAGTAGATATAGAGAGTTATGAGAAGGTGAAAAAGATTCATGAAGTAACCAACCACAAGAATGAAAATCAACTACTTCATGCATATAGGAATGCAGGAAAACTTTATGAGAACATGCGAGAAACAATAAAAGAAGTGTGTGAGAACTGCAATATATGTAAAAAATGCAAGAGATCCCAGGGCACTCCTAAAGTTGCATTACCAATAGTTTCTGATTTTAATCAGATTGTAACCATGGACTTAAAACAATATGAAGAGACTTATGTATTATGGATGATCTGTTCCTTCACCAGATTTATTCAAGGAGCTGTTTTGAAGGATAAAACCGCCGAGTCAGTGGTTGAATCTCTCAACACAGCATGGAACTGGAGGTTTGGGTTCCCTTCTCAAGGATACTGGGCAGATAACGGACCAGAGTTTAAGAACCACGAAGTTAACGAGTTTGCTTCAAAACTAGGTTTTGAAGTAAAATTTGGTCCAAATTACTTACCCTGGAGCAATGGAATAAACGAACGTAACCATTATTCTGCAGATATGACAGTGAAGAAAATTCGAGAGGCAGATAAGAAAATTGCTTTAAAGAAAGCTGTAGAGATGGCTGCTTGGACTCATAATACAAACACCAGTATTTTAGGATATAACCCTATGCAATTGGTGACAGGAAAGGCTGTAACAATACCTGGAATTTCTACAGGAAATGTCGTCACTGAGTCAATGTTTGACAGTGAGAATGTGAAGTTAATGATCGAGAGACATCATATGATCACCAAGCAATTCAGGGAAGCTGAATATTCTTCAAAGCTGAAAAGGGCTTCACAACAGCAAAACAATAAATTTAATAACATAATTTACAAAAAGGGGGATATGGTATTTTACCAAGATAAAATGAAAAAAGCCTGGTGTGGTCCAGTAAAGGTTTTCACACACAGAGGAAGAGATGTTTACATCTGGGCGAATGGCGATTTGAAGAAAATAGCCAGTTGTAAAGTACAACTTTGCTCTCAAAGAAATATTCCTACGGAAATTTCAAGAGAAGTAAGCAACGAAGCAAAAACAGTGGACTCTACTCCTAAAATGGCAGGAGAAGAGAAAATATCAGTGGATCCTCCAGCCAGTAATCTAAGAATGAAGACAAGATCTCAAGATGATAAAGAAGAGACTTAGAAGGATTTCATTGGAGCATTCTGGTTGACTTCAGAAAAAAACAGAGTGTTTTTGAGAGGAAATAACAAGTTACGTAGTGGAATTACCTGTTAAATATCACAAGATGCCAGAAGTGTTAGAAGCAAAGAAGAAAGAATATGAAAATTTGTTACATTTTGACACTTTTGAAGAGGTGGAAGATGTGATCACGAAAAAGGAGAAGCACGACGGACAAAAAAACTGATTACAAAGGGAGAATTGTCGCCAAGGGATTTCATGAAAAAGAAAAACCCCAAGCTGATTCACCAACAGCTATGCGTGAAAGCATGAAAGTCTTCTTGTCCTTGGCTGCAAATGAGAATTTTGAGCTTCAGTCTATTAACATCAAAGCAGCATTTTTGCAGTCAAACATACTTAACAGGAATGTATTTGTAGAACCTCCAAAGGAATTGAAAAAAGAAAACATTATTTGGAAACTCAGAAAACCATTATATGGATTGGATGATGCCAGTAGAAAATTTTGGCTGAAAGTTCAGCAGATTTTTAAGGAAGAAGGTCTGAACACTGTGAGTGGAGATGAGGCATTCTACTATCAGCAGAGTGAAGGAAATCTGATTGGTATGATACTTACTCATGTAGATGACTTTTCGATAGCTGGTACAAAAGAATTTGTAAAGAAAGTAACAAACTTGTGTAAAGAAAAATTACAGGTTTCAAAGATAGAAAAGAATAAATTTCGGTTCACAGGGATAGATATCAACAAAACAGAAACTGGAATAACAATCTCAATGGATGATTATGCGAGGAGTCTTGAGAAAGTGGAAGATATCAGGAAAGGAAAAGCTGGTGAACCTTTGACTAGTCAGGAACTGAGAGTATTTCGCAAGTATGTAGGAAAGTTTAGCTGGTTAGCAGCCAATACAAGACCTGAACTTTCTATCACAGCATTGCAGATGTCCAAGAAAAATAGTAGTGCTACATTGAAAGATCTTAAAAAGGTAAATTTTGTGATTGATAAGATAAATGAGAGGCCAAATAAAGTAGAATTTACAAGAGTTGACAAAAAAGAATATTTGAAGATATATGGATTTACAGATGCTTCCTTTAATACACATGAGAGAAGCATAAGTGGCAATCTGATTTTACTAGGAAGTAAGAGAAATGGACGTGTGGTCCCTATTTGCTGGAAGTCAAAGACTATCCAGAAGGTATGTCATTCTGCAAAGGCGGCTGAAACCAGAAGTATGACTAAGATTATTGGTAACAGTCAGTTTTTTGCGAGTCAGATTGAACAGTTATTATTTGGTCAGTATGGAAAGAAAATTCCAATCAAATTGTTCACAGATTCAATACCCCTGCTAGAATCAGCTGGGAGTACCAAGCAGGTTGAGGAAAGGCTTCTCAAGAACAGCATACAGGAGATGAAAGACATATTGACTGAGGGCTGTATTGAGTCTTACAGTTGGCTGGATGGGAAGAAAGACATGATTGCAGATGTTCTAACAAAAGAATGCAAATGGAATGAAGATCTTGAAATGATAATGCAGGAAAATAAATTTAAGTTTGCAAGTAACGAGGATAATCTTGTGAAATACAAAGATGGAGAGATCATGTTAATTAACAAGACTGAAAAGCAGGGAAATTAGTAGTAACACTTTTACTGCTTAGATCATACCTGCATTAGCTATTCAGAATTGGTTTTGCCCGATGTCTGGTGCAGTACAAAATTATGTAATAATGTCATAGCATGTCTTTGTGAAGTATCTTATGTTATGCCTGTTTGAGTACCAGACTTTGCTTTTGAATATTAATATATAATATTCTTTAGTAAGTTTGTATATAGAGGAAAAAGTTTTTTTTTGTTAAGAGCACTATTCAGATTTTGGATAAAATGTAAATACATGTACATACCTATGTTATCTGATACTAAAAAAAAAAAAAAAAAAAAAAGGCCCCCCCCGGAAATATGATATACCTTACATATATATTTATTTATAGTAGAACAAGAGAGTATAACTGGCTGTTATTAGTAATGTAATAAAGTGCTTGTTTAAAATAGACCAGTTTTATAAATATGTTTGTATATTGGGTTGTTGATCATTTACCAAAGAGCAGTTAACATTTACCTCTGGTTATGTAAATACTTATATCAAGGGTCTGTATATAGATATTGTTTTAACAGGATTACTGTAACTTCGGCTGAAGGAAATAAAGAAGGTTTAAGGACAACGGTATTATATCTTCAGTATTCCACCAAGTACAATTGGGATATAACAAGCCTTCCTATCATCTTCTTGTATCTTTGCCATAATGGTGAGAAGACAATCGAAGATAGAATCCTCCATGTCTGGATTCCAGTAGATCGAACACAAATAAAAGTTGTTATGCCTGTCACAAACTTTTATTACCTGAATCTTATGACATCCACATTGATAGCAGGACTTATGAGAAGCAGGGTACTCGGTCCTAATATACACCGCCATTCCCCTGGTCCTAGGGATGGCATCACGTTTCAATATTACTGGCTTCTTAAAACCAGTTATAAGGACCTCAGGTGAGTGCCTCATATTAGAAACCAAAGTTTCTGAGCACAAAAGAATATCATACTGTCTGGACGTAACTGTAAGTTCTTGGATATTTGTAAGAAGACCACGAATATTGCAATACAGCAGACGACATTGACGAAATCCAGGACGTACTGGTCCCGGATTTCGCTCAATGTCTCCAGACAGCATAAGAATTAATAGAAATACAACAGATATTATACTTAAAAACTAGATTAACAAGAATTATAACAAAAACAATATATATATATATATATATATATATATATATATATATATATATATATATATATATGTGTGTGTGTGTGTGTGTGTGTGTGTACATGTAAGTATGTAGGTGTGTATCTATATATATGGTATATCATTTTCATTGACATTTCAAAAAATGCCACCCAGTGAGATGATATCTCGAGAGAGTTATTGGGTCATTTGACTGACCCAACAGTAATTTATTGGATCCTTGTTTCTGGTTACGGGTTATTTTCTGTGGCCTATTCTTCCCACACTTTTCTCTGTCCTCATATTAACAACACTGAGATTACCAAACACTTCGTATTACTCAGTGATTAGCTATTGTACTGTTATTGTTCAGCGGCTACTTTTTTCTTTCTTAGTAAGTGTAGATGGAACTCCTTAGCTATGATAACTTGCTCTTTTACAAGGACAATCCAGAGTCAAGCCATTATTTTCTAGTCTTGTGTAATAATATAGCCTCTGCACTATGGTCTTTCTCAGTCTTGGGTTATATTTTTTGTGATTGACGATACACTCGTGCACCCTACCCTATTTTATTTATTTTCCTATTTGTTTATTTTATAAGTTTCTTTATTTTATGAAATGAATTATCTTTTTTTTAATATTGCTACTTTTCTTAAAATGTTTAATTTTGATTATTCCTTAATTTTATGTAGTTCATATATTTCCTTATTTCCTTTTCCTCTCTGGGCTATTTTCCCCTGTTGGAGGGCACGGTCTTTTAAAAGTCTGCTTTTCCAAATAGTGTTTTAGCTTGACTAATAATAATAATAATAATAATAATGATAATAATAATACATACATACATACATACGTACATATACCAAGGCACTTCCCCCAATTTTGGAGGGTAGCCAACATCAACAAATGAAACAAAAACAAAAAAGGGGACCTCTACTCTCTACGTTCCTCCCAGGCTAACA
>NC_090748.1:33285783-33290783 GCF_036898095.1 Palaemon carinicauda
TATCTTTTCCCTAAGGCATCAGCTGATGCAGTGATTCCCCAGTATCAAGAGGAGATGCCCCAAGTTCAGATCCAGGTGGATGCTGAAGTCACGGTCGCTAGGCAAGACATCCAGTTAGATGACAGGATGTCTGACGTGGCCGAGCGTCTGGAGGAAGACCTCCTGGCAGAAGCCCAGGGTGAAGTTCAAGCCCCAGACGTTGTAGAGGAGGAGGTCGACGAGGTGTCGGCTACTCCGGTTCAGATCCCGGAGCCTATTCCCTCAACATCGGCCGGTCTCCCAGTAGAGCTGGGACAGGCCCTCTCCTCCATTGTTGGAATGATCCAACAAATGCAGAAGGAGAATCAGGAGAAGGCGGCTGCAATGGAACTGCGGATGCAGAGCCTTGCAGAATCACATGGGCCCCTGAAAAGGCTCAATGTGAAAGACCTTCCCTTGTGCTCAGATGCTAAACCATGGAGGTATGCTGAGCACATGCCGATGACCACTGGAAAGATCGTCATCTCGGATAAGTTGGGCTCAGTTCCCCTAGAGGAGGTGGAATTCTGGCCCAGCAAGGCATCATATCCGGACTGTTATGTCCAGCTGAGGAAGGAACCAGCTTCAAAGGAGGAGACAGAGCCGAAGGAGGTCATAGTATGGACCACAAAGACTGGAAGGACGTCCATCTTACGTTCTCAGTTGGGAAGTTGGAGGCTGATATCGCCGGACGTCAGTTCGGCGAGGACCTCCCTAAGCTGTCTGACTTTCTCTTGCGGAGAGAGTTCGAGACAAAAGAAAGACTGGCTGCCTCAATGTCTCTTCAGACTACTCTTGAGATGATGGCAAGTGACCCCAAGGTCCATGAAATGTTCATGGTGGTGGCCAAGACTCATTTGGCTACAGTGACGAAGGACCTTTATGGCTTCGTCAAGGCGAGGAGAGCTTGTAGGGAGTTCGTGTTCACCTCAGCTACGGTGAGGCACGAGCAAAGGAAACTAATCTCCTCCAACATTTGGGGCAAAGACTTTTTCCCTACCGAATTGGTCAAAGAAGTAGTTGATAAGGCCGCCTTGGAGAATAGAAACCTTCTCCAGAAGTGGGGCCTGGCTATCAAAAGAAAGTCTTCCCCGGATGAGGGTCCTCAACCAAAGAGGAAGACTATGAGGACTAGGCTACCGTCTCGGCCAGCCAAGCCTTTTAGACAGCAACAGCAACTGCAATTGCCATTGCCTCCAGTGCCCCAGATCGTGGCACAAACCCCGACCACTTTTCAGTGGGTACCTCAGGCCGTCGAAGGGCAGTCTACTTCCTTTCGAGCAAAGCCTAGAGGAGCTGCCAAAGGCTCGTCTAGGTGCCCCTCAAGGGGAAGGGGATTCAGGGGTGGTCGTGGTCAGGGAGGCAAGACCTCAGGACGGCAGTCCAAGTGGGATGATGCCGGTAGGAGGGAGACATCTGAAATTTCGGGATCGCTGGACCTTCGATCCCGGGGCCCACAGCCTACTCAAGAATGGACTGGGCTGGAGCTGGTACAGCACTCCACCCCCGTGCCTTCGGATTTTCCAACACTCCACCCCCGTTCTGGAGGAGTACGTTCAAGAACTGTTGGAGAAAAAAGTGATCCGAAGGGTGAAGTCCATCAAATTCCAAGGGAGGCTGTTTGTGTTCCCAAGAAAGACTCGGAAAAGCTCAGAGTTATTCTGGACTTGTCGCCACTCAACAAGTTCATAGTGAATTGCTAATTCAAGATGCTAACACTGCAACACATAAGGACCTTACTGCCCAAGAGGGCATATTCCGTCTCTATAGACTTGTCAGACGCCTATTGGCACATTCCAATCAACCGTCGACTCTCCCCCTACCTAAGGTTCAGGCTACAACGAAGACTATACGCCATCAGAGCCATGACATTCGGGCTAAACATAGCCCCAAGGATTTTTACGAGGCTTGCGAGCGTAGCTCTCAAACAATTACGCCTAAAGGGAGTTCAGGTAGTAGCCTACCTGAACGACTGGTTGGTGTGGGCAGCTTCCGAGACAGAATGGTTGCAAGCTTCAAGTCAAGTGATCCAGTTCCTAGAGTATCTAGGCTTCAAGATCAACAGAAAAAAGTCTCGACTTTCTCCATCTCAAAAGTTCCAGTGGCTGGGAATCCACTGGGACCTAATTTCACACTGTTTCTCCATCCCGGCGAAGAAAAGGAAGGAGATAGCGGGTTCTGTTAAGAGACTTCTAGATTCCGAAAGGATATCAAGACGCGAACAGGAGAGGGTACTGGGCTCTCTCCAGTTTGCTTCGGTGACAGACCCAGTGCTAAGAGCACAGCTAAAGGATGCAACCGGAGTTTGGAGAAGTTATGCATCAAACGCGCGAAGAGATCTGAGAAGACCAGTTTCGCTTCGGCTACGTACTCTTCTCAGGCCTTGGTCCCAAGCCAGACATCTAAAGAAGTCGGTTCTTCTTCAGCCACCTCCCCCGTTGGAGACGATTCACTCAGACGCCTCGAAGGAGGGATGGGGAGGTCACTCTCATCGGAAAAAAGTCCAGTGGACTTGGTCCAAGCTATTCAAGACGTTTCACATAAACTTTCTAGAAGCTATGGCAGTGCTCCTTACCTTAAAGAAAGTCTCCCCGCGTCACTCGATCCACATAAGGTTGGTGCTGGACAGCGAGGTAGTTGTGAGATGCTTGAATCAACAAGGATCAAGGTCGCCACCTCTCAACCAGGTGATGTTGGCCATCTTCCAATTGGCGGAAAAGAAGAAGTGGTACCTGTCGGCAGTTCACCTTCAAGGAGTCCTCAGTGTGACAGCGGACGCTCTATCCAGGTTCACACCGATAGAGTCGGAATGGTCCTTAGACGCAGGATCATTCTCCTTCATTCTGAATCAAGTCCCAGAACTGCAGATAGACCTCTTTGCGACGAAAGACAACAAGAAGTTGCCCCTGTACGTGTCCCCGTACGAGGACCCCTTAGCGGAAGCAGTGGACGCGATGTCCCTCGACTGGAACAGATGGTCCAAGATTTATCTGTTTCCTCCTCACAACCTTCTGTTGAGGGTCCTCAACAAACTGAGATCTTTCAAGGGGGTAGCGGCAATAGTGGCCCACAAGTGGCCGAACCGCGTGTGGTTCCCCCTGGCATTGGAACTACGGCTGAAGTTTGTACCGCTACCAGATCCAGTTCTGACCCAGTGAGTCCAGAAGTCGACTGTGTGCACTTCATTACAGAAAACCCGGACCCTGCAGCTCATGATTTTCTCTCCCTAGCGGTGAGAAAGTGTTTCGGGATTTCGAAAGCCAGCATAGACTTCCTAGAGGAATATAAGTGCAAATCTACTAGAAGGCAATATGAGTCATCTTGGAGAAAATGGGTGGCCTTTGTCAAGGCGAAGAATCCGAGGGAGATCTCGACAGACTTCTGCTTATCTTTCTTCATCCACCACCATAGTCAAGGGTTGGCAGCTAACACGATTTCGGCGTGTAAGTCTGCTTTGACAAGACCCATTCTATATGCCTTCCAGGTCGACCTCGGTAACCAGATCTTTAATAAAGTTCCGAAAGCCTGCGCTAGGCTCAGACCTTCAGACCTCCAAAGCCCATTTCATGGTCTTTAGACAAAGTTCTTCATTTCGCTTCTCTGTTGAGCAATGAGGAGTGTGCGTTAAAGGATTTGGCACAAAAAGTTATTTTCCTATTTGCACTCGCGTCCGGGGCCAGGGTTAGTGAGATTGTAGCCCTCTCGAGAGAGGCAGGTCGTGTTCAGTTCCTGGATGGGGGAGAACTGAACCTGTTTCCGGATCCCACGTTTCTCGCCAAGAATGAGTTACCCACTAACAGGTGGGGTCCCTGGAGAATCTGCCCTCTGAAAGAAGATGCATCTCTATGTCCAGTAGGATGCCTAAAGGTCTATCTTCGTAGAACTTCAGACTTCAAGGGTGGTCAACTATTCAGGGGAGAAACATCAGGCTCAAATTTATCTCTGAATCAACTCAGAGCGAAAATCACATATTTTATTCGCAGAGCGGATCCTGACAGTACACCCGCAGGTCACGATCCAAGGAAAGTTGCCTCATCCTTAAATTTCTTTAATTGTGTGGATTTTGAACATCTCCGTTCATACACTGGCTGGAAGTCTTCCAGAGTGTTCTTTCGCCACTATGCAAAGCAAGTAGAAGAACTAAAGAGATCTGTGGTAGCAGTGGGTCACGTAGTTAACCCTACTGTTTAACTCTGCGAGGAACAGTGGTTTTAATTGGGACGATTAATTCCAGGGTGAGTGTGTAGTTACATACGGTACTACAAACTAAGTGAGGGCACTGAGTTGCCCATGTAGACTGTTCCATTTCCAAAGGTGAACCTAGCATAAGTGCAGACATGTGTGCCGAGCGTTTTCTAACGCTAATGTGATTGATTTGTAATACAGACTTTTATGACTTTCATACCTCGGTATCTTAAAAGTGGCAATAATGTTTTTCTTTCAGATAAACAAGTTCTGTTTACTATCATACTTATGCTTAAAGTTTTGGGTTATCCTCTTCTTATATATATATATATATATATATATATATATATATATATATATATATATATATATATATATATATATATATATATATATATATATATATTAACCTGTCTATTTATTATCTGTCAATAAACTTGTTCTTGAGAACCTTGCGTCTCCTTCACCTGTGTCAATTTATTGGTATAATTGAGCATTCATTCTATGTACTTTATCTGGGATAATTCTAATAGAATTGTTCCTTTATGCAAGCTATGTTGCATTGGTTTATGCTTTCCCTTAACGGAAGGACTCCATCCCATAACGGGACGGTGGCGGATTTACAAGTTTCCTCCTATGCGGATATAAACCATTGTCCAATACAAGTATTGTGCGGAGAACTGGTCGATATTTCATATTGACGCAGTGGTTCGTTACAAACTATGCTTTACTTAATATAGGGTGAGACCACTATATTGGCTTGCCTGGTATTCATACATAGGTATATGTACTCTTCG
>NC_090748.1:33295783-33298283 GCF_036898095.1 Palaemon carinicauda
GTAATCCCCATACGAATGCAGAGAGCCATCTTTCTTTAGAATAATGTGCAAGGGTGACGACCAGGGCCTTGAGGCCTTTTGACAAAGGCCCATTTTCTTATTTTTTATTTTGGTGAACGTTTCTTTATCTGGCACCAAAAAATTTGGTGCCAGAAGCCTAAATCTGACAAATACTTGGGGCCCAGTCGTCTTCATAGGGCTATAAACACTGTGTTTGGCAGGAACTGTGGGTGTTTGATGACTTAGGTAAGTTAACATATGCATCTGTTAATGCGCTAATGTGAAGAGCGAGGTCGAAATGTGCAAGTTAGAGAGGTGTAAAGGAGTACGAATTCGAGTTTATCAACCTTTAGTGAGCTACATCAATCATGAGGTGCATACGTGATAGGATATCCACACTGAGTATTGGCAAGGTGACGTCAGCAATGAGAAGATTCTAATTATATTTTGTGCTTCCACATGATAATGTGAAGATTCCTTAACCATGGGTGGGAATTGCAGATGCATTGGCAGCTACAAGGTAGACGTCAGCAGGCTTAGATAGACAAGGATGTGTCCTAGAGAGTGACCTTGGAAGAAGAGAACACAAAGTACCCGTTCGACCTAAGATTCCATGCCATTACCTGCATCATGAAAAAAGAAAAAAATGGTGGCAGGGGAGGCCACCGTCACAAGCAATGCCCTACTTACAAGTTTTATGGCCACTGATGGCACCAAATCTGGAGTGGTAGTAGCATAAATGCGGCCGATGGGTGTAAATAATTAGCTGAAGAGGTTGGTGGTTGGATCGTAAAATGGATGGTATATGTGGGTGGTGGGTATCAATGTCGCAGCTACGACACATCACAAGGTAGGCATCTGTGTTCTACTACATTTACG
The DNA here is from genome assembly GCF_036898095.1 of Palaemon carinicauda. Lineage (NCBI taxonomy): Eukaryota > Metazoa > Arthropoda > Malacostraca > Decapoda > Palaemonidae > Palaemon > Palaemon carinicauda. The sequence goes on from NC_090748.1 coordinate 33,296,663, forward strand.
TCAGCTTCTGGTGATGTTAAATGGCTGTCTACCTTTTCTGAGATGGAGGCGTTGATGGAATTCTTGAAGGTTTTGGAGTGACTGTCCATAGGGTCATTGACTCTGGTCATCAGTCCTTCATGGGAAAAATATCGACATTGGGGATATCAGCAAGTACATGTTCAGGTAGGTGCTTCATCCAAAGGGCATGGAGTAGATTTACCTCCCAATGAGGTTTCAGACGAGCGATACTAGGCTTTATCCTGGGGATAAGCAGACCCTTAGGAATCCCCAATGGTTATTGAGGGAGCTGAAAATGTTTTGCTATGTGTTCGCAGGTGATGGCGATTACTGCGTCATGTGGTATGATTTGAGTACGTTGTATGGTATTGGGAAGTTCCTTTCCTCATACAGCCTTTCTCATGGGTAGCCATGAGAATATAATCTGCTTTGGTTCTTGACCAAGGCACAACCTTGATGTGAAACTGGACTTCAGCACTTTGGAACCAGATGAACGCTTCTCCTCTTGCAAAGGTCGGTAGTTTAATTGAGGCCATGTGTGCAGAAGAGGTAGGTTTGGTAGGCGGCGTCTTCAAACAGTAGTACACAACAGTGATGGGGCAGCCAGGAGGAAGCAAACAATGCCGTGGTCACCAGTTAAGTGGTAACGAAGAGTTTAGGTGAGTGCAACTAAACTTTATTAGAGAATCATCGAGTTTTTATACAGCCACTTGCGAGCAAGAACGTCACAAAAATCCTACCATGGAAAAGTTTGGTCTAGCATGAAAAGACAGGATAGTCTATTAACAGTAAAGAGGAAAAGTGAGTGATAAGATAAAACTCAAATCCATTACATTGCACGAGTTTTCATGAAACATGTGCAGAACTCTCTACCTTAAAGGTACACTTGTTCATTTTTGTATGTTATTTATCATCATAGTGTTTTTTAAAAATTTTCAAGTTTTTATATGAAAGATTTATTTGAATGTTATCACTGTTCTTGAGGAAAGTTCATTTAATTATTAATAACTATTCTTGTAGTATATGTATCTCATTTTCTTTTTCCACTAAGGTATTTTCCCTGTTGAAGCCTTAGAGATTCAAGCACCCTGCTTTTCTAACTATGGTTTTTGCTTTGCATGTATTAAATAAAATCTATGATGAATGTTTACAAAAAAATTTATTAGACTTCCAAAGAAATAGTAATAAAAGTTAGCTCTACTTTGGAATGTTAAAAGTTCCAAAGTGAACCTGACGAGTTTATGTATAAAATGATGTTGATAAATTTTTTTTTGCAACAGCAACAAACTAAAGTCTTATACTGTCATACATTTTACATGTAAGAAATAGAGTATCCTCCCTGACTATAGATAGCTACTGGAAGATTCTAGCTTTACTTGAAGTATTTCCAGTCATGGTAAGATATTTTTACTACATTATATCATTTAGTATTTAAGTTGAAATTATGAAATGGATAGCAATCAATCGCCTGTTCTTTCAGGAAATACCGAATCCTTTGTAGTAGTAGTAGTAATAATAATAATAATAATAATAATAATAATAATAATAATAATAATAATAATAATAATAATAATAATAATAATAATAATAAAATATGAGATCTCTGACCTCTAGTAAATGG
>NC_090748.1:33300783-33305783 GCF_036898095.1 Palaemon carinicauda
CCTTAATCCTTCAAAATATACAATAAATAATGTATTTATGGCCAATATGCTCAGCTATGGATATTTTCCTAAAGTGATCCTCAAAAAAAGAAAAAAAATTATGGTAATAGTGTCACCCCTTATTATTTGCTTGACCAATTATGGGTTAATTTTAAGGTTTGTTCAGATCATGACTTTGGTATTATAACATTTCCTCTCACTGACCATTTTCCTATTCATTCTATACTTGATAATGATTGTCAAGGTGATTATGAAGGGGTTGTATCTAGGTTAATTAACGAAAATACCATCTCGGTTTCTATGTCCTTAATGTCAGTTAATGTAGTTTTACGAATTACCTAATCCCTTCCTAGAGACAGAAATTTTAACTACTTGAGTACTCTCAATCATGTACGGAACTTATGTTTTCTATTACAAACGGACCATGTCGAGGTTGTTACAATATTGAGAGAAATGACTGGTAAGGGAAATAGTTTAATGGATATAAAACCAAGAATACTGTTATCTATACCAGATATTCTTGGGAAAATTATTGTATATTCGTAGAGCTTTAGCTTTCTTAATGGTATATATCCAAATCTAATGAAGACTGGTCGAGTAATTCCAATCTTTAAGTCTGGTGATATATTAAAAATCTGCAATTGCAGACCTATAACAAATCTTCTGTATATTAATAAGATTTTTGAGTTGCTCTCCTATAAACGCATGATAAAATTTATTGATTAAATAAATATTCTCCCAGATCTTCAGTATGGGGTTCGGAAGGCAAATAATACTACACTGGCTATTTTTAGACTGACTCACGGCTTACTACAGACTACAGACCTTTTATCTCATTAAGGCTTTTGAAAACATAAATAGGAGGCTGCTTTGTGAAAATTTATCTATTTATGGAAGAGAGGTGTTGGAAACTCATTTTTATCATTGTTTTTTCCGATAGAAAGTTGTATGCAAACATTGGTGCTTATTAGTCTAGTATTTAACGTATTGAATTTGGAGTTCTTCAAGGGTCTGTTTTGGGACCATTATTATTCAACGTTTTCCTAAATGATATAGTGAAAGTCGGAAGTGCTAAAAATATTTTATTTGCAGATGATGCTGTCCGTTACGTCAATAACATTTCGTATGAATTATATATTGAAAGGGTAGAGGCATCCATCATCGATCTTTCAGAGTGTTTTTAAAGTAATAAATTAGTACCAAATTTCAATTGAAGAAAATTAATGATGGTTACCCCAAGACCTATTAACAATCTCCCTGATATATATTTTTTATGAAAGAAAGTTAGAGTGTGTCCCAAGAATAAAATATTTAGGAGTAACTACTAATAATAAGCTAGGTTTTGCTTCTCAAGCTAGTGAAATGAATAGGAAAATGGGGTTTTTTACTCCCTATCATCTGTAGTGCTGCTTAGAACGTTATTAACGATTTACCACTCACTTGGCTACCCTATCATAACCCCAAAAAATCTCAATCCTGGGGGGGGGGGGGGGGGGGTTCAAGAAGTCAACTTGAACAGTATTAAGGTGATAATGAATAACATCCTTCGGTGTATTCTGGAGGTTCAGTGCAATGAAAATAATATTCCTTTATTGACTATGAATGATATGTATAAGACGTTAGCAATGCTTAAACTTAATGATCTTAATAAGTACAATGTATTAAGATTTCTGCACCTAGTTCTGTATAAGAATACTGAACTATTTATAAAATGATTTCATGGAAGTACTTACTGTGTATCAAACTGGTGTCAACTTTAGATACATCATTTGTTCTCTTTATCGATCTCCTAGTGCAAATCCATATAACTTTAATGAACAGTTTATCAGTAATGTATTGAACAAGATTCCTGCTGGTGTCAATGTGATCATAGCAAGCGATTCTAATCTAAATCTCCTTAATCCTTCAAAATATACAATAAATAATGTATTTATGGCCAATATGCTCAGCTATGGATATTTTCCTAAAGTGATCCTCAAAAAAAGAAAAAAAAATTATTGTAATAGTGTCACCCCTTATTATTTGCTTGACCAATTATGGGTTAATTTTAAGGTTTGTTCAGATCATGACTTTGGTATTATAACATTTCCTCTCACTGACCATTTTCCTATTCATTCTATACTTGATAATGATTGTCAAGGTGATTATGAAGGGGTTGTATCTAGGTTAATTAACGAAAATACCATCTCGGTTTCTATGTCCTTAATGTCAGTTAATGTAGTTTTACGAATTACCTAATCCCTTCCTAGAGACAGAAATTTTAACTACTTGAGTACTCTCAATCATGTACGGAACTTATGTTTTCTATTACAAACGGACCATGTCGAGGTTGTTACAATATTGAGAGAAATGACTGGTAAGGGAAATAGTTTAATGGATATAAAACCAAGAATACTGTTATCTATACCAGATATTCTTGGGAAAATTATTGTATATTCGTAGAGCTTTAGCTTTCTTAATGGTATATATCCAAATCTAATGAAGACTGGTCGAGTAATTCCAATCTTTAAGTCTGGTGATATATTAAAAATCTGCAATTGCAGACCTATAACAAATCTTCTGTATATTAATAAGATTTTTGAGTTGCTCTCCTATAAACGCATGATAAAATTTATTGATTAAATAAATATTCTCCCAGATCTTCAGTATGGGGTTCGGAAGGCAAATAATACTACACTGGCTATTTTTAGACTGACTCACGGCTTACTACAGACTACAGACCTTTTATCTCATTAAGGCTTTTGAAAACATAAATAGGAGGCTGCTTTGTGAAAATTTATCTATTTATGGAAGAGAGGTGTTGGAAACTCATTTTTATCATTGTTTTTTCCGATAGAAAGTTGTATGCAAACATTGGTGCTTATTAGTCTAGTATTTAACGTATTGAATTTGGAGTTCTTCAAGGGTCTGTTTTGGGACCATTATTATTCAACGTTTTCCTAAATGATATAGTGAAAGTCGGAAGTGCTAAAAATATTTTATTTGCAGATGATGCTGTCCGTTACGTCAATAACATTTCGTATGAATTATATATTGAAAGGGTAGAGGCATCCATCATCGATCTTTCAGAGTGTTTTTAAAGTAATAAATTAGTACCAAATTTCAATTGAAGAAAATTAATGATGGTTACCCCAAGACCTATTAACAATCTCCCTGATATATATTTTTTATGAAAGAAAGTTAGAGTGTGTCCCAAGAATAAAATATTTAGGAGTAACTACTAATAATAAGCTAGGTTTTGCTTCTCAAGCTAGTGAAATGAATAGGAAAATGGGGTTTTTTACTCCCTATCATCTGTAGTGCTGCTTAGAACGTTATTAACGATTTACCACTCACTTGGCTACCCTATCATAACCCCAAAAAATCTCAATCCTGGGGGGGGGGGGGTTCAAGAAGTCAACTTGAACAGTATTAAGGTGATAATGAATAACATCCTTCGGTGTATTCTGGAGGTTCAGTGCAATGAAAATAATATTCCTTTATTGACTATGAATGATATGTATAAGACGTTAGCAATGCTTAAACTTAATGATCTTAATAAGTACAATGTATTAAGATTTCTGCACCTAGTTCTGTATAAGAATACTGAACTATTTATAAAACATTACATGCCTTTGTTGCCCACAAACCCATAAAAAACAAGGGGTAGAGGAATAAAGGGACTTTGAGCGAAGCGAAAAATCGATTTTCTGATGAGATAGCCAAGTCGTCCTGATGGAAGGTTCCTATATGTAGCTTTCTAAGGGATATTTGGCTACAGTGATATTCTCAGAGAATTAACCTTTAGGTCTCCAGATTTCTAACTCCTGGCGCGAATATCCTTAAAATTTCTCTTAAGGATATAGCATAATATCACGTGACGTATATCTTGATACGACACATAGCAATTTTCACCCCCAATAGCGTTTTCGTTTTGGGGGGGAAGAGTGGCAAAAATAAAAGGGGAGCCGTTCTCAAGGTTACCCTTCCTCCCGTACTACTATTGAGTATCTAGATGGCGCTCTATCCAAGATGGCGCTCATCCCTTGTAGCATTGAGCAATGTGCTACAGAAATAGTATTTTCGGTAGGGTTTCTGCCAAGTCCTTTTCTATAGAAAATGAAGGCGGGTCCATCAAGACGACATGGCTATCTCAACCAAAAATAGATTTTTTGCTTCGCTCAAAATCCGTTTTTTTTTTTTTGCTCAAGCCATGTCGTCCGGATGGAAGTTTACCAGAGAATTTCTTGAAAGTACTGTATTTGTGGATTTTCATAGGTGCCTTAACCTTGGGACAATTTTTCTATGGTCATCCTGACCAGTGAAACAAATGATGTTACCATTATCCGTCATTACCACTAATCATGGTCAATGTTAGTGCTTCCTGGTCCCTGCAAGGAAGAGCCATACTAGACAGTAGAAAAGGGGTCTCAAGGTTTACATATATTGTATGAACAAACATAAGTGTCCACTAGATATACAAAAGGTCTCACAGGGTGTCGGAACAACTAAGAATAAACTATATCCATTGTTTCTAAGCATACAATGATATGAGGTTTATTTAAATAAATAAGTAATAGAACTCTGTTATATTTAATGTGCTAATTGCAGGGCGAAATAAGACGCAATTACACTTAAATAGACATTTATTTTGAGTAAATGACCAAAAAGGAAGAAATGAGGAGTACCACTCTAAATTGGAAAAATTTTTGATTAATTTTCCTAATATAATTTCTGTAAATGTTGTATACTATCAACACTCTGTATTATGTACAAACGGCACAAGTGTTTTCTATATAATTCCACACCTGAGATTTTGAAGTCTTAGTGTCACCATGGTGACACTCACTTAAAAGGTATTGCACTGGAAGTGTCAACACCTTTTCACCCTAAATGATAGTCCCAATCAATTAACTGTTCATCGCAGCACTAGAAGACAGGGTTCAATACACTACCTGCCGCCACCACATAATGCTTCAGTTCGTGGACTTGCTGTGTTGTGTTTGTAGAACACTCTGGAT
>NC_090748.1:33313283-33320783 GCF_036898095.1 Palaemon carinicauda
CTTCTCTTAAGCAAACCAGTTATTGTTTTTCACTTCTACTTATAGAATATCCTTCGCTTCCTAAATTATTTTTTATTTTGCTGCTATACTTCAAATAATACTGAATGTTGTCAGCATCCCTAGAGGTATTTACTAACCGATGCTTTAAAATAAGTAGGCACCTTTAAACATCCAATATAAAAGCTCAAGAAAATGTGAACCTTACCTCATTGCCTTATTCTATGTTTGGGTTCCTACAGGTCTCTCAGTGTGAGTCACCTCATTTATCCTCCAGAGATTTGCTAATGCTTCTTCCGGTGTATTTTGCATCTTCCATTCTTGGATGGTCTGGGATGCATCTTAGGTATTTATCGAGCTTATTCTTAAACACATCTACGCTCACTCCTGATATATTTCTTAGATGAGCTGACAGGGCATTAAATAGTCAATGCATTATCGATGCTGGTGCGTAGTGGATTAATGTCCTGTGCGCCTTCCATAGTTTTCCCGGTATAGTTTTGGGCACTCTTAATCTACCTCGGCTTGTTCTTACGGATATTTTTAGCTCCATGATGTTTTTAGTAATTCCTTCAATTTGCTTCCATGCTTTTATTATAATGTTGCGTTCTCTTCTCCTTTCTAGACTGTATAGTTTTGAAAATTGCAGTCTTTCCCAGTAGTCAAGGTCCTTAACTTCTTCTATTCTAACAGTATAGGACCTTTGTACACTCGCTATTTGTGCTATATCCTTTTGGTAGTGTGGTTACCATATCGTATTGCAGCACTTGAGTGTACTATGTACATAAGTTTTGTAAAGCATAATCATGTGTTAAGCTTTTCTTGTTTTAAAGTGTCTGAATATCATTCCCATTTTTGCTTTACATCTAGCCAATAGTGTTGCTATTTGGTCGTTGCATAACATATTCCTGTTTAACATTAGACCAAGAACTTTAATTGCTTCCATGTTTGTGATTGCCTCGTTAATAGGTTCCCTGTATGCACATAACATTCCTTCTCTGTTTCCATAGTTTATCGATTCGAATTTACCGGAGTTGAATACGATCCTACTTATATCCGCTGATTCATATACTTGGTTTAGATCTCTTTGTAGTGAGTTCCTATCTTCATCACGAGTAATTTCTCTATTTATGCTTGTGTCATCGGCGAAACTTCTCACAACAGAATTTTTAACATCACAGTCTATGTCTGAGATCATAATAACAAACAGCAGTGCAGCTAATACCGTACTCTTTGGCACGCCAGATAAGACCTGATCTTCATCTGATTTCTCGTCATTTGCAATCACTATCCGTTTTCAGTTTTGCAGAAATTCTTTTACCCATTTTCCTATCTCTCCCACGATATTATGCTTTCTCATTTTTTTCTCTAATATATTTTGGCCTACCTTGTCAAAGGCTTTTGTAAAATCTAGATAGATCACATCTCTGTCTTTTTCATTTATCATTTATTTGTATATGTTTTCATAGTGTGCTATCAGTTAGATTTGTGTGCTTTTGCTGGGCATAAAACCGGGTTGACCTATATCAAATGAATTATTTTTAACCAAATAATTCATTATTTTTTTTTTTATTACCCTTTCTTATACCTTCATAATATGTGATGTTAGACTAACAGGTGTATAATTGCTTGCCTCTAGTCTTGATCCACTTTTGAAAAGATGGGTAAAATAAGGTAATTTATATTTAACATATATCTTGCTTATATCTACACTTTGTCTTAGCAGTATTGCAAGTGGCTTCGCGATAGTGCATGCAGTTTTTTTTTAACAAAATCGCTGGAACTCTATCTGGTCCGGCCGCCGATCCATTTTTAATTTTGCTTATAGCCTGCACAATATCTACTTCATTAATATCTTTATGCATTACATATTCAACATTTTCTTCTCTCATTCCTGTTTCATTGTTCTTATTCGCAATGCTTGGTGTGAACTCATTCTCATATTTTTCTGCAAATATGTTGCATATTTCCTTTATTTTATTCCTTCAATTCTTAGAGGGCCTATCCTTAATCTCCCTTAATTCATCTTTTTTGCATATGAGTAAGGTACTTTAGGATTTTTTTTTTTTTTTGATATTTTGAAGCGTCCTTTCTTATAAGTCCTTCTTTTTCATTTTCTTTCGATTGTATAATCTTTTGTTTTGCATTTTCTGTCTTACTTTTTATTTTCATCATTTTCCATACATTTTTTTCTGAGCAAGATTTTTCTTCCACTTTCTAAGTTTCGGAAATAAAATTATTCTGTCTCTTGGTATACATGTCTGATGTTTATAGTTTTTTTTTCGGTATATATTTTTCAACAATGTTCTCCAGTGTTTTGTACAGTATATTTCATGATATACAAAGTTTTTATTTTGACAATAACACTATGTTCACCACATGATTTTAAACAGAATATATCAATTCATTAAGTTTCACGATTAAATCTCCGGTGGTTCGTCAAAATCAAAAATGACAAGGGGTCGCTCTCTGCTTAGATTGCAGACTTAGAAAACAACGTATCTAAAAGCTTACAGACCTATAAAATTAATCTATCAAGACATATATAACCGAAATATCTACTTCACTTACCCTGGCTGCAGGTTTTCACCATAACAGGAACCACGTTCATTTCATTAACAGAACCCCCGACGCGATGCACTATTTACCTCTATATTATCACTTACAAATAAATTTTTCCATTCTTTGTTCAATTCTTCACTTATTTCTGACTATTTTATATTCATACTATGAAAATTATATTTTCCATATCCTTCCCATCGTTTTGTGCTTTTATTATCCCTGCGATCACTTGCTTTGGAATTGGCTATCAATTCTATGACATTGTTGGAAATTCCCATGTTATACACTACTATGTCTTTAACATAATTCACCTCATTCACAAATACTAAATCTAGGACATTGTTCTTTCTTGTTGGAATGTGGTTTATATGTTGCATATTAAGTTCTAATAGCATATCTTGAAGCTTTTCAAATTGCCTCTTATCTTCTGTGTTACTATTACTCTCTTTTTTATATGTGTATATATATATATATATATATATATATATATATATATATTTTTGTATATATATATATATATATATATATATATATATATATATATATATATATATATATATATATATATATATATATATATATATATATATATATATAAAAACCACTTTAACATTCTGTGTTGCTGTATTTGTAACAGACTTTTCCTTGATTTATGACTCTTCTATATATTGCGGTTCCCCCTTGATTCATATTTGTTCTGTCTGATCTATATGTTGGGAAACCCTTTATCTGCTTATCACTGCCAGTCTCTTGCTAAAACCATGTTTCACTTATATTTAATGTATCTATTTTTTTCAATTTTGGTTAGTTCTAAGAACTCTATTTTCCTTTTAAAGTTACTCGTGACTAAACCCTGTGCATTTATCACTATTATGGTTTGTGTTTCATCCCCATTATTTAATATAGGTAAAAATATGGAATCTCCTATGCTCCCTTCCTGTTCTGATATGATGTTCTTTAGTTCATTTCCAGGAATTCTGCCATTAAAAAACCAACTTTTCTATTATACTTGTTGCTTCGCCTTCATAATTACTCTTGTGTGTATACCTGCAATTATCCCCATATATGCACCAACCCCTGATATTATAGATGCATTCCTTGTAGTTGGGCTCTAATTGTGCATATTTGGGTTGAAAGGCATCATATCTTGGGGCATTTTGTGCATAGCACAGTATATACTCAGCTTGTTTTTTTGTTTCTTATTTCAGGTTTCATTTTTGCTTTCATTTTTTTTTCTGTTTGCTGAGTTTTGTGACTTTCATTCATGGTTGCAGGATGCATATATGGGCAATTCTTTTTGGATTTGCATCATTTTCCTTCTTTCAGGTTTTTAAATACTTTTAGATGGAGATCTCTGCATTCGTCTCCACGTCCGTCTAAATACGCACATTTACCATATAATTCATAATTATGGCATATCTTTGGATGCTTTTAGTAGCATTTTTCACCAAATCTGCAATTCCCTCTCTTCAGTGAAATGCCGACTATATCTTTTTTTTTCTTGTTCTCACTCTTCCCTAAAAGTATGTAGATCCTAGTAGAGTCTCTTGGGTCTATTATTTCTTTCCATCTGATAATTTATTTCTTCGTAAATATGTTGTTGGATGGCATCATAAGTTGTATCAATGATTTCCTCTGCATTATTACACATATCCTGTTATTTTATCTCCTCCTCCTCTTCTTCTTCTTCTTCTTCATCTTCTTCTTCTTCAACTATTTGGAGATTCAGTCTCGACTTGATTATATTTTCTTGCCAGACTAGGCATGTTGAGCAGAATACCTTTGTGTCTTTATTTGTTTTATTTTTTGTTGCACTTCAGCGCAGGTAGGATGTGTTGATACATGAAATGCATCGCATTTCCTGATAAGCTGTTGTGGATTACAAATGGAGGGCCACATCTTACATGTATTGCACCATTTTGGCATTTTTTTTCCCAATCCATCAATCAGCATATTCACCATATTGGACTTCTTATTGTTCTTTGATGGAATGTGTTGATTGATGTAAACTTTCTTTATAAGTGTCTTTATCACGTGGATCTTCTTTGGAATTTCTTCTATTATTTTGCTGATGTTTTCTGCAGACTTGCTCCAGTTTGTTGGATCATATTGTTTCAATATGTCTGAGAATATTTTTCCCATCACACTGGTTAGAGTTACTAGCGACCTCTGTTACCAAATGGTCTAGTTCTTGTTTCCCCAACTAATGGAATTTACTTTTGCTGATTACAGCAATGTCCCTCCAAGCTTTGCCAGGGTTATGGGTCTATTATTTGTTTCCATCTGGTAATTTATTTCTTCATAAATATGTTGTTGGATTACCGGTACCATAAGTTGTATCAATGATTTTCTCTGCATCCTTACACATATCCTGTTCATATTTCTCCTCCTTTAATTCTTCTTCTTCTTCTTCTTCTTCTTCTTCTTCTTCTTCTTCTTCTTCTTCTTCTTCTTCTTCTTCTTCTTCTTCTTCTTCTTCTTCTTCTTCTTATTATTATTATTATTATTATTATTATTATCATTATTATTATTATTATTATTATTATTATTATTTATCTTCAACTATTTGCAGATTCTGTCCCGACTTAATTATATTTTCTATCCAGACTAAGCATGTTGAGCAGAATATCTTTGCGGGTTTATTTTCTAATTTTTTGTTGCACTTCAGCGCAGGTAGGATGTGTTGGTACATGACATGCATCGCATTTCTTGATAGGCTGTTGTAGACTAACAATGGAATACCACATCTTACATGTATTGCACCATTTTGGCATTGTTTTTCCCAATCCATCAATCAGCATATTCACCATATTGGACTTCTTATTGTTCTTTGATGGAATGTGTTGATTGATGTAAACTTTCTTTGTAAGTCTCTTTATCACGTGGATCTTTGGAATTTCTTCTATTATTTTGCTGATGTTTTCTGCAGACTTACTCCAGTTTGTTGGATCATATTGTTTCAATATGTCTGAGAGTATTTTTCCCGTCACGCTGGTTGGAGTTACTAGCGACCTCTGTTACCAAGTGGTCTAGTTCATGTTTCGCCAACTCATGGAATTTACTTTTGCTGATTACAGCAATGTCCCTCCACGCTTTGCCAGTGTTATAGAGCGCCATCTTGATCAGATTTTTAGTAATTAACAAGATAACTATCCTATGCCGACATGTTATCCCACTTTTCTGACCTCAAACTAATCACAGACTATTCACGAAACCGTGTAGCTCTATTGCACTCGAGAGCCTTTTGTTATCCTCGGTAAATCAGGTTTTTTATCGGGACACACAAGTGTACTCACTAACCGGCATACAGAAGAGAGAGAGAGAGAGAGAGAGAGAGAGAGAGAGAGAGAGAGAGAGAGAGAGAGAGAGAGAGAGAGGGGGGGGGGAATGTAAGCCAAATATAAACATTATACAAAAATTTGGTGAATATAAGATTGTGATATTTTCAGGAGAATAGGGTATAGCTGAGTGTCCAAATCATACGTCAAATTATATAATTAAATTGGTATTCTTGTGTAATTCATTGTTTACCGAAAAAAAAAACCAAAAAAAAACACTATTAAAAAGAAATTACTAATGTGTCAATAAATTTGATTAACAAGATTCTGACAACTGAATGCCAGGAAAAATTTCTTCCTTTTGGGCATTTTACTTCCACGAATTCTCATTCGGAACCTTAATGCAATAAAGGAAGGAGCTTTCAAAAAATTCTAAGTCTTCATTACAAATTCAGTCGTATTTGTCTTGAGTAATTACACGGTGAGATCTCCTCAAGTCTCTTCGCGTTTCTTTTTCCTCTGCAAGATTAATAAGAGCCTACCTCCTTGTGATCCCGACCAACCGACAACCGAAGGGATCTAATAGAATTTCAAAGCATCTCCTATTTTTCGTCTAAAATGAAGGATTACTCATCTGGATGATATGGAAATTTTAACTTCTTTTATCGACTTAGAATTAGGGAGCTCTGCTTATCAGTTTGATTTTATAAGGTTTCAAGTGTTTATCATATTTTTTTCAGAAAAAAAAAAAACGTATGATTTGAAGAAATGTATAACATAGTATAAATAAAACAGAAGATTTGGTATCATATCTAATGTAAAATATATAGGAAATGCTCAACTAACTTTTTCAATCCATAATCAAACCTACAATATTTAATGTTGTGAAAAACGTTATGGACTATGATTTTCTTCTATCCTCTCGTATATATAGATCCAAAAATCATTAAAACAAATATTTTCTTGATTAAATTATCTAATATCAAGAGATTTATAGTTTATTATTCTAATTGAATAAAATCCTCTCCATCTTTTTTCCGAGTAAATACTGAGGAGAAAAATATCACTCACATAAAATAGTTATTAAGTTGGGCAATTCACTGAAACGTTTCATAGTATTTAAGACAATATTGAGATGATTAATTATAGTATTTTTTCTGATAATATATTGCATGACCATTGTTAGGTGACTTAACTCAACAGTATATCACTGAAAGAGATTATGAAATAATATTTTGATTAATATTTAAAATATCAATATCTATTATTATTATTTACTTCAATTCATTCAAATATGTACTAAAAGTGTGCAATATATGTATATATATATATATACTTATATTTATATATATATATATATATATATATATATATATATATATATATATATATATATATATATATGTATATATATATATATATATATATATATATATATATATTTACATACATACATATATACATATATATATATATATATATATATATTATATATATATATATATATATATATATATAATATATATATATATATATATATATATATATATATGTATATATGTATATATATATGTATATATGTATATATATATGTATATATGTATATATGTATATATATATATATATATATTTATATATAAATATTTATATATATATATATATA
>NC_090748.1:33328283-33330783 GCF_036898095.1 Palaemon carinicauda
TACTATATCGGCAATTCTATTATCAAGAGGTGTTGAATAATTTTTACCAAGAGAATATCCTAAATACTTAATTTTCTTATAAGCAAAAAAGCAGTTCTTAGGCTCAACTGTTAATCCATGTTCTCCCAATCTTAACAAAACATTTTTAAGATGAACTATATGATCTGACCAATTATTATTATAAATGAGGACATTTCCAAAATAACAAGTAGTATTCTCCCAACCAGCCAAGACTTTTCTCATGTCTAACAAAAGTTAAACAATATGTGCTAAGTCCAAACGGCATCTTCTTGAATTGCATCAAACCATACTTTGTAGCAAATACAGTATAATTTCTGCTTTCTAAAGTTAAGGGTACCTGCCAGTATCCTTTGGACAAATCAAGCTCTGTAAGATAGACGTTATTAGTAAGTTTATGTAAAGATTCAAGCATATGTGGCAAGGGTTCGGCATCAAATATGGTTATTTCATTAAGACTTCGAAGTCAACACACAATCTCAAAGATCCATCTTCCTTCTTAAAGAAGACAAATGGGGAACAATATGGAGAATTAGATTGTTCAATTATATCTAATGAGAGCATTTGATCAACGTGATTGTTAAATTCATCAGTTAAACTAATTGGAACAGGATAAGGTTTAGCACGAACTGGAATATTAGATGTCAATTTAATATCATGTTCCATATATCTAGCAACTCCAGGTCTATCACTAATTACATCATGAAACTCATCCAAAATATTAACAAGTTCATCAGTATGAGAATTTTCAAGATAATTACTTATTTGATAACTGGTTTTATCAACCTCCAGACATTCTTTATCACATAGATTTGAAACAGGTTCTCCAACATTAACAACCTCAAAGTTAACATTACCAAACAAACCATTTGAAGTTTTCACCTCTTTTACTGCTTTTTGAAAAACATTTACAATCTTTCTTCTAAAGTACTTCTTCAAAATATTGGCATGATACAGTTTAAGGTTATTTCCTACTTTTACAAAATAGTCAACTCTATTACTGTGGCAACAATTAATCACACAAGGTCCTTTCCACTGCATTAGAAATTTGTTTGTATTATTTGGCAACATAATTAGAGCTTCATCTCCATCAACAAACTATCTTGGCTTTGCTTTACGATCAAAATACTCTTTATATTTACGTGAATTTATTTCAGCATTACTAACTGCAATCTGGGCCATCTCTTGCAATCGAGAACGCAGATCTAAAACATACTGGTAAGTAGTTTTAATTTCATCATCAGCATTGTTATCAGCAACCAATTCATGAAGGATTGTTAGAGGCCCACGAACACTACGTCCATACAAAAGTTCAGATGAGCTAAATTTTAGAGTATCGTTGGGAATTTCACGATAAGCGAAAAGAACAACGGGAATATACCGGTCCCCATTCTGTTGGATTATCACTACAAACTTTCTTTAACATATTTTTAAGTACACGATTCATCCGTTCTACAGTTCCATTACATGCAGCATGATATGGGCTTGTGAATAAAGCTCTAATTGATAATAATCTATGTATTTCTGCCATGAGATCTGACTTAAACTGAGTTCCCTGTCGCTTAGTATCATTTTGGTACCCCAACTCTACAAAATACTTCTGCTAAACTTTCAGCTATAGTAACAGTATCAATATTTTTGAGAGGTACAGCTTCAGGGTACCGTGTACGTAAATACAATTATTTTAAGAATATACCTGTGACCACGACTTGAGGCTGGAACAATTGGACCCACAATATCAATAGCCACTCCACTGAATGATTACGAAACTATAGGCATTTTACACAAAACACTTTCTTTACTCTTTTCACAAATTTATGACATTTATGACAGGGACTTACAACATCTACCAATCTCTGCACTAGCCCTCTGCCAATAAAATTTACCAACCCTTTTGTCAATAGTTTTCCTAGAAGAAAAATGACCAGAAATAAGTGATTCATGTGTAAGTTTCATAACTATCTCTCTATACTTTGAGAGGAACTACAATTTGAATTTTGCCAACATCTAGATGATATTTACTTTGCACACATTTACGATAAATCATGTTATTCATTACTACATACTTAACAACTCTCCCTTTACAAGTCATTTCTTCCTGCTCCTTCAAGCTTTTCCTAATTGACTTCAAAAAAATTACACGTCCTCTGTTTATTACTAAAATGTACTGGATTTATTTTAACTTCAGACAAGATACCAGACAAAGGTTGTAGTAGTTTTACTAAACTATTTTCTTGTAACCACATTAACATGTAACTTATTTACATCTAATTCGTTATCTGGCACAGGTATTTTAATCGACAATTCTATTCCTGCTTTTATGTGATGTTTCAATCCACGTATTAACCCAACAATTACATCAGAACATCTAATTGGTGCTACGATAGAATTTACTGTACCGGAAAAGAATTTACTCCTAATGTAACATCCAATTTTGGGCAAAAATATGGGAACACCCATGAAATTACACACCTTCACAGTT
>NC_090748.1:33347284-33357284 GCF_036898095.1 Palaemon carinicauda
AGCATAAGTGGTGCACTACTCTTAAATCTGCATTCTTTAGTGTACATGCAACAGTTCCTCCTTTACTTAAACCAGATGGCTCTGTCACTCACTGCCCAAAGGAAAAGGCAACCCTTTTGGAATATGTATTTCACAGCAAGCAGAGTAATGAGAAACCCGAGCTTCCTCATTTATGTTTCTCTAGGTCTAAACTAACTAGTTTAGCCTTTCGATATCGTGAAATCAAAGCTCTCTTGATGGACCTTGATACCTACGGAGGTTTAGACCCAAATGCTGTTTTGCCTTTGTTTTAATAAAGACTGTAGAGTTTTAAGCTCCAAAGTTATCTGTTATTTTGCACAAATTAGCAAGAAGATAAGCTTTTAGCACTTGTTTGAGAATTGGTAATGTTACTCCACTATGTAAATGTGCATGTGGTAGCTCAAATCCAACTGATTACCACCCAATTTTCATACCTCCCATGTTATCTAAAGTTTTTGAACGTCTTTTGGCAAAACGTCTTAATAGCTGTGCTGAAGGTAATCATTAGTTCCCTAGTTTGGAATTTGGTTTTCATTTTGGCCAGGAAGTTCGTATGATTGCCCATGATTTTAATGCTGCCTTTGACCGTGTTAATCACAATGCCCTTGTTTTCAAACTCAAACAGTTGGTAGTGAGTTGGTTGTTTCTTAGCCCCATTATTGAATTTTCAAGTAATAGATCGCAGAGAGTTGTTGTTGGTGGGCAGCAGAGTGGGTGTAGGAATGTGATATCAGGTGTTCCTCACCAGATATCACATGACATGTGGTTTGGTCTATAACCTTGTTTGCAAATACATAGGATGCTACTGCCTTTGCATCAATTCCATCACCTGAATGTAAATCTGTGGTTCTTGAAGCCCAAAATAGAGATCTAGCTAAAATAAGAGCATGGTGCAAATTATTGGGTATGAAGTTGAATCCTAACAAAACTCAAAAAATGATTGTGAGTAAGTCAAGGACCGTGGCTCCTCAATATCCGGATCTCAGCATAGATAATGTTTCTTTAACTTTGTATGACTTTTAAAAATGTAGGTGTGATTTTTGACAGCAAATTTACTCTTGAGAAACACATTAGGTCTGTGTCTTCTTCAATTGCAAAAAAAAAAAAAAAAAAAATAATGGTTTATTGAGAAAATCATTCAAGATTCTTGGTGAATAATCTATACCAAAGAACTATTTTAATTCTTCCATTTTACCTTGCTTCGTGTATTGTTCTTCTGTCTGTTCTTCAGCTGCTGATTATCCTCTTAATTTATTAGACAGGAACTCACGGTCTATTAAATTTCTTATTCCTGATCTAGATATTAATTTCTGGCACTGTCGTTCAATTAGTTCGTTATGCATGTTGCATAACATTTTTAGAATTTTGACCATATTTTAAATTTAGATATTCCCGGGTAGTTCCTTCCTGTTCGTAATACTCGGTATGTAGCTAATTTTAATAGTCAGGTCTTCTCCATCATAAGGCTCAATACCACACATTACTCTAGAAGTTTTATTCCAGCTGTGAGGAAGTTGTGGAATAATCTTCCTAATAGGTAGCTGAATCAGTAAAACTTCAAAAGTTTGAACTCGCAGAAATGCTTTTGTTCTGTACAGGCTTGCATGAGTCCCTTTATAGTTTATATATCAAATATATGTTTTAATGTTGATAATATTTCATTTAAATTTTTCATTACTTCTCATATCATTTATTTATTTCCTTATTTCCTTTCCTCACTAGGCTATTTTACCCTGTTGGAGCCCTTAGGCTAGATGCATCTAACATTTCAAACTGGGGTTATACTTGGCTAGTAATAAATATAATAATATCTTGAGCCAAAAATAATGATTGTAATAAAGGTAACCAAAAACAATTATAACGGTCACTTAAGAATAAATCATGCTCTCTAATGTTTTACTACACTATCACACTATCTCTCACAGAGAGAGAGAGAGAGAGAGAGAGAGAGAGAGAGAGAGAGAGAGAGAGAGAGAGAGAGAGAGATGAGTGGATTAATGCATAAGAAAAATCAGTTAACTGGCAGGTAACAATCGAGTGAGTCATTAGAGATAGATAAAAATTCATGCAAAGTAAGTTTAACATGAAGCAGCTTTCAGAGAGAGAGAGAGAGAGAGAGAGAGAGAGAGAGAGAGAGAGAGAGAGAGAGAGAGAGAGAGAGATTGGGAAGAGGGAGGTCAAGATAGATTTAGAGGGTGGCCGAGATCTTTTATACCGTTGTGCTTATACACATTTCTTGGTAATCGAGTTTTTGTCTCTGTATAAGGACGGGAGTCTATTCCTTACTATTAGTGAAACTTGATACTTTTATAAGTTACTTCAGTGGGTATAATACACTATAGAAAAATCTTATACTGATACGAGTGTTCGTTACAGAGCTCTTATTCCAAAACGGCTTGTAGAGTTTGTGAAACCCACAGTAGTTGAAGCCAACCACCTCATGTGATGAAACTACTTGGACAGGGTAAGGCAGGCATCTGTAGCTATCTTTTGAAGCTACCGCAAATTATTTGGTTAATTTGACCACATTAATGAAGTTTTATTGTGTGGTATGATATTATATATTATATTCTATATAGTATATACATTATACTTTATATATCTAGTAGATATGTTTGAAATAGTCATTTCAGATGGATAAGCCCAGATCCATTGCCTATGCGTTTAAAAAAAATTCGAAATATAGTTTCATGTTTATAGATTACTTGTCAATGAATAAAAATGGGATGCATTTTTGGTGGCAAGCAAATCATCTTTTATTTTCTTAAGGAAAGAATAGTATGTGAACGATAATATTGACATTATTTCTCTTTATTGTTATTATTATTATTATTATTATTATTATTATTATTATTATTATTATTATTATTATTATTATCCAAGCTACAACCCTAGTTGGAAAAGCAAGATGCTATAAGCCCAGGGGCTCCAACGGGGAAAAATAGCCCAGTGAGGAAAGGAAATAAGGAAATAAATAAATGAAGAGAACAAATTAACAATAAATCATTCTAAAATAAGTAACAACGTCAAAACAGACATGTCATATATAAACTATTAACAACATCAAAAACAAATATGTCATAAATAAACTATAAAAAGACTCATGTCCGCCTGGTCAACAAAAAAGCATTTGCTCCAACTTTGAACTTTTGAAGTTCTACTGATTCAACCACCCGATTAGGAAGATCATTCCACAACTTGGTAACAGCTGGAATAAAACTTCTAGAGTACTGCGTAGTATTGAGGCTCATGATGGAGAAGGCCTGGCTATTAGAATTAACTGCCTGCCTAGTATTACGAACAGGATAGAATCGTCCAGGGAGATCTGAATGTAAAGGATGGTCAGAGTTATGAAAAATCTTATGCAACATGCATAATGAACTAATTGAACGACGGTGCCAGAGATTAATATCTAGATCAGGAATAAGAAATTTAATAGACCGTAAGTTTCTGTCCAACAAATTAAGATGAGAATCAGCAGCTGAAGACCAGACAGGAGAACAATACTCAAAACAAGGTAGAATGAAAGAATTAATACACTTCTTCAGAATAGATTGATCACCGAAAATCTTGAAAGACTTTCTCAATAAGCCTATTTTTTGTGCAATTGAAGAAGACAGAGACCTTATATGTTTCTCAAAAGTAAATTTACTGTCGAGAATCACACTTAAAATTTTGAAAGTGTCATACATATTTGAAGAAACATTATCAATACTGGGACAAATAACCCTCCTTCCTCCATTTTCTTAAGTATGTCTACAGGCCCATTTTGTTTTTAACCATTCATTTCTAATATCCAAAGAATTTATTGGAGTATGGTCACATATTTCTTGCAGCTTTTTTTTTCCTTTTGGCCTTCTTTACTTTCATTATAAGTATAACAAGAAGTTCATTCTTCCTAACACTTTAAGTTTAATCGGATGTTTAATCTATTGCTATTAGATAAGTATAAATCCATTCCTCTAATAATAAATTGTACTTAGATAATTGATAGATTTGTACAGAGAATATTTCTCCAATCGTTCATATCGGGTTTCTAAAAGATCAGCTTTCAAAAGTTGAGCCTTCTGACAAATATATAATTGTTAGTTGTTCACCATGATCAACATCAAAATTTCTATTTCTCTATATTGACCATGGTCTTTATTTTATAGATTTTATACCTTTGGGCAAAATTATCTAATTTAATGCATCTTATTTATTTATTTTTTAATTTTATTTTTATTTTTTTTTTAACAGAATCATCATGGCATACGTAATGACACCAAAAAAACCGGTGACTCTTCTCATACGTTTCAGCGATCTTAATTCTACAGTATAGTGATTCTAACAATTTCCTTGTCGATTGGGTTTTCTCACTTACTATCTCAGGACCCAAAATTAATGAATTTGTCAGAAAGTTGTGCACTGATCGATATTTACTGGCTGACTTAGGTACTGTTTCAAGTGCCAATATCTCGACCCATAAAATATCTTGAAAGCGCTTCTTTTAATGTTAAACGAAACATACTGTAGTTTTTGACATTCAATTTGACTTTACTCCTATAAATATTCAAGGTTTTGTTTTCGCATTTATATATTGTTACTTGTCTACATGCTGCATTTCCTTAACGATATGAAGTTATCGCATTGCAAATTCAATTCAAGGAAAATCTTCCTACTATATTAACTGACTAAATTAAATGTCCGTCGCTAAAATATAGAGCTAATAAAAAGAAACGGTTTTATAATATCAGGAGCTCTGAAAATTTATTCAATCATACAGATAAGTGATATCAATAATCATTGAAATGAAAACGTAGTTTTGAATGGCGTTCGACTTCAGCATTTTCCATCAAAAATATTTCCATATAAAACTGACAATATTAATGTTCGCAAAATAATTCCTGGCTGTTTAGTGTAGAATTCTCACTATTGTCCTTTTGCCTTGGATAGTATATTTACATATTAATTGTTTAATAACTGTTAGTGCTGCTGGTTGGTGGACTGAAAAGCCTCGCTGAATTCTAACGAACTCAAATATTAAAACTGGAGTTCTCCATTTACCTAATGACAGCTTACTTAAAGAAGATTACAGAAATAATAAGCAAATTCAAATACAATATTTGAGATTATTAATATTTCCTTGATGTTTTTTGCTATTTTTGGTAAACAAAATGGAATTTAATATATTATTTTAACCTTGGGAATACATATTCACTTAAAATCTAGATATTTCTGGAAGGGCAAGGACTTGAACCTATATATCTGATTCGAAACAATCTCCACCAGTAGAAACTACCGATGAGCCATCAAGAGACATATATATTCATTCCAATTTAATCGTGCATATTCCTGCCTAATTCAGGAATCTGTTCTTCAGCTTAAAATCAACTCATCTCCACCATTATAGATTATTAATGAGTTTAAAAAAGGTGGCTATCAATGATAATCATTTGTCACTATCACATAATACTTTAATAGATGTAAATATCAGCCACGAATGGAAATTGATGTTAAATTTCTACTTAGGAGTGAATATTCTTTGGAAATTATTTTTAAGATAAAACTATCCTGCTGGGCAAGGACTCAAACCCACTTTTCTGAGTTGAAACAATACTCAGCAGTAGACATTACCAATTAGCCCGTAAGATGTATATATATATATATATATATATATATATATATATATATATATATATATATATATATATATATATATATATATATATATATATATATATAACACACACAAACATATATATATATATATATATATATATATATATATATATATATATATATATATATATATATATATATATATATATAAACACACAAACATATATATATATATATATATATATAAACACACACAAACATGTATATATATATATATATATATATATATATATATATATATATATATAATGATATATATATAATTATATATATATACATATATATATATATATATATATATATATATATATATATATATATATATATATATATATATAGGCTCATTCCAAGTCCACCTTTATACATTTCTATCATACAAAGGTTCCTTTATTCGATAAAAGATAAGTTACAGTATATACTCATTACCGAAAACAAATCTTAGAAAATATTAAACAAATATTTTTCGTTTTATTCCAACATTCATTTGCTCCCCGTAGTGTTCTCCGAACATTAGGATGCACGGTAATTAGAATATATTCTTGAGAGAGAGAGAGAGAGAGAGAGAGAGAGAGAGAGAGAGAGAGAGAGAGAGAGAGAGAGAGAGAGAGACCTTTTTTATTATATAAGCGGCTTCGAAATAGATTACATAACATTTTAATCTTGACCAAGGAGACCTATGAAATAATCATGAAATATGTAACGAATCTATGTGAATGGTTTCATACTATAGTTGTCGATTAACAAAAGATATGAAGGGTAAAATAGTATCAAATATCACAGCAAACGTCTCTGTTATCCTGAATAATATAATGGGAATCCTTGTTAATAGTTTTGTTTTGAGACATCCTTTGTTATTGAAGTTCTTCCTTACTGTCATGAAAAATGTAGTTGTAGTGTTACCAATACGTAGGCATTCAGGTATAGCAATTCCACAGGCCAGTATATCCCCTCCAGCGATATAAAGCGTTACAAATTTCAAAGGAAGGATCTCTTCTTGTTTATAAGCTTTTGCTGTAAATACTTGCTGGGAAAAAATTTTAAATATAAAACCCTAAGAATATTTAAAATTATTGTATTAATTTAGTTTATCTATGTCTTCCACGTTTTCTACTTAAAAAGAAAAATAGACAGAGAATCAATGGTATTTTCCTAATATCATTAAAAAAAAAAGAAAAAAAATGTGACTTTTGAAAAAGACTTACCTGTGTGTTAATACACCCATTTAATATGATGCTTCCTAATTGAGGTAGGAAGGGGCATACGTATTTTCTATGATATTTTGAGATCAATATCAGTTAAGTGGTAGGCGAGGAAGGGTAATTGAGTAACTCTGGCTATTAGGATACGCTGTTACTTAGGACAAAAGAAAGTCTGGTGGATATACGATAATTAGATTTTAAGCTAATCAGGAATTTCCTCTGTGGAATGGGAGACTTCTGGCCATTTTGTCTTGCTTTCGTTGTGAATAAGAGGAGCCAGTTAATCAATTTCCATGGTGAAAACTATTTCTCTAATATCCAGAAGCTCCCATCGACTGTATGGTTTATTGACCATGTGCTTCTTTTTGAGTGGCAAACTACAGTCAATTGTTCTCTGGTATTGGGTAATGCTTTATTTATAGCCTCTGTATCATGGGCTTCCGCTGTCTTTAGTTCTCTTTATTGAGGGTACACTACTATGTATTTCAGAGCCCGTGTTATATAGTTTTTCGCAAATATCTTCTCAACAAACAGTTGAATCAGTGTGACATTTTGACACAGCTTGTTTGACACCCTCCGCTAATTTATGAAACTACAGTGAATTGCCAAGTATGTTTCATTAAAGAGCTTACTCCTGACTTTCAAGGACAAGTTGGCGAGAGCCGAGAAGGCATTCGGACAAGGGAAGGCTTTCCGTGAGGTAGGTCAGACGTGTGTCACAACCACGAATTAGCGGAAGGTGTCAAACAAGCTGTGTTAAAATGTCGCATTGATCCAACTGTTTGTTGAGAAGATGTTTGCGAAAAACGATATAACACGGGCTCTGAAATGCATAGTAGTTTCTCTCTTTTTTTCTCTCTCTCTTATCTTTTGAAGTTGTGTGCTGGCGGGCTGAATAAAAGGCCCATGGATGCCTGCTGGTTTCTCAAGAGGTTCACATTTCCTTATCAGTTCGTTTTTCTTTTTAAGCCATCCTTACTGTGCTCCGTTTAGTTCAAGTAGCTATCCTGGAGGTCATTTACCCTTGTATGGTGTATTGGATACGCCAGGTTGAGCAGTTTCTCCGATTTTTTATATATAGTCTATGGGTTTTATTAATGACTATGTTTTTTTATATATATTTCTGTTCATATTGTATTTGTTATCATTAATGTTATTTCAGTTTTTATTATACATCTACCACACATATATACTTTACCTAGTTTTCTTTGCCTTACCTGTCTTTCTGACAGTTAAATTTTCGTTTCCAAATTCATGTCAGGATTTAAATCGCTTTGAGTTTAGATTGTTTCGTAGTTTCATGAATACCGTAGTATTCGTTAGATTCATAGAATGAGTCATTTTCTATAATACTAATCCCCATGGAGGGAGACATCTTGATTTAATAACCTGCAGCTGTCGTAGCGGGAGCTTATAATAAAGAGCAAAGGCACCGATAAGCTGCACTACCTATAACAAAAGAACATGACTCCCTCATAAATACGTTGTATCACCAATTGGATTGATGGCTAGGTCCCCAGTTGCCCTTTATCGCAAGGAAGGAAAGAATGCATCGCCTGCTTATCAGTGTTGTAGTAAAGAGAGTATGCAAAGAATACAGAAAAGTAGTTCAGAATCTAAACCTGATGTTATTTTTTTTTTCTCTCTCTCTCTCTCTCTCTCTCTCTCTCTCTCTCTCTCTCTCTCTCTCTCTCTCTCTCGGAAGTCTTCAAATTTACCTAATAAGCATCATTTGAATTCGATTCAATCTTCTTTCATGCGTGATTGAGTAAGCCCGATAAGATATTCAACATGTGTTAATAATTTCTCATCCATGTATCCTTGGTAAACAATACGTGAAATATATTTGTTCACCATCCAATTATCCATCTCACTCGATATGCACTCAAAAAATTTAGGAAGATTCTTAAAATTGCATCTGAAACTGAATTCGAAACAGGCATCCTATGGTTCATTGGATTTCCCTAGGAAGACCCACAAATCAGCGTTTGCTACTTCAGGTAGAAGGGAGAAATACAAGGCAGTTCTGAGATTTCTGTTATATAGTAAATCAATATGGGTCATTTTAGCGATGTAAAGGAAATAGATGGAATTTAGTTACTAATTGATATGTTATTATTATTACTTGCTAAGTAACAACTCTAGTTGGGAAAGCATGATGCTTTACGTCCAAAGGCTCCAACAACAAAAAATAGCCCAGTGTGGAAACGAAACAAGGAAATATATAAACTTCAAGAGAAGTAATAACAATCAAAATAATATATTTTACGATAATTATCAACATATATTTAGATCTAACATATACAGTATAAACTTTAAAAATATCATGAATACAAGAGGAAAAGAATCAAGATCCGTAGAGCGTGCCCGAGTGTACCCTCAATCAGAAGAACTCTAAACCGAGACAGTGGACATCCATGGTACAGAGGCTATGTCACTAACCAAGACTAGAAAACATTGGTTTAATTTGTAGTGTCCTTTTCCTAGAAGAGTGGCTTACCATAGCTTAAGAGTCTCTTCTACTCTTACCGGGGGGAAATTAGGCACTGAAAAATTACATTTCAGATATTAGCCCTTTGAGTGCAGAAGTACTGTTATTTGATTTTAGTGTTGTCAGAGGAGAATGATAAACGAATACGCCAGACTAATCGGTGAATATGTTGGCGAAGAAAAATTATGAACTGTAACAAGTAAGATTGGTCCAACGCTGTGCTGCCTGGCTAGTCAAAGGATCCAATAACAATCTAGTGGTAGTATGTCTACGGGTAACTGGAGCTGTTTAAAAGAAGAGCATACATAATCCTCAATTATAGGATACATATGAGTTGAAATTGAAGAAAAATGGAAATCTACCAAATTGATGAAGTTTGCGTTATGATTATAATTTTTCTCTTACTAATCATTAACACAAGCAAAGTATTCAAATATATGAAATAAAATTTATATCCTAAAATTTTAACGTATATAGACAAGAAAGTATGTATAATTTTACCTGACTACTTTTCTCTTCGTAAGATATGAGTGACATTTCTGTAAATCAAAGCAGTAATTAAAAACACCCACACACACACACACACACACACACACATATATATATATATATATATATATATATATAT
>NC_090748.1:33384615-33397115 GCF_036898095.1 Palaemon carinicauda
AAATACCAAAATAATGGCAAAGAAAGGGGCTTCAAAACAAGCTATCACATATTTTAATATCTTGTACACAGTGTTAGTTAGGAGCATATTTATGTTGAAATTAATTTTTTTTTTTCAATGTAACTGGAAATTTTTCCTTATAGAAATAATATCATGACTGGTATTTGTAATTCAAATTAACATTCATATTCTGTGTTTCAAGAGCTTTCCTTTGATACCAATATGTGATCCATAGCTATTATATTAAGAAAGTTATTGAATCTTAAAGCAACTACTATCAAATATTGTTTTTTTAGGAGTATAAACTTAAATGTTGAAAATGGGAATACAGGGTTAGAGATCAAATTCATATCATAAAATGTGAATATATCAACTGTAGAAATAAGATTAGAATCTAAAATTGATTATTCAAATGTGCATTACCTAACACCAATTGCAATACTTGTATTAAAAAGCTATGAACACTAAATCCAATATATACATACTGTATTACATTATAACCATGTAAACCATTACACCACCAATACACTAATACTATTGTCCAGATAGGGTATTTTAAGTTCAGTAGTCTTCAAAATCTTCCATTTCCAACATTGTTTCATCATTATTATCATCATCCTCACCACCTGACACCCGATTTTCACAGTCTTGTAATTTGCACATGTCGGTGCATTTTAGTCCATTAGCCAGACACACACACCTTGGTATGGCACACTTTTTAGAACACTTGCATGACAAAAGATCAAGCACAGCCTCAGGAACAGGTTGTCCATCCATCCATTTAATAACTAGCTGGTCTCCTCCATCTTCTTTTTTCCAGCTTCCAACCATGGCCTACAGGATTTGGAATGTGAGGATTTTGCTGTAGACATCGTCTCCATATAGCAGACTGATAATTGGCCCATTGTGCATGTTGTTTCAAGCAGTCTCTGCTAGGAGGCAGTTGGTGGCTTTCTATCTCACCTTTCCTTGCCCAAAAGAGATTGTATCTCAGAGCATTTACATGAACACAAGGTGTCTTGGCCGCATAGATGAGACAAGAAACTGCTTCAAGTCTTTCCATCTGTTCTTGAGAAAGGTCCCATTCACTCACATGTTCCATAAATGCATCTAGTACATCTTTATTTGTGGTCATTAATTTGAGTGAACTTGTTTTTCCTTGCCAGCAAATGCACTCACACTATCGCAGCCTGTGAAAGCATGCATCCAACTAGTCCTTTGCAAATATCAGCACCAAGTGTAGCAGTAACCTTGCCAATTGATAGAATCTTTGTTCGTGTCTTAATCCCACATTTCAGATACAGATGACCACAGATAATATTCTTGAAAGCCACGAGCAAGATGAGCACATCCGTATCATCGGAGCTGATAACAACTGTTGGATGTCCTTGCTTTACACCATGTGCAGCATGTAAGAGAAGACGGCATCGGCTTCTTCTTGAGTACACAATAGATCCGTTACCATCTCACTTCCATGTTGTGTTATCTTGAAGCACTGGTTAGCATCTGTGACAAACATATCCCTTTGCTGTAGCCTGCTTCTGTAATGTTGCCGCTTCCACTCATTCACAAGAAAAGTTATAAAGTTAGTTTTATTGACACTCTGATTCAGAAAGGACCTCCACTGACGGACAAGCTGATTTGGTGTAATATTTTGAAGACTTGATCCATGCTGTTCTCCTCTAACACTTCTTTCTGAGTTTTTGATGGATAGTTCATGGTATTGATCAAACACAATGTCAATTCTCTGACTAGAGCCTCCTTCTTTCATTACCATAGCAAAGACTGTTTGAGCAATGTCACCAAAAGTGTTCTGATCCCCTTTCACCTTTTGTACCAACATCATGCCATCGATTACAGAAGCCGAATTTAAGGGCATTTCCTCCTCTGGTGTGACATCCTTGTACAATGCTTTAGCGAGGATTGCCTTGTTTGTCTTCCTTGGCAAACCTCAGGGGTTGCTAATGCCCATGGCATTGGTCCAAGAAGATAGGACAATATATCTGCCATTTGAAGATTTCGACTTTGGGCAATTACAATGATTCTCCCAAACAATGACCTATCTGCCTTCAATATCACTGCTCTTCCAGTATGAGTCTTCACTTCTTTCTTCCTGCACATGTGGCTAAAAGTTTTCAGTTTATTGAGCTTAACAGTATCAAAGACTGTGTAACAGGGGGATCAAAATCTAGCCTTTCTTGCTTAAACTTGGTGTAACACTTCTCTCCAACATCTAGAGCATTAAGTAAATCTGAAGCAACTTCTGGAGTGGCAGTCTTTGCTGTTGAGATGCTCATCATGTCATGTTGACTGGAAAATGGGTTTACCCAGCTTTCAATTGCACTAACTATTGCCAAATTGCTTCCTCATCTTTCTCAGATCTTGGGTGCTGGAGATCATAATGAACTGCATCTGATTTATTCTCGTGAACCATGTCTCTTAACTGACCTAAGAATTCACTTCTGTGCTCAGAAGTTATGTAATAGCGTTTGACTGCCCCTGACTTCAGACTAAATCTGGATGTGCCTCCTGGTGTTTGAGTGTCTCTGTTCACTGTAACTTCGAGTGCCTGATCTACTGGAAGACGGCCAAAGGGATTAGTGCTTGACATCTGGACAGAAAAGCAACCATCCCTGAAAGCTTCATACACTTCTGGATGTGTCTCACTTAAGGCTGACATCTGGGCATAATACACAGGAGGTATCTGGCATAGTTGGTTCTGTCATATGCAAATGACCAGGGAATCGGTGATCTGATGCCATGCAGACGGAGCTCCCAGTTGCCTTCACGGGATGCACGTAGCAAGCCAAGAATAATGTCCTCAACCATGGTCAACGTAGGACATCCAAAATGCAGACAGATCACCATTCGACTTGCGGAGATGGTTAAGAAACTGTGACCACATTATTTTGAGGTCTTTAAAGTCTTAAGTCACTAACAAGTTGCCAATATCGTTTTTGGTTTAGGTCTTTGTTAGTTAACTGGGATAAGGTATTCTGAACTCTCAGGTACACATGTTCATTTTCGTCCAAATGTGACATAAACTGTTCCCAGATCAATCTCATGAGAGCTTCATACACATGTTTATGAACTCTGACAGCTCGGTTGTACATTTTACCTTCAAGAACACCATTAATTGAACCTTCTGAAATAACACCTGATTCTATACATAGGTCACGTAAGCCAGCATCCATAAACCTCTTGCTAGGACAGCCAGAGCATTGCAGTTGGTATGAAATGCTCCCAACCTAATTACGACATTGGCATATCTAACTCTGTGTCTCCAAGCAATCCCTGATAATTTTGCAAAAATGGCTTGATCTGCGACAATGACAATAACTGGTAGCAGCAACTCTGTTCGGATAGCCTCGGACTGATTCAGGATTTCAAAAGCTGCAGTGAGTTCGGTTGCAGGGGCGTTTATAGTGGGAAGGTAGCAAAGGATGTCTTCTTGATGGAGATATCCTTTCTCATGTTCATGTTAAATCCTGTCCAACTTGGGATGTTCTTATTTTCCATATTTGATTGTTTGAGAATGATCCAGATTAAATTATTATTCCGAGCAGATTCTGCAGCTTCATCAGCATCTTTATTACTCGTTCTTGGTGGCAAAGGTTGTGGACATACTCTCTTTCCAGCAATGTAGGTTCCAGTTCTGTGTGCTGTGTAGAAATAGTCCTTTGCTTTGCTATTCAATAACTGGAAGAGCAGGCTTTGAGAGAAGAGGCCCAATTATTTGCGTTGCACAGCAATGCCATTAACACGATGAGAAGTTCCCTGACCTGTCAAAGTTTCTTCGAGTCTGTCGATGTTATCCCACGCTAAATTTGTGAAAATATATGGCTGCAAAGGAGTAGGTAAGACCACCGTTTGTTCTGTGCTGCAGCTAATTTTTGCAGACAAACTGCAGTGTCATTTTCTTCAAGCTGTGAGTAAGAGATCGCATGTCCAAGTCTGTTTAGCACCCGAATCAATTCAGTATTGCCTGTTAATGTTTTGACAGCATATGGAAGCAACAAATGTTTTGGAGGTTTCTGTTTTCCTCGTGTTGTGCATATATTAGATCCTGACCAAGAGACTGTATAAGAAGTTTCACTCTTTGAGATGAGTTTTCTTTTTCAGGTTCTCCAGTCAGTATACCAGTCAATAACTGCTGAAGCAGAAATCCATGGACTCGTTTTTAAGATCAGATGGATGGTAGGGCCACGGAGATGGCAAACAGCTTTCCTGTATTAATGTCCGACATAAGATGATGCCTGGTGAATGATGCACTTTATGTCACTAGATTTTGATCTCAGAGTTTTCAATTTATTTCGAAGATTTTGTTTTCAAGGATCATGTCTTGCATTGTAATGCTGTCTGGAATTGCTAACAACTTTCCTGCTTCATCCTTATAAATGTGAATAATGTCTCCAACTTCTGAGTCCAGTCTCCGTTTGATGTGTTTCTTGGTGGATTCATTCATTCTGTAACCTCTGGAATGCACGAAGTTCTCCATTCTAGCTGCAAGTGTGGCTACAGGAACAATTAGCTTATCATGTTTATGATTCCTCACTCGGGCTGCATCAAGAAGCACCAACCACGAGTCATAGTCCTTAGGTGTTACCAGTGTTGTTGGGTCATTATCATAAGTTTTCAATGTGGATAATGCATTTTTCTTTCGTAGAGTCCATCTTGACATAGTAGACCTACTGTTCTCCAGGACTATCAGCCGCATCTGCCCTCAGCACAAGTAATCTAAAAGAAGAGAAACTGAATGCGTTATTTTTTATTACTGCTATATACCGTAAAATCGTAAATGAATGATTCAGGAGCGTGATAGTTGTTATTTTAACATCCAATAGCTTTCTTAATATAATAGCTATGGATCACATATTGGTATCAAAAGAAAGCTCTTGAAACACAGAATATGAATGTTAAGTTGAATCACAAATACCAGACATGATATTATTTCTATACGGAAAAATTACCAGTTACATTGAAAAAAAATCATTAGTTTCAACATAACATATGCTCCTAACTAACACTGTGTACAAGATATTGAAATATATGATAGCTAGTTTTGAAGTCCTTTTCTTGGCCTTTATTTTGGTATATAATAAGTCCTAATAATATTATTGGACTAGCTCGCAGGAGACAAAAATCACCTGTAAGTCACGCCGGAAAAAATCACGTCATACATGAAAAATGGTTGATAACACAAGGAAGGCAAAGAGATATAAAATGCTATCATACATTTTTGAAGACTATAGACATTGGTCTTTCATTTAATCACTATGAGATTTCCTGCCCAAATATGGTACCGACCAACCCCCCCAGGCTCATGGACTAATGCGAAAGGAAGGGAGTTTTGAGTCACACTGACAAAGATTTTGGTGGGTTAAAGCTGCCTGAATTTAATATGTGTGTGAGAGAGAGAGAGAGAGAGAGAGAGAGAGAGAGAGAGAGAAGAGAGAGAGAGAGAGAGAGAGAGAGAGAGAGAGAGAGAGATAATTATTGTAAGGCTATATTTTATCCAAAGGAAAACATTTGATGTATAAATTCAGTAATTCTAATAATAGAAACACATATTCAAGAAAGTACTGTACGCCATTTAAAATGGCCAGAGTTATTTATAAATGCACTAACGTCACTTTTATAATTTTTTTTAGTCAGATTCTCACCATAGGACTCAAATAGCTACAAAGATAGGCCCTTGCATCACTGGAGGCAGAACATTTTTGTCATAACTAAAATATGACATTTTAAAGATATTCTAATCAACAAAGTTATAAAAAAATACATTTTTATTTAAGCCGAATCACCTATATTCTCATACAAGAAATATTTATATTTAAAATCAGCTCCATGCAATTAATAGCAAAGGTTTCTCTATCTTTCAAAACAACGCTGTAAGCCAACCAGCTATACAAAAGAGATGTAAATCGAAATCAGCTCCATGCAATTATCAGTAAATGTTTCTCCTTCTCTCAAAACAACACTGCAAACCAGCTAATCTCTTTTTTCGCAGTTGGATTACAGCATCAAGTCATTCTCATTAGAAGATAGATGGCTGGCTCTTCAATAATGGGATTTCGCTGGACTTGGGAGGGAGGTTCAGAATGCCAACGTAACACAATTGACCAATACTGAGCTCACCATCACCAGGACCCCGAATGCGAACGACATCGCTCTAACAATGTCGCACGGGGTCATGGAAAGGAAACTAAAGTAGGTTTCCAATTAAGCTTCCCAGGAACGTCAATAAGAGTGAGGTACTTTCCAGTGGAAACTGCAGTTCTACTGAATAGAGAAGATTTGGGGAAATAGAAAGAGGTATAGGCTTAACTGCTGACATTGCAATAAATGGTATTCATGTTTACTAGCGATTGTGACACGTTAAAAATGACGGCTAAATATTTAGATACATATGCACACACAGATTCAACCCATCCTACCCCACCCCTTTTCTAACTACCACATGGCAGTTTGGACATTTTATGGGAGATTGTCATTTCCTAGTGGCTGCCGCTCAGCGTGAAAGAAAAGAAATAATATATATTATATATATATATATATGTATATACACACACAAACACACACACACACATATATATATATATATATATACATATATATATTTCTTTTTTTTTTGAGAGAGAGAGAGAGAGAGAGAGAGAGAGAGAGAGAGACTCACTCTTTATTATATAAGGGTTAATTATATAATAAATAGTAATTTATTACAACACCTTCGGCCATGTGGGATTGACATAGCATTGACGTGTGTTAGAGATTTTATCTAAAGGACATCATTCTTCTTTTCAAGGTTACCTTGAATAACAATAAACAAATTGGCAGAGGGGAGTTAAAAGAACAAACTAGCAATTGGGTATTCTTGCTAATCGTTTCTGTCTCTCTTAGTTGTTCTATCATGGAATGCTTAAAATGCCCTTAAGACGTAGACTTTGTTTACCCTTCGAGTTATAGAAAACGGACTCCAATTAAAGATAACTGTACATATTACAAGGCTAGGATAAATCTCTCTCTCTCTCTCTCTCTCTCTCTCTCTCTCTCTCTCTCTGTATATATTATATAATATATATAATATACACATAAGTGTACGTGACCCGTTAAAATAACGTATAAATATTTAGATTGATACGTACACAGATTGATGACAAAAATATTGCAAATTTGTAATAAATAAAACAATAAATAACAGGGAATACAAAGTCTATACAAATAGGTTACAGTGATTTCACTCTTTTCTGGCAACCTTATTTACAACAATGAGTTCTGGTGTCTGTTTTTTTCTTCTGAAGAATAAACATGTCTAGCTATTTATTCAATATTTGCTGAAATCGAAGCCGTTTCATTTACTGTAATATTTACAGTATCATCTGCTAAAGCGTTGAGAGAGAGAGAGAGAGAGAGAGAGAGAGAGAGAGAGAGGTTATATCTCAAAGTCAAGAAAAGACTCTCTTCGTCCTTATGAATACACAAACAAACACAGAAACCCATATGTATACACGACGGTGTGTTTACGACATTAAAGTAGAAATCATATGTACAGTTTAATATTCAGACAAATCCTTGTAGACAAATCTACTTTTCGCGCTTTCTCTCTCGTTCCAAACACTGAATCATAAGCAGAGGCACGTTAATACCCATTACCATACTAATGGCATTTGCCCGACCGATATATATCCACTCTAATTTCCTTGGTTAAAGGATTTTTAAGAAAACCTTTGTAAATTTGTATATACAACCATCTTTCCCTTTTCCTTAGCTTTTCTGATAATTGTTAACTGACCTTTCCAGAAATGTGTCAACGTGAAACGTTTTCTTATTCTGTGATTTTTCAACGCCAACACAGAAAGGCAAAAGATTTGATAAGGTTAATTATGCCATTTGCCCGACCAATAAATATCCACTCTAATTTCCTTGGTTAAAGGTTTTTTTTATAAAAACCTTTGTAAATTTGTATATACAACCATCTTTCCTTTCTCTTAGCTTTTCTGATAATTGTTAACTGACATTTCTAGAGATGTGTCAACGTGAAACGTTTTCTTATTCTGTGATTTTTCAACGCCAACACAGAAAGGCAAAAGATTTGATAAGGTCAAGAAGTCATAGAAGAGCAACTACACTACTCGGTATTTGACTGTGAAATTTCATTCCAAAGTGTTATGTTGTATCATTTTGTATAAATAAAAAGAAAACTTCCAAAGATCTACGAAAATACAGTTCAGTAAAGACTTTTCAAGCCCTTGAAAAGTTTACACGACAAAATTTCTAATGGTCGAGATGGTACGATGCAGAGAATGAACATGGATATACTCTAAGGACGTTTTGGAGTATACAAAATTCCACTAGGAGATATACTGAGAAATGCGCAGTGGCCGTTAAAAGTCAAATGCATCCAAGGTAGTCGTTACGATGAATAAGCAAATCTCTTTAATTCTGAATCGAAAGTATGTATTATGTGTAAGTATATATTCATGTATATACATATATGATCCTGTATGATTTTGAATATATTTATGGATTCATATATATATATATATACATTATATATATATATATATATATATTATATACATATACACACAAATACATATAAATAAAAATATTTTATATTTTGTGTATATTTGTAAGAAAAGAAAATATGTATATACAATTGATATATGTATGTATGTATGTATGTATAATATATATATATATATATATACATATACACTTATATACTTGTTATATAATATACATGCACATATCATAAATATATAACACGTATGCATATATATATATATATATATATAGATAGATAGATAGATAGATATAGATATACATACATACATATGTGTGTGCGTATGGTTTACTGTATAATTATTCATAAACAAGTCACATCCATTACTTTCAAAAGTCGTTTTAAACTACCATTAGATCGTGAATGAACATTTAAAAATTATACCAAAATTAAGAAAGAATAAATAAAAAAAAATATTTAAAATGGATCAAATGTATCATGCCAACATACAAATAAAAACATCAGTACATTTCCTTTAATAATATAATTAAAGCGAACATTATCATTGTGATGATTTATAATAAAATTACATCTACCATTATCATGATGATTAAGAATAAGGTAATTATCACGATCAATAAAAGAACATGGGTTATATATTTATCTAATATCATCAATACTTCATTAGAAGTTTGAAGCATTTTGTAAAAATGAATAACTAACTAAGCGCCATCTATTGTAGAGGGAACAGTCACTCTCCGATTAATCCGATTTAATCATAATTACTTTGATTGTCTGGTCAAAGATTGTCAATGACTATGAGATAAATGACGTCTAGACTTCCAATATTTTCCTTTCTCTATTTTCAGTAAAAACAGCATTAAAGATCAAATACTTACAATGGATGAAAATGTCAAGTCACGGAAGCTAAATCTAATGTATTTTTGGTAGCGTTACTCAACACTTTCATGCATGACATTGAAATATTAACACTTCTAAGGACTCTCGGTATCGCATATTTAATCTTGTTTATTCTCTGTATGAAATCCCATGGACAGTTATGGAAATATAGGACAGCAATGCTCCCTCTGTGTATACCTTTCAACAACAACAAATGCAGCACTACAGGACTAAGGCCTCAGACATGTACGGGGACTTGTCATAAACTTTTATCTCTCTTGATAGCTCAGTCGGTAGAGTCGTGCTGGCATGATTTCCGGCCCAGAGGTGGGGGTTCGAATCTCTACCCAGCCAGAAGCTGTTACCATAAAATTGAATTCCAAGTGGATATATATTCCCAGGATAGAATTCGGTATCAAATGCCTTTCGTGGGTGATATTTACATTGATTAAAATCACGTGTGCCTGTGATATATGTTCATGTCTTTATTCATGTCTGGGGTTTGACTAGCTTTCATCACCACGCTGGCTAGTGCAGATTGGTGATGGTGGTCGCTCACAGCAAACCACACTAGTCTGGGTGGCCTGACTAGTACATTCTTGCTGATCATGGAGATACACAAACCCTTCCTTTACACCTGTTGTTAAATTACCAGAGATTCCTTGGACTGACAGTACAGAATGATTGACATTCGGTTTCTAAATAGTAGAAAGTATTGAATCTAATAATTCTATCAAGTGAGCCAAACCCAATTGTGACCCATTTATTTTGTCAATCACATTAACAATTCTCGAACCAAACTCCTAACAATATATAATTATTATATGCTGTTAGATACATTCTTCTACTACATCTTTTATTATATAGGAGTGAATTAGTCGAAATACTATATAATTCTCTAACTTCTATTGACCTTGTTGAGTCTATTGCGAGAGATAAGCACCTCCCTTTTAAAGGAAATGGTAAATAAGTGTTTTTTAATTAAAAATAAAACAGCAATTAAAACCTTTAACGAGATTCCCAGATTGTAATTAGAATTTATAGATAACAATGTTTCTGCGGAGCAGTCCTCGTTTCAAAAAAAAAAAAAAAAAAAAAAAAAATCCACTTTTATATATTCACAGAGTGCTTGCATACATGGGCATCAAATCATATATTGCGTATAGTAGGAACGCATGTATGTATATAATATTTACAGTATTGTCAAAGGCTATAGCAAAATTTGTGTCCTTAATGTTTAGAATGAAATCTGGATAAGAAAATATCACAAAGATAATAATATCCTTATGGCGTTTCCTATAAATATAGGACATTTCCTTTTTTGGAATTTAAATATATATCGTATTCTATTCTATTCAAATAATAGTTTCACCTCAAATCTTACAAACGTGATCGCATATATATTGGTTCTTAATGTCAAAACCAAAGTTCTGTATAATGATTCTCAGCAACAAAATTATACAAAACAGAAAAATTAAATTGATGAATATGATAATTAGCTCGCACACAAAACCTCTCAGAGAGAGAGAGAGAGAGAGAGAGAGAGAGAGAGAGAGAGAGAGAGAGAAGAGGGGGGTTGGATTGGGCTGGACTGCGTGTGCAATACAATAGAGTGCTTCGGGAAAAAAAACTGTTGTCAGATAATTATGAGCTCATTAGAACAGTACCCGGAAATTGTCAACCAGATGGTAACAACAACAGCCACATTTCCTGTGAGAGTAATATTTATTTCGGACGTTTCATATCAAACAGGGTCCCGGGTACAATTTCTCCTCGGTAATTCCACAGTGCCAATGAAGCTCGCAAATCATTCAAAAGCTTCAGCCGGTATAATGCACCGCTACTGTCATAATGATGCCAGGGGAAAAAGAAAAAAAAGAAAAAGAAAAAAAAAACTTTCCATTTAACCATGACACATTAATTTATAATTAACTTCATATCTAACGGGTACATTTGACAAATTATATTAGCTTTAACCACAGATTATTGAACACTTTAAAAAAAAAATATTCATACAAGGGGAGAAATGTGCAGAAAGTTTGAAGGTTTAAAGGTCACTCATGAATAGCAGAGGCAAGGGACAGTATCAGCAAACAATGCCCTAGAGAATGATCATATATACATATGATCAGCGCTCATGTTCCCTATCCACCTAAGCTAGGACCAGGGAGAGACAGGGAATGGCTGGTAATGACTCAGGCGGTAGACCAATAAGTTCCTCCAAACCTCTTGCCCTCCTCCTTGGCTCACAAGGATGGTGAGGCTGCAAACACTACAGGAAACTATTGAGCTTAAGTGTGACTCGAACCCCAGTCCGGCAGATCACGAAGCAGGAACGTTTCCTATAGAAACGTCTGAAAACAGACTGTTTCTGAAGAAAGTTAAACAATTGTCGAAACCTTCCAGACAAAGGAAGGATAGAGAAGAGGCAGTTACACAATTTAGTGAGAATTAAAAAAAAAAAGAAAAAAAAAAGGCTATGGCTGATCCATTCGTAATAACTGATAACTTCCACCCTTATTGTTAAAATAAATAGTTTTTCTACAAACCAACAGCTTAAAAATGACATAATTAGATATAATTTAGAAAAGCAAGCGGGTCTAGTATCTCATGGCTAAGAATTAATTCCAATAGAAATTAAAAACATTGATTAAATATGAATAAATAAAATGGAATATAATGGAAACACTAAAATTCTTAAACAGGAATAGTCGTCTCAACATTAAAATCTTTAAATGAAAAATAACCTCAACTAATGTTTAATAACGCCAAATTCCCTCATCCAAAAAGTGTCCTATCCCTCACTAATATTCAAGGAGAAATCAACTGAAGCTAAGACAGTCTTCTATAAAGTCGATATTGTCTCTTATAATCAATCCCCTGAATGTTTACTATAAGAACGAAGCCGTGCTTTAAAGCAGGGAGGATCTTCAAAACAACCCTCGCGAGCAAACGCGTCTATAATTAGAATGCTTTCAAGAACGGGGGAGCAAGCACCGAGGTTCCTCTTTGGGAGCAACTGACAATATGAATCTATATCAAACAACGTAAGAATTCATTTAATTAAAATGTCAAGGATCCAATGTCATGTGGG
>NC_090748.1:33407114-33414614 GCF_036898095.1 Palaemon carinicauda
ATATATTATATATATATACTATATATATATATATATATATAATATATATTTATGATATATATATATATATATTATATATTCTATTTATATATATACATATACATATATATATATATAATATATATATATATATATATATATATATATATATATATATATATATATATATATATATATACCTATATATATATATATATTATATATACTATATATATATATATATATATATATATTTATATATATATATATATATATATTATATATATATATATATATATATTATATATATATATATATATATATATATATATATATATATATATATATATATATATATATATACTGTATATATATATATATATATACTATATATATATATATATTATATACTGTATATATATATATATATATGTATATATATATATATACTGTATCTATATATATATATATATAAATATATATATAATATATATATATATATATATACTCACATATATATATGCATATATATAAATATATATATATATATATATATATGTATATATATATATATATATATTTATATATATATAAATTTATATATATGGGCGTATATATATATATATATATATATATATATATACATATATATATATATATATATATATATATATATATATATAGATAGATAGATAGATAGATAGATTGATAGATGGATAGATACAAAATGAACATTCATAGATTAAAATTCTACAACGATGCTGACATTCAAATTGCGAGGTGGACATCTTTTCTAAAATTTCATTATGCAAGTATGTGCTCTCTGTATATATCGAGCAAAATCCGTGACCAGTACGTCATAGATTTCGTGAATGTCCTCTAATGTATTTTAATGTTCATGGTCTTCATGCAAATATTCAAGGCCTTACAGTTGTGTCCAGACATTATACTATTCTTTTGTACCCAGAAACATTTGTTTCTAATATGATTCACTCATCTGAGCTCTTTATAACTGGTTTTAAGAAGCCAATAATGTTGAAATTTGATGCCATCCCTAGTGTCAGGAGAATGGTGGTGTACATTATGACTGTGAACCCTACTTCTCATAAGTCCTTCTATGAATTTGAATGTCATGAGAATCAGGTAATAGAAGTTTGTGGCAGCCATAACTACTTATTTTTGTATTCAATCTACAGAAATGCATACTGGAATGGGATCTTGCATCTTTCTTGCTTGAATTGGTCACAGTTTTATAGTAGTGTTGATCCTGTAGTCCCTTTGAATGAGAATCTAGTCAACCCATGGTTCAATGAGGATTGTAAACGTGCTTATTTGGAGAAGCAGGAGGTCTATCATCTTCGGAAGGGTAACATATCAGATTTGACCTAGAATAACTATACTCAACATAGAGCTTTCGTCTCAGAGAGTTTATGCTTCAATTGAAGAAGAATACAATTTAACCATAAAAGAAACCCTTTCTGGTACAACCCACGAGCATAAGTGGGGGACTACTATTAAATATGCAGTCTTTCTTGTACATGGAACAGTTTCTCCTTTACTTAAACTAGATGACTCCGTCACTCTCTATCCAAAGGAAAAGGCAGCCCTTCTGGTACACTAACTTGTTTATGTTTTTTACCTAAGGAAATTAAATTTCGTTTGATGGACCTTGATGTTTATGGACGTGTAGTCCTAAATGGTGTATTTTCTTAGCTTTTTATAGAGACTGTAGTTTTCTTAGCTCCAAATTTATCTGTTATTTTTTGCAAATTAGCAAGAAGAGGAACTCTTAGCACTTGATGGAGAATTGGTAATGTTACTCCACAATGTAAATGTGTTTGTGGTAGCTCAAGTCCACTAATTACCACCCAATTTCCATAACTCCCATATTATATATAGTTTTTGAACGTCTTTTGGCAGAACGTCTTTATAGGTTAACTGAAGGTGATCATCAGTTCCCTAGTTTGCAATTTGCTTTTCGTAAAGGCCTTTGAGCATGTGATGACATTCTTACAATCTGCAATGGTCTACAGGAATCCCTTGATTATGGCTACGAAATGCGTATGATTGGCCCTGATTTTAATGCTGCCCTTAACCGTGTTAATCATAATGCCATTGTTTTCAAACTCAAACAGTTAGTAGTGAGTAGGTCGTTTCTTACCACCATTATTGAATTTTTAAGCAACAAATCGCAAAAACTTGTTATTGATGGGCACCATGGTGGGTATAGGAATGTAATATCTGGTGTTCCTGAAGGTGGCGTTCTTGGCTCATTACTCTTCATACTATTTACACATGACATGCGATTTAGTCTAGAAAACAAGCTTGTTCCATATGTAGATGATGCTACTCTATTTGCATCAATTCCATCTCCTGATTGTAAATCAGGGGTTGCTGAATCTCTAAATAGAGATCTAGCTGAAATTATTACATGGTGGAACTTATGGGTATGAAGTTGAATCCTAACAAAACTCAAAGAATGATTGTAAGTCAAGGACCGTGGCTCCTTAACATCCGGATCTCAGCATTAATAATGTTTCTTTAAATCTGTATGACTTTTAAAATGTTAGGTGTGATTCTTGACAGCCAATTTACTTTGAGAAACACATTAGGTCTGTGTCTTCTTCAAATGCAAAAAAAAAAAAAAAAAAAAAAAAAAGGCTTATCGAGAAAATCTGTCAAGATTTTTGGTGATCAATCTATAATGAAAAAGTTATTTAATTCTTTAATTTTACCTTGTTTCGAGTATTGTTCTCCTCTCTGGTCTTCAGCTACTGATTGTTATCTTAATTT
The DNA here is from genome assembly GCF_036898095.1 of Palaemon carinicauda. NCBI lineage: Eukaryota > Metazoa > Arthropoda > Malacostraca > Decapoda > Palaemonidae > Palaemon > Palaemon carinicauda. The sequence continues at coordinate 33,409,887 of NC_090748.1, forward strand.
GTTTGATAGGAACTTACGGTCTATTAAATTTCTTATTCCTGATCTTGATAATAATCTCTGGCACTTTCGTTTAATTAGTTCATTATGCATGTTGCATAAGATTTTTAATAATTCTGACCATCCTTTACATTCAGATATTCGCGGGCAGTTCAATCTTGTTCGTAATACTAGGTATGCAGTTAATTTTGATAGTCAGGCCTACACCATCAGGAGGCTCAATACTACAAAGTACTCTGGAAGTTTTATTCCATTTGTGGCTAAGTTGTGGAATAATCTTCCTAATTGGGTAGTTGAATCGGTAGAACTTTAAATGTTTAAACTCGCACCAAATACTTTTGTGTTGTACAGGCTTACATAATTCCTTTTAAAGTTTATATATCAAATATATTTCAATGTTGTTATGTATTTTATTTTAATTTCTCATTACTTCTCATATCATTTATTTATTTCCTTATTTCCTTTTCTCACTAGGCTATTTTTTCCTGCTGGAGAACTTGGGCTAGAAGTATCTTGCTTTTCAAAATAGGGATATACTTGGCTAGTAATAACAATAATAATAATATCTTGAGCCCAAATAATGATAGCAAAAAAGGTAACCACACACAATTATAACGGTCACTTAAGAATAAATCACTCACCCTAATAACCATTTACAGTACCACCACCAGAGAGAGAGAGAGAGAGAGAGAGAGAGAGAGAGAGAGAGATGAGTGGATCTATGCATAAAAAAAAAATCAGTTAACTGGCAGGTAACAATTGAGTGGGTCATTAGAGATAGAAAAAATCATACAAAGTAAGTTTAACATGAAGCAGTTTTCAGAGAGAGAGAGAGAGAGAGAGAGAGAGAGAGAGAGAGAGAGAGAGAGAAAGGGGAGGGGTTGGGGGAGATGACGGTGGTGAGGGAAGGAAGGCGTTGGGAAGAGGGGGGACCAGCTAGATTTAGAGGGTGGCGGCGATTTTTTATACTGTTGTGCTCATATACATTTCATGGTAATCGGGTTTTTTCTCGGTATAAAGACAGGAGTCTATTCTTTACAATTAGTGAATCATGATAATTTTATAAATTACTTCACTGGGTATATTACATAAGAGAAAAATCTTGTACTGATAGTGTTCGTTACAGAGCTCTTATTCGAAAACGGCTTTTAGTGTTTGTGAAACCCACAGTAGTTAAAGCCACCCATTTCATGTAATGTAACTACTTGGACAGGGTAAGGACGGCATCTGTGGCTATCTTCTAAAGCTACCGCAAATTATTCGGTGTTAATTTGACCAAATTAATAAAGCTTTATTGTGGGGTATGATATCTATTATATTCTATATAATATATATATATATATATATATATATACACACATATATATATATATATATATATATCTATCTATCTATCTATCTATCTATCTATCTATCTATCTATATATATATATATATATATGTATATTTATATATATATATATATATATATGTATATATATATACACACATATGTATATATATATATATATATATATAGTAGATCTGTTTGAAATAGTTATTTCAGAATAATGAGCCCAGAGCCATTGCCGAAGTGTTTTAAAAACAATCGAAACATAGTTTCATGTTTATAGATTACTTTTCAGTGAATATAAATGGAATGCATTTTTGGGGGGCAAAAAAATCAACTGTTATTATCTTAAGAAAACAATAGTGAGTGAAGGATACTATAAAAATTATTTCACTTTTCCAACAATCAAATTGAAATTGGACAAATAACCTTCCCTCTTCCATTCTCTCAAGTATGTCTATAGGGCAATTTTGTTTTGAACCATTTATTTCTAATACCAAAAGACCCTATTGGAGTGTGGTCACATATTTCTTGCTGCTTTATTTCATTCTGGCCTTCTATACTTTCATTATATGTATAACGAGAAGTTCATTTTTCCTTATACTTGAAATTTATTCGGATGTTTAATTCATTGTTATTAGATAGGAATAAATCCATTCCTCTAATAATGAATTGTAGTTAGATAACTGATGGATTTGTTCCCAGAATATTTTCCCACATGTTCATCTCAGGTCTTTCAAAATATCAGCTTTTAAAAGTTTAGTCATCTGACAAATCGTAAGAACCGAAATATCGACGTGGTATAATAATTGTTTGTTGTTCACCATGATTAACAAAAAAATTTCATCTTATCAGATCGACCATGGTTTTTATTTTATAGATTTTGTACCTTTGGGCCATATTAACAAATTTAATGCATCTTATATATATATATATATATATATATGTATAGATATATATATATATATATATATATACATATATATATATATATATATACATATATATATATAAATATATATATATACATATATATATATATATATTATATATATATATATGTATATATATATATATATATATATGTATATATATATATATATGTATATGTATATATATATATATATATATACATATACATATATATATATATATATATATGTATATATATATACATATATATATATATATATATATATTTCTTTTTTTTCTTTTTACAGAATCAGTACGGCTTACATAATGACACCAATAGATCGGTGACTCATCACATACTTTTCAGTGATCTTAATTCTTTCAATTTCCTTGTCGATTGGGTTTTCTCACTTACTTTCATAGGCCCCACAATTATTGAATTCACCAGAAATTTACTTCAATAGCTGAGAAAGTTGTGCACTGAGCAATATCTACTGGCTAACTTGGCCACTGTTTCAAGTGCGAGCATTTCGACCCATACAATATCTAGCCAGCACTTTTTTAATGTTAAAGGAACTATACTATATTATTTGACATTTAATTTGACTTTAGTCTTATAAATATTCGATTTTTTTTCTTATTTATATTTTGTTACTTGACTAAATTCTGCATTTCCCTAACAATACGAAGTTATCGCATTGCAAATTCAATTCATGTAAAATCTTCCTACGTATGTTAAGTGATTATATTGAATGGCAGTCGATAAAATGTAGAGCTAAAACAAAGAAACGGTTGTATAATATCAGGAGCTCCGAGAATTTATTCAGCCATACAGATAAGTGATATCAATAACCCGTGAAATGAAGACGTATTTTTGAATGGCTATCGACGTCAGCATTTTCCATCAAAAGCTTGTTTTGCGTTCATAAAATATTTTCCTGTGAAACTTACAATATTAATGTTCGCAAAATAAATCATGGCTCCTTAGTTTAGAATTCTCACTATCATCATTTTGCCAAGGATAGTACATTTACATATTAAATGTTTAATAACTGTTAATGCTGCTGGTTGGTGGACTGAAAAGCCTCGATGACTTCTTAAGAACTCATATATTAAAACTGGAGTTCTCCATTTACCTAATGACAGCTTAAATAAAGAAGATTACAGAAATATTAAGCAAATTTGAATACAATGTTTGAGATTATCTAAAAGTGTTTATTGCATAAAAGGAATAATATTTTCTTGACGAAATATTTTACTAAATTATATACGAGCGGCATTTCCTTATCCTTTTTCTAAAAGTAAACTACACAGATTCTATTATGAATATATTATTATATGATTATCTAGGAAACAAAAACTAACACATAAATCTAATAATGATTTGAGTAAAGAAATGGACTTTAATATATTATATTAACCTTGGGAATACATATTCACAAAAAAATCTTTTTATGATGAATATTTCTGGATGGGCAAAAACTTAAACCTATTACTTTGGGTCAAAAAAAAATCTCTAGCAGTAGATACCACCGTTGAGCCATCAAGAGACATTCATTCCAAGTCGATCGTGCATATTCCTGTCTAATTAAGGAATCTGTTCTTGAACTTGAAATCAACTCATCTTCGCCATTACAGATCATTGATGAGTGGCTATTTATGATAATCATTTGTCACTATCAAATATTATTTCAATATATGTAAATATTAGACACGAATTGAATTTGATATTGAATCTTTACTTAGGAGTAAATGTTCTTTGGAAACTATTTTTAAGATAAAAGCTCTCTGGCTGAGCAAGAACTCAAACCCACTTCTCTGAGTCGAAACAATACCCAGCTTTAGACATTACCATTGAGCCTGCAAGATATATATATATATATATATATATATATGTATATATATATATATATATAATGTATATATAAATATATATATATATATATATATATATAGGTTCATTCCAAGTGCACCTTTATGCATTTCTATCATTAAAAGGTTCTTTTATTTGATAAAAAAATAAGTTACAGAATATACATATTGGAGAAAACAAATCTTACAAAATATGAGACCAATATTATTCGTTGTATCACAACATCATTTGCTCCCCATAGTGCTCTCCGAACATTAGGATGCTCGGTAATTAGAATATACTCTTGAGAGAGAGAGAGAGAGAGAGAGAGAGAGAGAGAGAGAGAGAGACCTTTTGAGCCCTTTTTTATTATATAAGCGACTTCGAAATGGATTGCATAATATTTAATCCTGACCAAGGAGACGTATGGAATAATCATGAGAAATGTAACTAAACTGTTTGAATTGTTTCACACTATATTTGTCGATTAACAAAAGATATGAAGAATAAAACAGTATCAAATAACACAGAAAACGTGTCCATTATCCTAAATAATAAATTGAGAATCCTTGTTAATAGTTTCGTTTTGGAACATCGTCTTTTATTGAAGTTCTTCGTTACCGTCATGAGAAATATA
>NC_090748.1:33424614-33427114 GCF_036898095.1 Palaemon carinicauda
ATATAATATACATACACACATATATATATATATACATACACACACACATATATATATATATATATATACGTATGTATATATATATATATATATATACGTATATATATATATATATATATACATACACATATATTTATATATAAATATATATATATATATAAATATATATATATATATATATATACATATATATATATACATACACATATATTTATATATATATACATATATATATATATATATATATATATACATATATATATATATACTTTACGTGTGTACATGTTTATGCGCACGATCTGGAAATGTAGTATTAAAAGGCATAAAAAGAAGCATACAAGCAGGAGATCATGGCCTAACAATTGATTTAGTAATAGATGAAGAAAATTTCACAGTAGTAAAACTCACATTGCTATACACCAAATGTTTATTAGATTGCTATTTATCCAAAGGTTGAATATATTTTATCATTATACTAATTCACAAAAAGGAGACCCAAATGACCTGAAAAATTACAGCTCCGTATGTATACTCTGTAAAACCTAAAATATTTTCAAAGATTAAATTACTGACAAAAAAAAAAAAAAAAAAAAAAAAAAAAAAAAAAAAACTGCAGTTTAATCAGATATGCTTTAAAGTGGGAATTCAGCAACCGACCATCTCCATTTCATTAACCAGCCAGTGGAAAAATCAACATAGAATGGCATATCGCTATGTATGGCATTACTGATAATGAGAAATAATATCATTCTGAAAAACTTCCTCAGTAATGATACCCCTTCCAAGAGGCACGGGAATGAAGAGACGTCAATGGATTGACATTCTAAGAATATTTGCTGGTATAGAATGACATAGAGATACCATAAGCAACAGTGAATAGAGGGGCATGACTGGACTGCGTTATGATTATATATATATATATATATATATATGTATTTTTTTTATATATATATATATATATATATATTTGTATATATATATATATAAATATATATATATATATATATATATGTATATATATTTATATTTATTTAAATATATCATATATATATATATATATATATATATGAAATATTATATATATATATATATATTACTGTGTGCTTGCGTGTATATTAATATAGGATTTGACCTTCACCCACTTCGTATCAAAAGGTAAATGTTATATTAGATGTTCTCACGCTCTCGTATGTTTTCACCTTTTTTCCATCATAAACATTATTTTCACCTCCACTCTCGATTATTACTATCAGTAATAGATAATAATCTCTGCAACTATCCTTCTTACAAAGAGATGATTACCACTCTTACTCGCTGTTTTGGAAAATTCCCTTTCAATAAATATATCCTATAATCGCAATTAGGGAACCTATAATATTCTATATTTTATAAAATATAAAAAAGACAGGTAAATGAATTATATTCACTTTCTTAGGTGTTTATATCTTCCTCAACATATTCTATAATTCATTCCCACTACATTTTTAGAGTTTTAGAATGCATAGTTTTTATAAGATTTGCTTCCGCAATAAATTGATATTCAATAAAGGATAACCATTATGAAAAAAATTTCATTAGAATGAAATCCAATTTTTCCAGCTATCTGTTTCGAATTGCTTCTTATAATTGATAATTTTTTTTATTCATATATATATATATATATATATATTTATATACATATAAATATGTATATATTAAAAATATATATATATATATATATATATATGTATATATATAAATATATATATGTATATATATATATATATATATATGTATATATATATATATATATATCTATATATATATATACATATATATATATATATATACATATATATATATATATATATATGTATGTATATATAATATATATATATATATGTATGTATATATATATTTATATATATATATATATATACATACATACATATATATATATATATATATATTTATATATATATATATATATATATGTATGTATATATATATATATATATATACATACATACATATATATATATATATATATATATTTATATATATATATACAGTATATATATATGTATATATATATATATATATATATACATATATATATATATATATATATATGCTGGATCAGTAGCAGATCTCCAAATCCTTTTTTTAGAGGTAGTAGGTGGCCAGGGCACCAGCCACCCGTTGAGATACTACCGCTAGAGAGTTATGGGGTCTTTTGACTGGCCAGACAGTACTACATTGGATCATCCTCTCTGGTTACGGTTCATTTTCCCTTTGCCTACATACACACTGAATAGTCTGGCATATTCTTTACATATTCTCCTCTATCCTCATACACCTGACAACACAGATTACCAAACAATTCTTCATCACCCAAGGGGTTACTGCACTGTAATTGTTCAGTGCCACGTTTCCTCTTGGTAAGGGTAGAAGAGACTCTTTAGCTATGGTAAGCAGCTCTTCTAGGAGAAGGACACTCCAAAATCAAACCACTGTTCTC
>NC_090748.1:33434614-33437114 GCF_036898095.1 Palaemon carinicauda
ACTATTTCTACACAGCACACAGAACTGGAAACCTACATTGCTGGAAAGAGAGTATGTCCACAACCTTTGCCACCAAGAACGAGTAATAAAGATGCTGATGAAGCTGCAGAATCTGCTCGGAATAATAATTTAATCTGGATCATTCTCAAACAATCAAATATGGAAAATAAGAACATCCCAAGTTGGACAGGATTTAACATGAACATGAGAAAGGATATCTCCATCAAAGAAGACACCCTTTGCTACCTTCCCACTATAAACGCCCCTGCAACCGAGCTCACTAAAGCTTTTGAAATCCTGAATCAGTCCGAGGCTATCCGAACAGAGTTGCTGCTACCAGTTATTGTCATTGTCGCAGATCAAGCCATTTTTTGCAAAATTATCAGAGATTGCTTGGAGACACAGAGTTAGATATGCCAATGTCATAATTAGGTTGGGAGCATTTCATACCAACTGCAATGCTCTGGCTGTCCTGGGCAAGAGGTTTATGGATGCTGGCTTACGTGACCTATGTATAGAATCAGGTGTTATTTCAGAAGGTTCAATTAATGGCGTTCTTGAAGGTAAAATGTACAACCAAGCTGTCAGAGTTCATAAACCTGTGTATGAAGCTCTCATGAGATTGATCTGGGAACAGTTTATGTCACAATTGGACGAAAATGAACATGTGTACCTGAGAGTTCAGAATACCTTATCCCAGTTAACTAACAAAGAACTAAACCAAAACGATATTGGCAACTTGTTAGTGACTTAAGACTTTAAAGACCTCAAAATAATGAGGTCACAGTTTCTTAACCATCTCCGCAAGTCGAATGGTGATCTGTCTGCATTTTGGATGTCCTACGTTGACATGGTTGAGGACATTATTCTTGGCTTGCTACGTGCATCCCATGAAGGCAACTGGGAGCTCCGTCTGCATGGCATCAGATCACCGATTCCCTGGTCATTTGCATATGACAGAACCAACTATGCCAAATACCTCCCTGTGTATTATGCCCAGATGTCAGCCTTAAGTGAGACACATCCAGAAGTGTATGAAGCTTTCAGGGATGGTTGCTTTTCTGTCCAGATGTCAAGCACTAATCCCTTTGGCCGTCTTCCAGTAGATCAGGCACTCGAAGTTACAGTGAACAGAGACACTCAAACACCAGGAGGCACCTCCAGATTTAGTCTGAAGTCAGGGGCAGTCAAACACTATTACATAACTTCTGAGCACAGAAGTGCATTCTTAGGTCAGTTAAGAGACATGGTTCAAGAGAATAAATCAGGTGCAGTTCATTATGATCTCCAGCACCCAAGATCTGAGAAAGATGAGGAAGCAATTTTGGCAATAGTTAGTGCAATTAAAAGCTGGGTAAGTCCATCTTCCAGTCAACAGGACATGATGAGCATCTCAACGGCAAAGACTGCCACTCCAGAAGTTGCTTCAGATTTACTTAATGCTCTAGATGTTGGAGAGAAGTGTTATACCAAGTTTAAGCAAGAAAGACTAGATTTTGATCCCCCTGTTACACAATTCTTTTGATACTGTTAAGCTCAATAAACTGAAAACTTTAAGCCCCATGTGCAGGAAGAAAGAAGTGAAGATTCATACTGAAAGAGCAGTGATACTGAAGGCAAACAGGTCATTGTTTGGGAGAATCATTGTAATTGCCCAAAGTCGAAATCTTCAAATGGCAGATATATTGTCCTATCCTCTTGGACCAATGCCATGGGCTTTAGCAACCACTGAGGGTTTGCCAAGGAAGACAAACAAGGCAATCCTCGCTAAAGTATTGTACAAGGATGTCACACCAGAGGAGGAAATGCCCTTAAATTCGGCTTCTGTAATCGATGGCATGATGTTGGTACAAAAGGTGAAAGGGGATCAGAACACTTTTGGTGACACAGTCTTTGCTATGGTAATGAAAGAAGGAGGCTCTAGTCAGAGAATTGATATTGTGTTTGATCAATACCATGAACTGTCCATCAAAAACTCAGAAAGAATGTTAGAGGAGAACAGCATGGATCAAGTCTTCAAAATATTACACCAAATCAGCTTGTCCGTCAGTGGAGGTCCTTTCTGAATCAGAGTGTCAATAAAACTAACTTTATAACTTTTCTTGTGAATGAGTGGAAGCAGCAACATTACAGAAGCAGGCTACAGCAAAAGGTTATGTTTGTCACAGATGCTAACCAGTGCTTCAAGATAACACAACATGGAAGTGAGATAGTAACGGATCTATCGTGTACTCAAGAAGAAGCCGATGGCCGTCTTCTCTTACATGCAGCACATGCTGTAAAGCAAGGACATCCAACAGTTGTTATCAGCTCCGATGATACGGATGTGCTCATCTTGCTCGTGGCTTTCAAGAATATCACCTGTGGTCATCTGTATCTAAAATGTGGGACACGAACAAAGATTCTATCAATTGACAAGGTTACCTCTACACTTGGTGCTGATATTTGCAAAGGACTAGTTGGAATGCATGCTTTCACAGGCTGCAATAGTGTGAGTGCA
>NC_090748.1:33444139-33454139 GCF_036898095.1 Palaemon carinicauda
CTCTTGGCGCGTCACATTGTTGACCCCGGAAATCGACTCGCTCCTCCTGCCTTCCCCTTATCACTGTTACTATGGCGGACTCAAAAGAAGTCAGGTCCACCCAATGGAAACTTCTGTCGTTCACCAGCGGAGAGGCGTTTGCTTGGTTTCAGCTCGCAGAAGTCCAGTTCCACGTCAAGGGCATGACTTGCTCAACCGCCAAGCAGATTATGTTCTCGCGTCGATACCCAAGGACACCTTCCCGGAAATCAATGACTGGCTTTGTGAACAAAGAGACACCCCAATAGCATATGACTCCCTCAAAACATACCTTCTGCACCAGTACTCGACGTCGCAAGTCGCCTGTATAGCAAAGCTCTTTCAGATCTCTCAACAACAGTTGGGAGACCAAAGGGCTTCACTCGCCCTCAGGGAAATGACCAGTATCGCTCGCCTGCAACCTGCCGCAGATGGGTTTCCTCATGAGGTGAACCTACTTCGTGTCCTTTGGGTATGCCGTTTACCCGGACATGTATTCGCTGCCATACATGATGTCGATAGTTTACCCAGAAAGAATTTGATGTCCAAAGCTGACACCCTTATGGACAGCCACTTCATGACTTTCAAGACCTCTATCAACGCTTCTACTCCTGGGAAAAAGAACACCTATTCAAAGTCAACTGAAGCTGATGTGAATGCTGTAGGACAGACACGCCTACCCCGTGACGTGCCGGAGCGGCGAACAAGCTACCCATCACCCACCACTCGCTCGCGCCCCAACCGTTGACTTCTCCAGCCACTAACTGCCGCCCATCGGCCGCTATTTTGCTAATACCACTCCAGATTCAGGGCTGCCGCGAAGAAATGTGCCAAGGATTGTTAGTGGCCTAAAAACATGTAAGTAGCCCATCGCTCATGGCGGTGGCCTCCCGTGTTTATAATTTTCTCTTTATACATGATGCAGGAACGGGCGTGCATTTTAAGGTAGACAAGAGTGTTTGTCGTTCTCTATTGCCAAAGGAACTCTTCAGGACACAACGTAATCTGTCTAAGTCAGCCGACGTCCGCCAGGTAGCTGCCAACGGATCTGCGATACCCACCTAAGGTTACGAGAACCTCAAATTATATTTTGTAATTGGAAAGTTTAATTGAAAGTTTCTCGTTGCTGATGTCACATTGCTAATCCTCGGTGTGGATTTTCTCTCTCATTTCCACTTTCTGGTCTATATTGCCAACCGATGATTGGTGAACACAGACTCCTACTTGTCGATACCTCCAACCTCCCTCTCCACATTAGCGCACTCACGGAGGCCTACCCCCACCTCCTCGCATCATACCCGGAAGTTTTTCATCCAGAACTTCGCAAAACGACCACGGCTCCTACCAAACGTGGTATTTATCTCCATATCAAGACAACTGGACAACCAGTCTTCGCCTAATCCAGACGTCTTGCACTGGATCAATTGGCAGCCGCCAAACAGACGTTCGCCAAAATGGAAGGAAAGAGCCTTACACATCATCCTAAAGAAAGATAGCTCCCTCCATCCATGTGGGGATTACAGGCGCCTGAAGATGCAAACAGAACCGGATCACTACACCCTCCCAAAACATCGCCGACGTGACCTCCTACCTGCACAAAGCGAAGGTTTTCTCCTCACTCGACCTCCTGAAGGGATATTATCAGGTGCCTATGAACCCAAAAGACATCCCCAAGACTGCCATCACCCCTCCCTTTGGTACATACGCCTTCAATTACTCTTGTTTTAGCTTTTGTAATGCTTGGGCCACTTTTCAACGTCTCATGGATGGCATCTTAGGGAACCTCCCCTTATCTGTTAGTTATGTGAACGACATACTTGTGTTCTCTGCCCTTAAAGAGGAACACTTCCGTCACCTGCGCATCTTGCTCGACCGCCTGCAATAACACGGCCATTTAGTACGGTATGACAAGTGTACCTTTGGTACCAACAAAGCGTCGTTCTTAGGGCATTGCATCAATCCTAAAGGAGTATATCCCCTCCCTTAGAAGGTAGCAGCCGTTCAGAACTTCCCCACGCCCTCGACCGTCAAAGCACTGCAGGAATTCTTTGGCATGATTAACTATTATCACCGTTTTCTGGCAGCCATTGCTGCCACTCATGCTCCCCTCTGTGCCTCCCTCAAGGGCAAGCCAAAAGACCTGAAGAGGGGCCCCCTTCAAAAAGAAGCCTTCTGCAACGCAAAGAATGCCCTATCAACCGCTGCTGCTCTCACTTTTCCCGTCCGACATGCCCCTCTCCTTCTCTCCCTCGATGCCAGCGACGTCGCTATTGGTGCAAAACTTGAACAGGTGGTCAACGGCTCGCCCCGCCCATTGGCCTTCTTCAGCAGAAAACTGTCTTAGGCAGAATCTGGTTATTCTACCTTCGATCACGAATTACTGGCGGTGCGCTTGGCTGTCCGTCACTTTTGCCATTTCTTAGAAGGTACGCCCTTCGTCATTCGCAGAGACCATATGTCTCTGGTGCACGCTTTCACTCAACAGTCTCATGCCTAGTCCGCCCGTGAACGCCGATATCTCTCTACCGTTGCTGAATACTATTGCACTCTTTAAGACATTAATGGGAAGATAAGTTCCGTTGCCAATGCCCTGTCAAGAAACATATTGGCTGCCGTTTAATTTGGATTGGATTACAATGCCTTGGGTGAAGCTCAACGACCGGATCCCAAGTATCAATCATGTAGGAAATCCTGCATATCCCTCCGTTGGGAAGACGTCCCCCTCAACGACTGCAACATCACCCTCCTCTGTGACGTCAGTACTGGTAGACCGTAACCGTCGATTCCTGCTCCCATGCACCGACAGTTGTTTGATTTCATTCACAGGTTTTCACAGCGCCGTTCTACTGCACAGCTGCTAAAGCCGAAGTTCATCTGACAGGGCATTACTAAGGATGCTAACGATTGGGTCCTCGCCTGTACTATTTGCCAAATATCCAAAGTACATCATCACACGAATTCAGAAGTGGGCAGTTTTCCTTACCCTCAGCGTCGTCTCGCCCACATTCACATCGACATTGTTGGCCCCCTACCCACATCACAAGGACATCATTGCCTGTTTACCATCATTAATCGCTTCACTCTTTGGCCTGAAGCCATTCCCTTGGAAACTGCAACGTCCGACTCATGTACATCTGCCTTACTCTCACGATGAATAGCAAGATTTGGTATCCCTGAGCATATTACTTCTGACAGCGGTACCACTTTCACCTTTCAACTGTGGACATCGTTAGCGAGTTTCCTGGGCATCACCCTTCATCAGACAACTGTCTATAACCCATCTGGCAATAGAATGGTTGAACGCTTTCTTCGCACCCTCAAAGCAGCTTTGATGTCATGCTCCGCAAGTCTTACTCAGCTTCCCTGGGTCCTCCTGGGACTAAGGACCACTCCTAAAGACACTCAGGCGTCTCAGCAGCTGAAATGGTTATGGTGATCCGTTGGCCGTCCCTGGGGAAGTTTTTCCTTCTGCAACCTCCTCCGATGATCTGCAGCGCATATATCATTTCGTCGTAAAATTTACTCCATGCCGCCAAAATTACAAGATCCAGCGAAGCATCACATACCGACAGACTTGCTCTATGAAATGCACGTCTTCCTACGCAATAACACTAGCAAGCCAGCACTAACAACCCCTCATGGGCCAATTCCTTGTGATCCTACGCAATCTGAAAGCCTTCCTACTAATCATTTGTGGCAAAAAAGACTGGGTCTCCATTGGTCGTCTAAAACCTGCTTATATACTGCCAGATGACCCGCCTACACTTCACCTCTATAGATTAGGACGCCCTATTTAACATGAACAGTATGTCCTTTTTAGGGGGGGAGGGGAGCCATGTTCCACAGTGTGTCACACAAGCATATATAGTAAAGATATTTTTCTTTTTTGTATATATTATCCTTCGTATCTTCGCTCTCCCCTCGCACGGATAGCTACTTATTCTAACTTGTCTGCATACTCCATTGTTAACTATTAAAAGAACCGGTTGCCTGTTTGACAAGGTAGGCTATAGGATGTCTGTATTTTGTGACCTTCTTACCGGGACCTAAGGTGTATATATACTCAATGTATTGTAATAAAGTTACTCAGTTGCTTTCATATAGCCTTTGAGTAACAACTAACTCCTGGCCCGTCACAAGTCACTATGTCCTATACTCATCAATTTATCAGAATAGATTAAGGGGTTGCCTACAATAATAGGCTAGGCCAACATCAAGGGCCGGTTGATTAACGTAAATAAAATAGAAAAAAATATAGCATCATACCTCACACGGGTATTATACAGTTTATGGAAGATCTACTGTGATTTCATATTACTATTATTAAAATATTTTAATTTGTGTATTTGTTAGTTTTTTTGTAGTTCATTTCCTTGTTTCCCTTCCTTAACTAGGCTAATTTTCCTGTTGGTACCCTTGTGCTTATATCATCTTGCTTTTCCAACTAAGGGTTGAGGCATGGCTTGTAATAATAATAATAATAATAATAATAATAATAATAATAATAATAATAATAATATAGCATCTTCCCTTTCCAACTAGTAATAATTTGCAGCGTAACCCCGGAACTAGCTGCTCCCCCTATGCATCTATATAATGTTTGTTTAGGTTGCAGTTCGCCCTTCTCAATATGCACCTTCAAAGTTGTTTGCATCTAACCACTACATGGCCCTATGGCCCCAGTGCTTGGAAGAAGCATAAATCCATTATTCAATTGAATTCAGATCAGTCCCTATGGAGCGTCGCAAGTTTTCATGGGAAGGGATAAATACTGTATCTGCGATATAAAGATTCGATGGTTTACAATTGCACAGTGGTAGAATAAGAAATATTATGGTCTATTATTTATATTTTTTATTAGACAGCATTTTAGGTTTATGGGGCAAAAGGAAGAATGTTAATACTCTGTTTTAAGGGCAAATTACACTACAATCCTTTCCCGTTGCCAGAGATATAATGCTTGCAATAATGCCAACATATGAAGAGACTCACACACTCAGAGAGAGAGAGAGAGAGAGAGAGAGAGAGAGAGAGAGAGAGAGAGAGAGAGAGAGAGAGAGAAATTATCGGATCAATGTATATGTAAATCAGAAAACGGGCAGTTATTAACCGAGTGGATCATTAGGTATATACAACGGTGTTAATTATTGGCTAGAAAGAAAACAAAAACTAAAACTAGCTGCAACTCGAGACGGTTATTGTTTATGAGATCGGCATTGTCCCTCGTTGATGACGCTCACTATCACGCAATTCACTGTAATGTTACTACATTTAACAGCATAGCTCAAAATGCTTCATGATATATCTGTCTTTTCAATTGTAGATAATACCATGAAATTTGGCAGGAACACAGAAAGTATGTTTCACTTTAATTCCTAAAATATTTATTCAGTGATCAGAATTATTCTAGGAGAAATTTACTCCATGACCACCAAAAAAGAAAGAAAAAAAAAAAAAAAAAAAAAAAAAAAAACATTCAACCCAAACCAAAATAAACCTTTCCTTTGGCTGCTCTAGAGCAGATATCAACATGAAAAATTCGTGATAGTTTTATTTGGACATGTGATGTATTCTACGAGAAATTTACGGCGTCGCTGGAAATCGTCGTACCGTTGATAACGATAAAAAGACTACTGTTACTTTTCTATGGTAAGTATCAATGTAAAATTTGGTATAAATGTAGTTCACAGACACCCATCAAACTCTGTGAAAATCATTTGAATATCTTCAAAATTCTAGGAGTAGTTTGCTGCTCCATACTGATTCTTTAGCTAAAAGTTGTCACTTATGAACTAAAGTGACAGCAAGGATATGCCTATGCCCGGTAAGAACATGAAAACTAGCACAAACAAAGATCATGTTTATCTTAATAATCCCTTAAAATCTGATTTCAATATATTTATTGGTAAAGAGTTATCGACCCCTCCACCGAGAATAACAGCTGCCCACCCCTACCCGGCGGTAATAATGAAAGGATTGACTAGGTTTTGGGTTGGGTTAGATTCATTCACGAAAATTTTGCAATTTCATATAAGGTCAGTCACTTCATTCGCTACAATAGCTTTGAACTGAAGCAAATTTTAAGAGAGAGAGAGAGAGAGAGAGAGAGAGAGAGAGAGAGAGAGAGAGAGAGAGAGAGAGTTAAGTAATCGGGACGGTAGGTAAGCGGAGAAATGGGTGGTGGGATAGGGTAAGAGGACATTTTTTCATTATTTTGTGTTCGTATCGATTTTTTTTGTAATCAAGTTCTTACATCTTTGATAAAGGAAAAGTATCTTTATTCTTCACAATTAGTGATTCATGATACTCTTATATAATAAAGCAGTGGGTGTAATACACAATAGCAAGTTATTACCCCAAAAACGTGTTTGCAGTGTCTGTGAAACCCACAGTAGTGCTTCCATATAACTTTACCTAGACCCTCTTAGTTAACATAAATTCGATGGGGATGACAGACACAACGTACCCAAGTCTGACGCCTTGAGACCTTATATTGATGAATGCTTGGATTCTTCGGAAAATTCATCTCCACTCCTACCTACTCCCCAAGAGCCAGATAGAGAGGGACAGAAATCATGACAAAGGGGGTGATGTATTTTAAGCTAATATATTAGTCTTGTTATTTTTCAGCATATTGGGAGGAGTCAAAAACATTGCGTAATTGATAAAAGGAGTTGTTGAAGATTTAATTTGCTTTAAATTGTAAGTATCAAACACATACTCTTAGGGTTACGTATCATGCAAAGTTACAATATATCCTATGTTCCCATATTGGTAATAAGGGTATAACAAAATTTACTGATATAGACCCAGCATCATTTACTATCACCTCCTTCATTAATTTACTGACTAGTTGGGAAAACAAATCGAATAAACCAAGACATGACTCTGTGACGGTGCTATGAATTTCAAAAGAAAAGGAAATAGTTATAAAACGGAATTTAGAGGTTTGTTAGTGATCCAGAAAAATGAAAATATGTATGAATACAATAAAGTTTAATGGACAAATAAGAAAGCTTAAAAATATATAAGACATATAAGATACAATTGGAAAAAGGTTGCTGGAGGAATGGAATTTCCATCTAATCAAGGATTTTTATAATGATTATCCACCGTTGACTATCAGGTTATTGGAAGAGCAAATCTTATGAAAATTATGGATTCTGAAACTCTCAAAATGTACTGGGAAGCGATTCTAGATTATGAACATGATTGATTTATTTGTATTTTTCATATTTCATGAAATATAGGATATGATTAGTTTCCCCACATGGGATTATAGGATATATTTATCTAAAGGGAATCTTCCCAAGGAGCAAGTAAGAAGAGTAATCATCTCTTTGTAAGAAGGATGATTGCACAGAATATTAGTTAACACTGATAGTAATTATCGAGAGTAGAGCTGAACCGAATGCTTATCATGGACAAAGGGGAAAACATGCACGAGCATATAAAGAATTAATATATTTTTACCTTCTTATAAAAAGTAGAAGGTTTAATCTTACAGTGATAATACACACACATAAATATACACATGGATATATATATATATATATATATATATATATGTATATATATATATATATACATATATATATATATATATATATACACAGTATATATATATATATATATATATATACATATATATATCAACAACAATAGTGGTGGGGTGATAAAATGGTATCGTACACAATTTTTATACAATATTTTACAATAGTAATATAAGAAAAACACTTTTTCAGGAGAAATAATAAAACACCTGAGCCAGCACAAAACATAACATTAGGAGAAGTATAGAAACAATAAAAGTCATAATTAGAAGCAAAGCAGAAGGTGGAGATAGCCTAACAATTGATTTCATAATAGATTGAGGGGATTTCATAGTAGTAAAACTCACTGAGCTATACATAATATATCTGCTGCAATGATCTATATATACACCATGGAGAACTTTTATCATTATACCTGAACTTCTTCTTCTTCTTCTTCTTCTTTGTCTACATCACTTCCCACTTCTATGTAGGGTCGATGTTTCTGGTCAGCTTTCTCCATCTACCTCTGTCCCACACCTCATCACCGGTTAATCCCTTTGATCGAAGGTCGTCCTATATACAGTCCACCCACTTTCGCTTTGGTCTCCCTCTCCTTCTCGTTCCCTGTACCTGTGGTACCCCTAATTACCTCATTCCGCCTCTTATCTCTTCTTGTCACCCCACACCATCTCAACATTCTCATCTCTGCCACATCCATCTTCTTCTCTTCTGTATTCTTTATAACCCACGTCTCCGCTCCATACATCATTGCCGGTGTCACAACTGTCCTGTGTACTTTACCTTTCAACTTAACCCCTATTTTCCTGTTGCATAGTATTCCACGCAATTTTTCCAATTTTATATCATGCTTGTATTCTGTGGTTTATTTCAGCCCCCAGATCACCATCCTCTGCAACTGTTGAACCTTAATTACCTAAATCTCTCTCCATGTAAACTAAATTCCCCATTTTCGCCATTTTTCTATCTCAAATACTCTGTCTTTTTCCTGCTGATCTTCAATCCCCTATTCTCCATTTCTCTTTTCCACTCCTCCAGTTCCTTTTCTACTACCTCTCGCCTAGTGCTACATAGTATAACATCATCAGCGAAAAAGCATACACCAAGAAGACTGATCTCTAATACATAATAAAACTTACTGAGCTATACACGATATATCTGCCACAATGCTCTATATATACATCATGAAAAACTTTTATCATTATATCTGAAACATTAAAGACAAATATGCTTACTCTTCATTACATATAAATTGTTTACAAAGATCTTGTTAGCCTGAATAGATAGACGGCTATACTTTAACCAACCAAGAGAAGGGAAAGTTTTAAAAGAGGAAGTTCAAGTACTGACCATATTCATGCAATTAATATGCTAATAAAAAAATCAAAAGAGTATGACAAAAAATTATGTACGGCATTTACAGTTTATAATAAAGTTTTTGATTCTGTCTCTACTTCAGCTGTAATAAAGGCCGTTAAAGGCAGGATATTGAATGATTTTATATAGGAAGTACGTACAAAAATCCTAAATCTACATGAAGATAGTGATAAAAATCCGATTGAGAAAGGAGTCATAATGGGAGGCCCCATCTTAGTTAAGTTATTCTCTACATGTCTAGAAGAATTTTTAAGACTTTAGATTGGGAAGATGTTAGAATCAAATTGACTGGGAATTTCTTAACAGCATAGCATTTGCAGATAAAATTATTGTGTTTAGTAAATCATGAGAGGAAATACAAATGATGATAGTAGATTTGAAGAGAGAAAGCAGAAATTCAAGACTTGAAATAAATATGAGTAAAACTAAGTTAGTATTCAGTGAAAGTGCAGAGAGACAACAAATAAGAGCTTTGGACTAAAATCTAGAGATTGTTTATAATTATACATATTTAGGACACACAGTAAGGGTTTCTCCTGGGCTCGCGACCAAAATCAAAAGAAGGATCAGCATGGGCGGGAGAGTATTCTGTAAACAGAATAAGATTATGAGAAATAAAATGTCACTTTTTCTAAAAAGAAAAGTATGTAATGAGTTGAACTTATCAGTATCAACTTATGCGCCAGAAACACTAGACACTTACTAACTCAAAAAGTAGTGAAATGAATAATGATGGGAATCTTAATTAAGAGACAGAAAAAGAGCAATATGGATACACAAGCAAACTGAATTAGAAGATATTCTAACAACATGTAAGACTACAGGGGAACTCAGTAGAGTGCAGTTTATTTCTCAGTCTTTTGCTAGACCTTGACCTTGACCTTTGACCCAGTACTTGTAAAAAATTGAATACTTCACGTCTAAATATTATAATTAATCCCTGAAAGTATCACGACATTATGAGCAAAATTGTGACCACTACCATGGCAGTTTATTTCTCGACCTTTTGCTGTATCTAGACCTTTGACCCAGGCTATTAGAATTGAATTAAT
>NC_090748.1:33459139-33491639 GCF_036898095.1 Palaemon carinicauda
GTTGAGATACTACCACTATTGTGTTACTGGCTCCTTTGACTGGCCAGGCAGCTCACATTCGTTAGATCTCCCAGGTTACGGTTATTTTTTCCCTGCCTATATATACACCGAATAGTCTGGCCTATTCTTTTCATATTCTCCCCTATCTTCTTACACCTGACAACACTAAAATTACCAAACAACACTTCTTCACTTAGTGGTCTAACAACTGCAATATAATTGTTCAGTGCCTACTTTCCTCCTGGAAAGGGTAGAAGAGACTGTTTAGCTATGGGAAGCACCTCTTCTAGGAAAAAGACACTCCAAAATTAAACTATTTTTCTCTAGTCTTGGATAGCGCCATAGCCTCTGCACCGTGGTTCTCCAGTGTCTTTTACTTATAATTCTCTTAATTAAGGGTACATTCTGGCATGCTCTTTTGATCTCCTTCACCTTCCTCTTGTATTCATGATAATTTCTTAGTTTATATATGATAAAACTAATTTCATGCTGTTAATTATCTTAAATGGCTTTTTTTATTGTTCTTACTTCTCTTGCAGTTTATATATTTCCTTGTTTTCTTTCCTCACTGTTGGATTCTTTGGGCTTAAAGCTTCCTGCTTTGGTAACTGGGGCTGTAGCTTAGAAAGTAAAAATAAAAATAACATATAATTTTTTCATCTTAATTCAATCTATTACCTCTGCATCGAAAAATAAATATCCCTATTGATTTAGCATATGACAGAATTTTCAGAAATGACTACCGGGGTCTAACGATGTTAGGCAGGACAGCCGGTCAGGACCACGGTCCACCTCAAAGCCAAAGCAAAGTCCTTCAAAAGAAGGCAACCGTGTTACCCCATACGAATGGGAAACAGCACACTAATAGTAGAAGACTTGCATTTCTCCCTTTTATCTGTAGTGAAAAAAAAAAAACGCTGATTTGTGAGTCTTCCTAGAGAAATCCTATGAAACATAGGATGACTGTTTCGAATTCAGTTCCAGATGCTATTTTATGAATCTCCCGGGATTTTCCAAGTGCTTATCGAATGAAATGGTGAATTGGATGGGAAATAAATGTTTTTTACGTATTGATTGCCAAGGATACGTGGTAAGAAATGACTAAACACTTGTTGAATATCCGATTGTGTTTACTCAATCCCACATGAAGCAAGATTAAATCGAATTCAATTATGCTTATTAGGTATATTTTAAAACATGCTAGAGAGAGAGAGAGAGAGAGAGAGAGAGAGAGAGAGAGAGAGAGAGAGAGAGAGAGAGAGAGATAACATCAGGTTTCGAGCTGATATTTCTTTCCCCACAGTCAACAATATGGTCGTGCATAAAGGTGTTATATTTTTCTGTATTCTTTTCCCTAATTTCGATAAAGGGCAACTGGGAACCTAGCCATCAGTCCAATTTGTGATACTATGTATTTATGATCGAGTCAGGTTCTTTTGTTATTGGGAGTGTTGCTTTCCAGTCGTGTTTGCTCTTCCTTATATGCTCCAGCCACCAAACCTGCACGTTATTAAATCAAGATGTCTCCCACCAGAGGGATTAGTATTAAAAAAAAAGACTCGCTCTCCAAATCTAACAAGTACTACTGTATTCATGAAACTACGCAGCAATCTGAACTCTCGGCGATTTAAATCCTGACCTGAATTTGGAAACGAGACTTTAACTGTCAAAAAGGCAGCTAAGATAAAGGAAAATACCTATATATGTGTGGTACATGTATAACAAAAACTAAAATGACAATAATGATAACAAAATCAATGTGAACAGAAATAAAAAAAAAAATATTAATATAACCCATAGAGCATAAACTAAAGATGAAAAGAAGCAGAAACTGATCAACATGGTGGATCCAATACACCATACAAAGCTAAATGCCCTCCAGGATAGCCACTTCAGCTAAAGGGCGTGCCGTTAGGATGATTTAAAAAGAAAAAAGAACGGATAAGGAAGACACAACCTCTTGATAAACCAACAGGCATCCATGGCCGTTCTATTCAGCCTGCCCAACACACCATTCAAAAAATACGAGGAAGAAAAAAAAGAGAAAATAGTGTGCCTGAGTGTACCCTCAAGCAAGAGAACTAAACACAGTGGGAGACCAAAATACAGAGAATATGGCATCATCCAAGACTAGAGAACAATTGATTGTCGTTTGCCTTAAAAAAAGACACACGTAGTCACTATACAACATGTCTGTTCGGAGCTCCTGCATATAAGAAAAATATTTATCACCCACGGAAATAGATTTACTGGCTTCTCTTATTCACAACGACAAAAAGCCAGAATGGGCAGAACTTTCCTATTCCATAGAGCAAATTCCTGTTTGGCGTGAAATTTGATTACCGTATATTCTTTTTTCCTAAGTATCAGCGTAGCCTAATAGCCAGAGTTAGTCAATTAGCCTTCCTCACCTACTACTATACTGATATCCATCTGAAAATATCAATATATATATATATATATATATATATATATATATATATATATATATATATATATATATATATATATATGCCCCTTCTTACCTTTAATTACGAAGAAGTATTGGAAATGGATGTATTCAAGGAAATGTAATATATATATATATATATATATATATATAGTATATATATATATATATATATATATATATTTTCAGAGTCACACTGTTTTAAATGGTGTTAACATTAAATGGGAATACCAGCAAGTCTCTTCTTTTCTGGTCAAAAAATTTAAGAACGTGGAAGACATAAATAAACAAAATTGATACCCAATTATTTCCATTATTCTTAGTCAATTACATTTCCCATTATCTTCCGTGCAAGTATTTACAGCAAAAACTTATATACAAAGAAATATCCTTTCTTTGAATTTTTAAAGGCTTTATATTTCAAGTAAGAGTATTTACGATAATCTGCAAAAAGGGATATACTGGTAAGGGGAATTGGGGGACAATTCCATCATGTTCGTAATACTAGGCAGGCAGTTAATTCTAATAGCCCGGCCTTCTCTCCATCATAAGGCTCAATACTATACAGTATTCTAAAAGTTTTATTCCACCTGTGACCAAGTTATGGAATTATCTTCATAGTTGAATTAGTAGAACTTCAAAAGTTCAAAGTTACAGCAAAGGTTTTCATGTTGAACAGGCTGACATAAGTCTTTTTATAGTTTATATGTGATATATCTGTTTTGACGTTTTTACAGTTTTTAAATGATTTGTTGTTAATTTATTCTCATCATTTATTTATTTCTTTACTTCCTTTCCTCACTGGGCTATTTTTTCCTAGTCCTTGGGCTTAAAATCTTGCTGTTCCAACTAGGGTTATAGTTTGGATAATAATAATAATAATAATAATGATAATAATAATAATAATAATAACAATAATAATAATAATAATAATAATAATAATAATGCCTACGTATTTTCAACACTGAAACTATATTTCTCATGACTGTAACGAAGAGCTTCTATTAAAATAGGATGTTCTGAAAAAATGTTATTACAATGAATCCCCTAAATATTATCCAGGATAATAGAGACGTTTTCTTAAGTATTTGGTGCTATTTTACTGCTCCTATCTTTTGTTAATCGTCAATTACAGTATGAAACCCTTTAAATGGTTCAAAAGCTTTCTCATGACTATTTCATACGTCACTTTTGACAATATTAAAATATTTTGCTTATATAATCATTATAGGATTCAAAAGCTCTCTCTCTCTCTCTCTCTCTCTCTCTCTCTCTCTCTCTCTCTCTCTCTCTCTCTCTCTCTCTCTCTCTCTCAGGAATAAATTCTTATTACAGAACATCAAAATGTACGGTGAGTACTTTGGGAGGAAAATGATGTTGAAGTCCGAAGAATAATATATATATATATATATATATATATATATATATATATATATATATATATATATATATATATATATATATATATATATATATATATATATATATATACTTTTTTCTGTAATGGGTATATCCTGTAACTTATTTGTTACCAGATAAAACAACCCTTTATGATAGAAATGCATAAAGGTGGACTTGGAAGGAACCTATATCGCTCTTGGGAGGCTCATTGGTAGTGTTCACTGCTGGGGTTTGTTTCGACTCAGACAAGTGGGTTCGAGTCCTTTCCTAGCCAGATAACTTTTATCTTATTAATAATTTCCAAAGGATATAATGATACTCCCAAGTAAGAATTCATTATCAAATTCCTTTCGTGGCTAATATTTATATCTATGAAAGTTATGTGTTATGAGAAATTATTATCGTAAATAGCCACGTGTTGCTAATTCATTGATGAACTAAAATGACGGATATGAGTTGATTTTAAGTTCATGTACAGATTCATGAATTCGACAGGAATATGCACGGTGGACTAGGAATTAACGTGTATGACTCGTGATGGCTCATTGGTAGTTTTTACTGCTGGGGATTTCTCGATTCAGAGGAATATCTTCCAGTCCTTGCCCTTCCAGAAGTATTTATCATAAAAAGTGCGTTTTAGTAAATATGTATTTCTAAGATTAAAATGATATATCAAATTACATTTGTTCACCAAAATCCTAGTCATAGGAAATTGCCAAGCTTTAATGCTCACAAATATCAGAATCAGACCTATACGCAAAAGCAACAGGAAAAACCCAAATGCTATAGGTGTGGTAAAACTGATCATCTTGCGTACCATACAGGAAATGCCCTGCTACAAGACAAACATGTCCGAATTATAGAAAGACGGGACATTTTCCAATTGTTTGTAAATTGCCTAAACAGTACACAAAGAAAGTAATGCAGCAGTTGATACTATAGGCCAAGAAAATAATGCGGAAAATGTTCATGATAATCAGTTCAGCTCAGAAACTGATTTTGCGTTTTGCATTAATTCCGTCAACAAAGGTGCAAAGAAACACATATTAGTAGAAGTGATCATAAATGGTAAACCAATTGTAATGCAAATTGACACTGCAGCTGTTGTATCAATCATATCTGAGAAAACAGGTGAAACCATTCCTAATTTGTAATTAGATGGCACATATGGAGTTTTGAAAGGTTATAATGGTTTTTATATTCAGGTAATAGGTGCTTCTAACGTAGAAGTACAGTTTAAAGATCAGAAGTTAGACAGAATGACATTAACGGTAGTGAAAGGTAAAGGACAAAATTTAATAGGTTTGGACTGTTTTCATTATATAAAATTAGATTGGCGTATCATTTTGAAGGTTACAGGTACACAAAATGAACAAAAGAAGGAAGTGTCTGTGGATAATATCCTATCAGAGTTTCAAGAAATATTTGAAGATAAAGTTAGTACAGTAAAGAACGCAAAGGCAATTTTAGTTTTGAAATCATATAGTACTCCTAGATATTTTGCTCCAAGACCAGTACTATATGCATTGAAAAGTGCAGTTGAAACAGTAATCAAAAGATTAGAAAGTGAAGGTTCTTCGGAAAAAAGTTCAATACTCAGACTGGGCTACACCATTAGTTTCTATTGTGAAGGAAAACGGTCAGGTTAGGATATGTGGAGATTTCAATGTAACGTTGAATCCACAGCTTCAGGTAGCTCAACCTCCATTACTAAATCCGAAAGACATGTTTGAAACTATGATAGAATGCAATTTATTTTCTATGTTAGATCTTAGACAAGCATTTTAGCAGCTTCCTATGGATGAAAAATCACAAGAACTATACACAACTAATACATCCTTAGGCTTGTATATGCCAAAGATATTGCCTTATGCAGTAGCAAGCAGTTCAGCTATATGACCACAAACTATGGATAAGATTCTTTCAGGAATCTAAAGAGTATTTATTTTCATATATGATATTTTATTCTGGTAAAGATGAAAGAGAAAATAGTGAAAGATTACGGCAGTTCTGAAGAAGGTGAAGGAACATAACATTAGAGGAACTAGGAGCAAATATATTTTAGAAGTCGATTCAGTGGAATACTTAGGTTTTGTAATCAATGGCAAAGGTATTCACAAGACTATGGAGAAAATTAATGCAGTGATATCAACTAAGGCACCAGAAAATGTTAAGGAATTAAAGTAATTTCTAGGTATAGTAACATTTTATGGAGATTTAATACAGAATTTATCTACAATCGCACATCAATTGTATAATTTGCTAAGTAAGGGTGTAGACTGGAATTGGACAAAAGATTGCCAGGAATCTTTTGACGGGATCAAGCGGGAAATAACTTCACCTACATTCCTAGTACATTATCAAATGGATTTACCAGTTGAATTAGTTTGAGATGGATCAAACATAGGTTTATGTGCAGTATTATCTCATGTAATGCCGGATGGAACAGAAAAGCCAATTGCTTTTGCTTTTAGAGTTTTGAACAAGGCAGAAAGGAGTTGCCCTAGAATAGAAAAAGAAGTTTTAACAATAGTATATTGAGTTAAGAAAATTTCATATGTATCTTTATGGAAGGAAAAATGTCACACTTGTTATTGGGTCCAAAAGCAAGTTTACCTACGTTGGTAGCTGCAATACTACAACATTAGGCAATTACGTTAGCGGCATATCACTATGATATAGAATATCGTCTTAGGTCAAAGATGGGTAATGCAGAAGCTTTATCTAGATTTCCAGTAGACAAAGCACCAAAGAGTATGATAACAGTATATTACTAGTTTCAGTATATGATGTACCCATTGCCGCCAAGGATATTGCTCATAATACCAAGAAAGACCTAATTCTTCATATGGTTTTAGAGAGTTTAATGACAGGTAGAGACTTATGTGTGCAGGAAGTAAATTGTAAAGTCTATAACGATATATGGAATTAATTGAGTATAGCACAAGGTTGTATGATGAAAGGGTCAGGAGTAATTATTCCTAGTTCACTGAGGAATAAGGTTTTGTTTGAAATACACCCTGATCACCAAGGTATTGTCCTGTTAAAGTCTATTGCAAGGACTTTTGTCTGGGGGCTGGTGTAGATAGATATATAGGATTATTTGTAAGAAATTGTATGAATTGTGCTAGGCAATAGAACAACCCTCAATTTGCTAGAATGCACCAATGGGAATTACACAGGTATCCATGGCAAAGAGTGCACATAGATTTGACAAGTTCTTTCTTATGTTATTTGTTTTTGATAGTTGTGGATACTTACAGTAAGAGGCCAGAAGTAATTCCTATGAAAACAAAAATTTATTACTCCACCATGCAAGGATTAATGAAAAAAGTTTCTACACAGAATTTCAGAAACAATTTTAACTGGTAATGGTCCACAGTTTACCTCGCAGGAAATTAAAGATTTTTGTGAAGTGAATAGTATAAAACATACATTTTCAGCAAAATATCACCCTTCCATGAATGGAGAGGCTGAAAGGTTTGTTCAAACATTTAAGCACAACATGAAATGCAGAAAGGCAAATTCAAATAACATATTTTTTGATGTATCAAAGTTTTTATTGTCTTATAGAACAACACCACAAAGTACAACAGGTGTGATACCCTAATTTGTTTATGGGGAGGAGGATTAGGTTTAAGTTAGATTTGTTGTATACAAGTTTGCAAAGTGATTTGGAAGAAAAAAGGTATTAGCAAATAGAAAGTCTCCTAACGTAAGATATTTTCCCCTGTTCTAATATCATGGTAAGGTCATATAATACTCCAGAAAAGTGGGTACTAGGAGAAATTGTAAAAGAGATAGGAAATTCACATTATGATGTTCAAGTTGGTGAAAATATTGTAAAACGTTGCGTTGGTTAATTACAGTCGTTAAATGGAAATGCTGTAGATCATGTGAATGTTAGGGATGAGAAATTCTCAGAAGTCGTTAAATCAAATATTAACCAAGATTCTCAAACATCAGAGGCTGATTCAGAATTTATTCATGTACCAGTACAGGATAAAGTTAGAGTACTTCCCTATAGGATGAATAGAGGGAAGCCCACTGGGATTTTTTATTTGTACTTCTGTACAATGTCAAGTTAAGGGGAAGGAGACTGTTATGTATTTTGTACTGTAATACTATATGCGTACGGGTAATGAGAGTAATGTTGCATAGTCTTGCATTGTTAGAACGCGTTTTGGAATAGTTCATAAGGTAGTAACGTATGTTGTGAAGGATTTAATTGTCCTAAAGTTAGGATGGGATTCTTCTTACTTTTTTATTGCAGTAGGATTCGATCTTTATGAGAGCTGAGGAGCAATGTCACGTCGTTAACCCATTAGATGTATTTTAAGAATACCAACATATCATTAAAATCAAAGAAGAAGAATCGGCGACATTGGATGAGATGTAGAACAAAACTAATGAATGGATATCATCCCAGGTATGTAGGATGGAGCCTTTCCATTTGGGATAACAAATACTATACATAATAATGTTAAACTTACTTTATATGATTTTATTTTCTATCTCTCTATTGACCCACTCGATTGTTACCTGCCAGGTAACTGATTTTTATTATGTGTAGTGCAGATACCTGACAAAATAGTTCATTTTAACATAAAAGCATAAAACTTTGCACAAAGCTTCCTTGTGATGTTCTTAAAAAATTAAAACTGTGAGCCACTCAATTTTTTCACTTTTCAAGATGGCCACCACATTTTTCAAAATGGCGGCAAAATCCCATTCCAGAATTTTACAAATTGACCATACAAAGTAATTTCGATGACCAGTGGCCTAGATTTGAGGTAAAATATCTTTATTTCAGTCAGTATTCACTGTAAATACAATTTTGGGAAAACTCTGCAAAGCGCATGCACGAAATTAGACTGACAAAGTCATATTGATTCATGTATCTTCGCAAATGCAGGTGCATAATGCTATGAATCGCAATCCTCACCTATATCACTTACAATTCCCAGTACAAATAATTTTATATTTAAATTTCAAGAGCTGTTGACATGACACTGCTATTGACTGCAAGCTGGTCCAATATGGAGTCCAAATATTGTTGTCTTTTTGCCAACCCCAACTTTCAGGTGAAGGTAATTTCATAATGCGATCCACAGACTGAACCCATGTGTGCCCCGCTTGCAGTACAGCTTGCTTCACAGCAATGTGTCTGGAATAGCTTCTAATATTAATTCATGTTTAAAAGTACTAGTGAATTGAACCTTGTGCTCTGAAATTTTCTTTACAAACTTTTTCTGTTGCCTTTGCTAAATACATGGCATCAGTATACTCGCAGGCAGTTACATGTACTTTCCCCATATCGTTCTCAAACACAACCTCTACCTCTCAACCTTGATGGTATGACTGTAGGTCTGGCAGCTGCTTAGACATAATTCTCTCTTTCAATCTTGTTTTGTTTACCTTTATTGCAGCTGATGAAAAATCACTTAATCTTCGTTCATATAGCAAACAAAGATCTACCAGTTTGAAAACTATACCTCCAGGATTGACTCTTTGGCATTCCACTATATATGTTATTAGCTCTGCAAATGCCAGCTCATTGCCAGAGTCGATTTTTTCTTGGTCTGTAGTTGTTTCAAGACCATGTAGTAACTTTCTTTCTCTGTTGTACAGAGCTGTTAAGCATTTTGGATGGTACTTGAACTCCTGAGCTACGACTTTAATTACTTTACTTTGATGGCTGCTTTTCCGGTCCCATACAGCATGGGAACCCCACTCTCTACAAGACCTCCACTGTCGTTTTGCCTTATTCGTTCAGAGTATTTAACGTTTCATGTCTAGTATTCTTCATTTACTATTAAATCGTCACTGTCAAAAGACTCATGAAATAAGGAAGTCTTCCATTTCCTCCTGAAAGCCTTAATGTCTTCAATCATTTGAATGTTTCGTAGGAGCTTATTGTATAGTCTCGGGGCCGCATATTTAAAGGCTCTGGTTCTACAGTGGACATATATCTAGGATATGTAGCAATTCTCTCAAGTATTTTGGATGCCCGGTTCTAATAACTTGGTGGGTTATTGTACATATTTTAAATTCAATCCTCGCTTTAATTGGCCGCCAGTGTAAATCAAATAATATAGGGGTGATCCTTTCTCTGATTGGGACACCTTTTATCAGGCTCGCTGCTTTGTTTATTATGTTTTGTAATTTCTTAAGTTGCACTTTTGTTAAATTGTAGTAGATAGAGTTGCAATAGTCAATTCTGGTAATAACACAGTTTATCACAAGTTTCTTCACAGAATTTTCGTCGAGGTACTTTTTTATAAACGCAATATTTCTTAGATGATAGCCAGCAGTTTTTATTACATTATTTATTTTGGAATTTAGAGACAGGTTACAGTCAAGAAATACACCTAGATCTCGAACTTTACTAGATATCGGCACCAAGTCATTATTTATGTTCATTTGGATATCACCTATGTTTCTCACGCATTTTCTCCAGCTCACCACCATGAATTCAGTTTTGTTCTCATTTAATATTAGTTGTTTAAATGTCATCCATTCTCTAACACTATCAAGGATTCAGTTCAGAGTTTCAGTAGTGTCATGTATAACACTTATGTAGAAGTAAAATTGTGTGTCATCTGCAAATAGTTTAAAATTCACGCCATGCCTTTGTAGTATTTTCGATTGACCAGTAGTATAGATGCAGAATAAGATTAGGCCAAGTACATTCCCCTGGGGTACCCCTCTGTTTAAGGGTTCATATGATGAATAAGAGTTTCCAATTTGTACAAAGTAATTTCTACCAACTAAGTAGTCTTTTAAGTATTGAAGGCTTGATCTTCAACGCCGATGGACCGTAGATCATTTAGTTGCATTTCATGTACCACTGTATCAAAAGCAGCACTGAGATCGAGCAGAATTAAGACACCACATTTATTTTCATCCATCATTTCTAGCATATCCTTTACAACAGAGCAGATGGCTGTCTCCGAAGAGTATAGTTTTCTGTAAGCAAATTGGTGGTCACTCAATGCTTCTATTATTTCTAATTGGTGGACTAGTTGATCAAGAATTACATATTCAAGCACTTTTGAGATAAAGGATAGATTTGAAATAAGTCTATATGATCTCAATTCCTATTAGCCCAATGCATTTTTCAGAACTGGTGTGACTATAGCGGTTTTTTCAGATTTAGGAGATTCACATTCATCAATGCTTGCATTTGGAATTCCTATTATTATTTCAGCTAGACTAAAAAAGTCTCTCTCTCCAAGTACTTCAGATATTGGCATTGGTTCGATCGCGCAGTTTTCTTTGTTTGCTCTCTTGATTATTCTGGTGATATCATCTTGTGTTATGTTGTTAAATCGTAGTAATTGTGTCTGTGTGTCTGGAGTATCACTAATCTGAAGTTAAGTATTTACAAATGACCTGGTTATATTTTCAATTTTGTTTTTAAACAATAATAGAAAATTATTTGCTAGTTCCTGGTCACTGTAACCATCAGGTAGCTTATTTTCTTTTACATTCCCCCTTATACCATTCAGGAGACGATATAACTTATTTGTGTCTGTTGCTGCTTCGAGGATCTTTCTCTAATAGTATTCACTTTTTTCCTTCTTAGTAGGTAGTTATATTGACACGCAGCAGTTTTGTATTCTACCCAAGTACTTTCAGTTTTTAACCTATTCCACTTTCTTACTTTACGTCTTTTTCCCTTTTTTATTTCCAAAGTCTCTCCATCAAACCAAGGAGATTGGTGTTTTATGGTTATAGTCTTTTCCATTGGTGGGCACATGGTATCATATTCACTTTTACTCACTCTATTATAAGTGGTCGTAAGACAGTTAGCACACTTAGCTCCTGACAGACCTTTGCCATCATGATCACAGGTGATGTTGATAGCATCATATATTTTCTTTAACTTCTTCAATGAATACAGCAGGAGAAAAATTTGATATATGTCTAAAGTTTATTTTCTTTACTAATGCATGTTTCTGTAGAGGCCGACTAAACGTAAACGTAAGGAGTTTGTGTACTGGGGAGATAGTACATTTCTCTTCAACTTTTATATCTGATACAATATCATTCATGTCATCCCTCAGAATTGAGTCTAGCGTAAGCCCAGTTAAAGTAGTTGTACAGTCGACATTATTCACTAGTCGATATTATTCTAGTAACTCAGTAAATACAATAGCATCAGGATCTGATGCGTCATCCATCCAAAAATTGAAGTCTCCTCAGATAACTAATTCGTTTTTCTCCGTGGTAATCATCTTAATCAGAGCACTGAATTCTTCAAAAAAGATACTAGTATTTTCTCTAGGTGGTTTTTAGATGGTTACAGAGGGTATTCTTCTATTTTTTGGAGTAAATTTTATTTCTATATATTTATAGCTTGTTACACTAATTCTTTTCAACATTTTGAGGTTTGAGTAACTTTTATGAATAAAAAGTCCGACATCCCCACTAGACCTACCTTCTCTCAGTATGTGAAAGACGGCATGTGTGGGGGGTGTCATTTCAGTGATCTTTGCCTTGTCCAAGTTATTTAGCTGTGTTTCTGATAATGCTAGTATATCTGAACATTTCTTGTTTATCAATTCTCGAATTTGAAGTCCTAATACCTACAGATTGTATATTTACATAGCCAAAGTTTATGACATCCCTAATAACCATGATCAGTATTTTTTGCTAGTCTTTTCAATTACAAGTCAAAAGCATTGCAGTCTCTAGAATTTACTGTGCGGTCACTTGGTCTGTTTAACTTTGTGCAGTTTAAACACTTTGACACTTGCAAATTACACTCCCTGGTGGAGTGTCTCCCTGAATATTTCCCGCACACCCTATCTGCATTCTTAGACTTGCAATCTTTTTCAAAATGTTCATACCTCTGATAGTGGTAGCAGGTGATCACGTGGTACATATCCAGTATGTTATAGATACCCCATCATAACGAAACCTTGTCCCCCTTATCATGAATAGCCTTCCGAACTTCAGGATCACATTTCAGCACATGGTGGGTGGTCCCTCCGGAGGCATTTTTCTTCAGGACTATACTTATTTTATCTTCTATATTTTAGATCTGGTCCAGGCAGCGATTTCCTTGAATCAAATCATCTACTACATCTTCTTCATCATTGTATACATTGCATATCATTATTTTGGGTTTTAGTTTTCCGATTTCTTCTTGTTTCAGTGTCAGCCACCAATGTCTGAATTTTTTTTATCGCCTCTTCGCTGATCATATTGTTTGTAAAGTTTACAACAACATTTCCATTCGTAGTTGACCTCGTGTTAAGTATAAGAATGTCTTTAAGTTCTTGTTCAACCTCACTTTTTCTTTCAGTAATTTTAGTTGTTGTACTAGTTGATTTAATTATCTAGAGATTTTTCTACTTAACTTTGTCTGCAAATGTCAATTTCTCTGGTTTTGGGTCTATCAATGTTTGAACTGTTGCTTTAATTGATTCCATATTCATGGCAAGAATGTCAACTCTCTCAGTGAGGTCGGTGTTCTTGGTGGAATTTGCTGTGTCTGCTCTAAGGTTCGCAAGTTTCTTTTCCAAGTCATCTATTTTCGCATCTAGTTCGTCCTGAGCCAGATTTCTCATGTTTACATTTTCCTTCAATTTTTATATTACTAAATTGTTTTGTCAGGATTCACGTACACAGTGCGGGCATAACTAGTCTAGGTTAATCCGTTCATTTTCACTGATGGCTGTCACTATATAAACACATCTCTTATGGTAGAGTCTTTTGCATTCATATACTATCCATTTTTTTCGATCTCCATCTGTTTCTTTACATTTGAAGCAGATATAGTTAAAATCAGACATAGTGTGCTGTTTTTTATCACTTAGGTTTCTCCATAAGACTAACTAATATCTTTTCAATGATATTCTAAGCGAGAAACATAAAGGTAAAACAGGATTCAGGGCATCAATAGCAGAGCTCGACACAGCACGTCCTCACTCTACCACTGACGAAGAAAGCTTTGCAAGCAGCTCCTTATCTTGTAATGTTTTCTCACAACGGTTAAGTCTGGCATTGAGCTACATTGTCATTGCTTCACGAAGTTCTGATATGGGACTCACTTTTTCTCATAAAAAAAAATTTCGCAATATTCATTTTACTTAGGTCTTGAGAGGTCTTTTTTTCTTGTATATTCAGTTGAATCACTTTCATCATCACTTTCCACTTCTGATCTTCGTTTTTTAGCTCTATCTAGTTTAGTGTTTTTAAATAATATTCTACTCAAATGATGATACTGCGCATTATTCCTGATCAGTGTTTCATCTATTCCTTAGCCATCGTCAATTCGTCCAACATTTAAAACAATGGGCATTTCATTAGGCTTTCTGAACTCTAGAATTTTCTTTGCTAATAAAGTATACCCCGATTTGCTCTTGTCTGAAGTAATCTTGGGTGACATGAATGTTTCATCTTTTTCTACCTGACAGATAAAGCATTTAGTAAAATCAGTTTCTCTTTTCTCATATTGATAATCGAAGTCTTTTTGACATTTCAAAAGGAAATAACACAACACATATACAAAACAAAATTCTTCAATTGAGATTAACTATCCAGAGTTTTTTTAGCAACAACAGCACAAATTTGATAATTCGACAGTTGAAAGGCCGAGGGATTATCCTTTTACCTACTTTAACTTATAAATACACTTTGCTGTAAGGGATACGACCAGGTTCCATACTGTTACCTCTACGCCTAGCCCGATCGTTCATCTAGTGCAATTTAACTCCCTTTCGATCTGTACACCATCCAAAGAACAAAAGCCCTGTCCTTCTTGGCTCGGCTTTCCCACTTTGGCACATTCCCGTCAATTCGGGTACAACCCCTTGACTATATATGGGGCGAATCAAGGTGTATTTGGGAGACTTAATAAACCTTACACTAAACCCCTTGCGGACTTCCACGGCACTGTGCCCTGCTAGTGTAAGCAAATAGCTTGTTAAAATTGAAGGATCCCCTCCAGTAGGCTAAATTGCCGGAACTTACCCATCTCTCCTTTTTAACAGCTTAAACCGGTTGATCCTATTGTCCTTGTGTTCCGACCCACTCCATAATCATTTCATGTTAATTTTATCATCTTTCCATGTTCATTTTATCATCATTTCATGTTCATTTCATCATTCTTTCATGTTCATTTTATCATCCATTTCATGATCATTTCCCTGATATAGCCGAAGTTGCACTGCTTGGGAGTAAATATATAACCAACTTTTATATGCCGCCATTTTGTTTATGACCACCATTTTGTAAGAAACCCCTGGTGAGTTATAGGCAATATCCATTACACTATCAGAATGTTAAACTCGCAAATCTGTATGATTGAATTATCAAAGAAACTAATCTAGTGAGATATCAAGTTTAACCACCTAATTACTAATAAAATGAATAATTACTGTCAAATTTTGTGCAGGCACACATTAGAATCTTCACGACATTGTATTTAAGTGAATATTGACATAAATATAGTGGTTTTCCTTCAAATTTAGGCCACTGGTCATCTAGGGCTTCATATGACACATTTGTCAAAATCTTACATGTGCAAAATCGGGGGTTTTGCTGCCATTTTAAAAATTTGGCGGCCATCTTGAAAAATAAAAAATTTGAGAGGCTCCCAGTTTTATTTTCCTGAGAACACCATAAAGAACCTACATGCAAAGTTTGATGCTTGTAACATAAAATTAACTAATTTGGTAAATTCTAAGGTTATCCTCTCTCTCTCTCTCTCTCTCTCTCTCTCTCTCTCTCTCTCTCTCTCTCTATGGTAGTAATACCGTAAATGGTTATTAGAGAGAGAAATATCTGAGTGTATTGTACTGTAGTAAAACGATAGACACTATGATTGGAGCTTGAGTAGCCACCTCGTAATATAGATTTATCTCTCTCTCTCTCTCTCTCTCTCTCTCTCTCTCTCTCTCTCTCTCTCTCTCTCTCTCTCTTACATAACAACGTAATTTCCGGAGAGCACTAGGGGGAAGCAAATAATGTTGAAATACGACAAATAATATTTTTTTTCCTATTTTCTATTTTCTTTCTCTCAAATGGGTATATTCTATAACTTATTTGTTATCAAATAAAGGAATCCTTTATGACAGAAATGCATAAAGGTGGACATGCAATGAACCTATATATCTATTGACGGATCTTTGGTAATATCTGCTGCTAGTGATTGTTTCGAATCAGAGAAGTGGGTTTCAGTTCATGCCCAGCCACATAGCTTTTAACTAAAAAATAATTTTCAAAGACTATTTATTCCCAAGTAAAAATTCAATATCAAATTCCATTCATGGCTGATATTTACATCTATTCAAAGTAGATAATGATAAATGATTATTATAAATAGCCACGTGTTTTAAACTAATTTATGAACTAAAATGTCGGAGATAAGTTGGTTTTAAGTTCAAGAACAGATTCCTAAATTAGACAGGAATATGTACGATCGACTTGGAATGAATATATGTCTCTTGATGGTTTATTGGTAGTTTCTACTGCTGGAGATTGATTTGACTCAGAGGAATAGGTCTAAGTCTTTGCCCATCCAGAAATATTTATCGTAAAAAGATTTTTCTGTGAATATATTAAATTCCATTTGTTTACCCAAATAATTATCAGATTTATATGCTAGATTTTTTTCGAGAAAATTATATAATAATACATCCGTAAAAGAGTCTTTGTAGTTAAATTTCAGAGAATTGACAAGGGAATGTCTTTCTTTTAGAGTAAAAAGTTAAAGAAAATAATTTTTCTTTCATGAAATGTACACTTTATAATAATCTCAAATGTTGTATTTAAACATGCTTAATATTTCTGTTATATTCTGTAATTACGCTGTCTCTAGGTAAATGGAGATGATCTCCAGTTTTAATGTTTAGCTTCTTTAGAATTCAGCGACGCTTTACAATCAACCAACTAGCAGCACTAACAGTTATTAAACGATTAATATGTAAATATACCATCCACGGCAAAATGATAGAAGTGAAATTTTTAAACTTAAGAGCCATGAATTGTTATGCAAACATTAATATTGTAAGTTTTATATGAAAATATTTATGAAGACAAAACAAGCATTCGATGAAAAATGCGGACGTCGATTACCATTAAATAATACGTTTTAATTTCACGGGTTATTGATATCACTTATCTGTATGGTTGAATAAATTTTCAGAGTTCCGTTGCTTTTTATAAGCTCTACATTTTAGCGACTGCCATTCAATATAATCACTTAATATAAGTAGGAAGATTTCCCTTGAATTGAATTCGCAACGTGATAACTTCGTATCGTTAGGTAAATGCAGCATATAGTCAAGTAACAATATGTAAATAAGAAAACAAAATTATGAATATTTATAGGAGTAAAGTCAAAGTAAATGTCAAAAACTATATGATGGTTCGTTTAATATTAAAAGAAGCGCTGGCTACATATTGTATGGGTCGAGACGTTCGCATGTCGAGATGTCAGCAAGTAGATATCGTTCAGTGCACAACTTTCTCCGTTATTGAAGTAAATTTCTGGCAAATTCATTAATTGTGGGGCCGGAGAAAGCAAGTGAGAAAAAAGAAAAAAAGAAAAAAAAACATTAAATTAGTTAATATGACTCAAAGGTACAAAATCTATAAAATACAGACCATTGTCAATATAAATAAGATGAAAATTCTTTGTTGGCAATGATGAACGACTAACAATTATTCCACGTCGATGTTTAGGTACTTATGATTTGTCAGTGGGTTAAACTTTTAAAATCTGATATTTTGAAAGACCTGATATGAAAGAGTGGAAAAATATGCTAGGTACAAATCCACCAGTTATCTAACTACAATTCATTATTATAGAAATGGATTTAGTCGTATCTAATAGTAATGAATTAAACTTCAAGTAGTAGGAAGAATGAATTTCTTGTTATACTTATATTGAAAGTAAAGAAGGCCAGAATGAAATAAAACAGCAAAAAATATATGACCTCACTTCAATAAAGTCATTTGGTATTATAAATAAATGGTCCAAAACAAAATGGCCCTATAGACATACTTGAGAAAATGGAGGAGGGATGGTTATTTGTCAAATTTTAATTTGATTATTGGAAAAGTGAAATAATTTTAATACTATCCTTCACTTACTATTGTTTCCTTAAGATAATAACATATGATTTGTTTGCCCACCAAAAATGCATCCCAATTTTATTCATTGACAAGTAATCTATAAACATGAAACTATATTTCGAGTTCTTTCTTGTTTTTAAACACTTTGGCAATGGACCTACTATATATATATATATATATATATATATATATATATATATATATATATATATATATATATATATATATATATATATATATATATATATATATATATATATATATATGTGTGTGTATATATATATATATATATATATATATATATATATATATATATATATATATATATATATATATATATAATATATATATATATATATATATATATATATATATATATATATATATATATATATATAGAATATAATACATAATATCATACCGCACAGTAAAGCTTTATTAATGTGGTCAACTTACCGAATAATTTGGGGCAGCTTTAGAAGATATCCATAGATGCCTTCCTTACCCTGTCCAAGAAGTTTCATTTCATGAAGTGGTTGGCTTTAACTATTGTGGGTTTCACATACACTATAAGCCGTTTTCGAATAGGAGCTCTGTAACGAACAATCGTATCAGTACAAGATTTTTCTATAGTGTATTATACCCAGTAAAGTAATTTATAAAAGTATCATGATTTACTAATTGTAAAGAATAGACTCCTGTCCTTATACCGAGACAAAAACTCTCTAAATCTATCTTAATCCCCTTTTGCCGACGCCTTTCTTCCCTCACCTCCACCATCTCCCCCCAACCCTCCTCTCTCTCTCTCTCTCTCTCTCTCTCTCTCTCTCTCTCTCTCTCTCTCTGATAGCTCCTTCATATTAAACTTACTTTGTATGATTATTTTCTCTCTCTAATGACCCACTCGATTGTTACCAGCCTGTTAACTGATTTTTCTTATGCATTGATCCACTCATCTCTCTCTCTCTCTCTCTCTCTCTCTCTCTCTCTCTCTCTCTCTCTCTCTCTCTCTCTCTCTCTCTCATAAAAGGGAATTATCGCCAAGAATTGCGAATGAGAACAATGAAACAGAAGTGAGAGAAGAAAATGTTGAATATCTAACGGATATAGATGATAATGAAGCAGATATTGTTCACGCTATAAGCAAAATTAATAATGGATTGGCGGCCGGATTAGATGGAGTTCCAGCAATTTTGATTGAAAAAAAAAACTTCACACACTATCGCGAAGCCGCTGGCAATACTGCTAAGACTAAGTGTAGATATGAGTGAGATATATGTTAAACATAAATACCCTATATAACCCCTATTTTCAAAAGTGGATCAAGACTAGAGGCAAGAAATTATAGACCTGTTAGGCTAACATCACATATTATGAAAGTGTATGAAAGGGTAATAAAAAAGAAAATA
This sequence comes from Palaemon carinicauda, assembly GCF_036898095.1. Lineage (NCBI taxonomy): Eukaryota > Metazoa > Arthropoda > Malacostraca > Decapoda > Palaemonidae > Palaemon > Palaemon carinicauda. The sequence goes on from NC_090748.1 coordinate 33,478,490, forward strand.
ATGAATCATTTGGTTGAAAATAATTTATCTTAGCCATAATGGTAAGAAGACAATCGAAGATAGAATCGTCAATGTTTGCATATCTGTAGGTTGAACACAAAAAGAAGTAGTTAATGCTGCCGCAAACGTTTATTACCTGATTCTCATGACATCAACTTTGATGGAAACACTTTTGAGAAGCACGGTACTCAGTCATAATATACATCGCCATTCCCCTGACCCTATGGATGGCATCAAGTTTCAAAATTATTGCCTTCTTAAAACCAGTTATAAAGAGTTCAGATGAGTGGCTCATATTAGAATTAAAAGTTTCTGAGTACAAAAGAATATTATAATGTCTGAACACAACTGTAAGCTCTTGAATATTTGCATAAAGACCATGAATATTACAATACATTGGAGGATATTCACCAAATCAATAACGCATTGGTCACGGATTTTGCTTGATGTTGCCAGAGAGCTTATACTGCATAATGAAATTTGAAAAGAGATGACCACCTCTCAATTTTAATGTCAGCGTCCTTGCAGAATTTTAAGCTATGAATGTTCCATTTGTATCTATCCATTTTATATATTTATCTATCTATCTATCTATCTATCTATCTATCTATCTATATATATATATATATATATATATATATATATATATATATATATATATATATATATATATATATATATATATGCTTGTGTGTGTGAGCGTGTGTGTGCGTTAAAGATAAATTTTGCACATTTAGACGTGTTTTTCATATTCAAATAAGCCATATATTTTTGATACATTAATGTCTGGATTCTCTTAACGACCTCGGAATCAGAGCCCCAGGCGAAATCACACAAAGACAAGAGCTTGTGACCGGCTGGGAGCTGTACCCAGGTCTGGCAAACTTGTATAAACAGTGACTAAACCACATGGCCACGAAGAAATATAAAAGTCAATGACAACTATTTTGTACTTAAACCTGTCGAATTCAGGTATTTTTGTACTTAAAATTGAAATCATTCCATCTTCACCATCGTAGCTAATTGGTAGTTTGTGACTTGGCATTCAATTAATGATAAATTTTGCACATTTACACGTGGAACATTTCATGGCAGTAGCAGATGGTACTGCCAATAGCTTCATTGAACTATCCTTCCTTTGTTTTCTTGCGAAATATGCCAGCAGCAACTAAAACAGGATAATTTCTGGTGAACTGTTACTATGGTGGCTAACAACGCAGTGAATGTCACTCCTAGAACACCCAGTAGTATTGGACACTGCACCATACCACTGCATAGGGAGTAAGTAGTGTTGTTGGCCCGCCACTGTCACCAAGAAATAGGACCTCATTGAATGATTAGAGCACAGAAAGTTTTCCTTCTAGCACTATGTTAGATAGGATGAGCTCCTCTACGTATGCCATCAAAACAGGTGAGTGCATGATTACAAGGTACATAATGACATTGGGGAATAGGGTCTTGAGATCTTTTGTCTGCTGTCCTCTCATCCCAAGCTTAATGTAATCATGAATGTATTGGTGTACATGAAATGATATGTGCACTCCTCACTCCAAATTTCACCATATCTGATCTATATGCCGTGATGGAGGAACCAAGGCTTTGTCGCTGGCCATATGAGCGAAGTTCAGGGGAGCAGTACATTAATCACAATATTTTGAGGACAGGTATCATTTGATAGATAATCATACATGGCATTATTGACCTTGTCATTATTAGCCTCAACAAGGACAAAGACAATGATATTGATTTATTCCTAGACAAAGACAAAGAATGAAAAAAATTCCTTGGCAGCAAATTTACTCTTTCTATCAGTCAAACTTGATTTCATATCTCTTACTTAAATTATCACCCTTCACTTTTTCTCAGCTTTTCCAACTAACATTTATTTTTCCAAATTTCCAAAAAGCTATTTCTCAGTGCTAATTTTAGTAGCTTATATGGTGCAGTGTGCACCACCCGTGTGTCACACGAGCGTAAATAGTAACGACATTTCTCTTTTCTGTATATATTATCCTTTGTATCTTTGCTCTCCCTTCGCACTAACAGCAACTTGTTTTAAACTGTCTCCTCCATTGTTAACTGTTAACAGAACTGGTTGCCTGGTTGACAAGAAATAGCATGTCTGTATTTTGCGACCTTCTTAACGGGACCTAGTGTTTATATATACTTGATGTGTCGTAATAAAGTTACTCAGTTGCTTTCATCCAGCCTTTGAGTCACAACCTACTCTTGGCCCGTCATATTGGTGACCCGGGAAGTTGTCTCCCTCCTCCCGTCTCCCCCCCCTTACCCCCTTACTCTTACTATGGTGGACTCTACGGAAGTTGGCGCCGCCTCATTCAAACTTTCGTCGTTCGCCAGAGGAGAGTGTGATTTCAGCGCATAGGAGTCCAGTTCCGCATCAAGGGCGTGACTCGCTCAACCACCAAAGTGATAACTGAGGACTCATTCCCAGAAATGTCTGACTGGCTTTGTAAGCATGGAGACACCCTAATAGCTTATGACGCCCTCAAAATGTACCTTCAACACCAGTACTCCCCATTGTCTGCCACCCGTATAGCAAAGCTTTTACAGCTCTCTCAACAACCGTTGGGAGACCAAAAGGGCTTCGCTCGCCCTCAGGAAAATAACCAGTATCGCTCACCTGCAACCTGACACAGACGGCTCTCCTTGTGAGATGAATCTACTTCGTGGACTTTTGGTATGCCGTTTACCTGGCCCTCTACGTGCTGCCATACCCGATGTCGATAGTTTACCCCTAAAGAACCTGATGACCAAAGCTGACACCCTTATGGACAGCCAATTCATGACCTTCAAGACCTCCATCAACGCCTCCACTTGTGAGGAAGAGGACACCTATTTAACGTCAACTGAAGATGATGTGAATGCCGTAGGACACACATGCCTACCCCGTGAAGTGCCAGAGCAGCGACAAAGCCATAAATCACCCACCACTTGCTCGAGCCCCAACCAATGACTTCTTCAGCCACTTACTCCCGCACATCGGCCGCAGTTTTGTTACTACCACTCCAGATTCGGGGCTGCAGCAAAGAAATGTGCCAAGAATTGTCAGTGGCCAAAAAACGTGTAAATAGGCCATCACTCGTGGCGGTGGCCTCCCGTGTTTCAAATCTTTTCTTTTTACAAGATGCAGGACCAGGAGTGTGATTTTTGGTAGACATGGGTGCTTGTCATTCTCTTTTGCCAAGTGAACTCTTCAGGACACGATGTAGTCTGTCTAAGTCTGCCGACGTCCACTAGTAGCTGCTAATGGATCTGTGATACCCCCCTACGGTTACGAGAACCTCATATTATCATTTGGGAATATCAAATTTAATTGGAAGTTTCTCGTTGCTGATGTCACATTGCCAATCCTCGGTGCGGATTTCCTCTCTCATTTCCACCTTCTGGTCGATGTCGCCCACCGATGATTGGTCAACGCAGACTCGTACTTGTCGACACCTCTTCAAGCCGGCCCCTCCAACCTCGCTCTCCACATCAGCGCACACACAGAGGCCTACGAACACCTCCTCACGTCATACCCGAAAGTTTTTCGTCCAGAACTTCGCCAAACGCCTATGACTCCTGCCAAGCACGGTATTTTTCACCATATCGAGACAATTGGACCCCCAATCTTTGTCAAATTCAGACGTCTGGCACCTGATTAATTGGCTGCTACCAAACAGATGTTAGCCAAAATAGAAGGAAAGGGCCTTTGCCAAAAGGCCTCCAGCCCATGGTTGTCACCTTTTCTCATCCTCCTAAAGAAAAACGGCTACCTCAGTCCGTGTGGGGATTACAGGCGCCTGAACATGCAAACAGAACCGGATCACTACCCCTACCAAACATCACTGACGTGACCTCTTACCACCACAAAGCAAAGGTTTTCTCCACGCTCGACCTCCTAAAGGGATATTACCAGGTGCATATGAACCCAAAAGACATCCACAAGACCACCATCACCACTCCCTTTGGTACTTACACCTTCAATTACTCCTGTTTTCTCCTTCAAAATGCTGGTGCCACTTTTCAACATCTCATGAATGGCATCCTAGGGGACCTCCCCTTCTGTGTCTGCTGTGTGGACGACATTCTTGTGTTCTCTTCCTCAAAAGAGGAACACCTCCGTCACCTGCGCATCTTGCTCGACAGCCTGCAACAAAACTGTCTTTTAGTCCTGTATGACAAGTGTACCTCTGGCACCTACGAAGTGTCGTTCCAAGGGCATTGCATCACTCCAGAAGAAGTCCATCCACTCCCTGAGAAGCAGCAGCCGTTTAGAACTTCCCCACGCCCTCGACCGTCAAAGCACTGTAGGTATTCTTGGACATCATAAATTGTTATGAATGTTTCCTGCCAGCCATTGCCACCACTCTTGCTCCCCTCTACACTTCCCTCAAGGGCAAGCCAAAAGACCTGAAGTGGGGCCCCCTTCAAGAACCGGCCTTCTGCAACAATTTATTACTTAAAAATTCAATACAGCTTAAATGGTGTTTAACGATCCATTGGCCGTCCTTGCCGAATTTTTTCCTTCTGCAACCTCTTACGACGATTTGCAGCGCATTCGTCACATCGTGGGAAATTTACTCCATGCTGCGAGTCTTACAAGCCGCCAGCAAAGCATCATATATCAACAGACTTGCACTCTGTAATGCACGTCTTGCTACGCAATGACCCTTGCAAGCCACCGCTAACCCCCCCTTACATGGGCCCTTTCCTTGTGATCCGACGCAATCCGAAAGCATTCCTAATAAACATTCGTGGCAAAGAAGGGTGTGTTTCCATTGATCGTCTAAAACCTGCTTATACCCTGCTAGATGACCCGCCTACAGTTTGCCTCTCTAGATCAGGACGCCCTATTTAACATGTACAGTATGTCATTTTTACGGGGGATCCATGTACCACCCGTTTGTCACACAAGCGTACATAGTAACGACTTTTTTCTTTTTTGTATATATTATCCTTTGTATCTTCACTTTCCCCTCGCACTGACAACAACTTGTTTTAACCTGTCTGCATACTTTATTGTTAACCGTTAACAGAACCGGTTGCCGGTTTGACAAGAAATAGCATGTCTGTATTTTGTGACCTTTGTACCGGGACCTAGGGTGTATATATACTCAATGTGTCGTAATAAAATTACTCAGTTGCTTTAATCTCGCCTTTGAGTCAAAACCTACTCTTGGCCAGTCACAAGTCACTTAGTCCTATATTCATAAATTTATCAGAGTAGACCAACTTACATTTATGGGCTATGCCAATAACAAGGGCCGGTTGAGTAAGCAAAATAAAATAGAAAAAAATAGAGCATCATATCTCACACGCATTTGAGTCCCCTTATGGGGTCAGTGCCATCATTGCACAGTAGGAATTAATATCGGGTAACACACAGTATATGGAAGATCTACTCTAATTTAATATTACTATTCTTAAGATATTTTGATTTGTGTATTTATTAATTTTCTTGTAGTTCATCTTATTTTCTTTCCTTATCTAGGCTAATTCCCCTGTTGGAGCCTGTGGGGGTATAGCATCTTGCTTTTCGAACTAAGCATTGAGGCCTGGCTTGTAATAATAATAATAATAATAATAATAATAATAATAATAATAATAATAATAATATCGCATATTCCTTTTCCAACTATGGTTGTAGCCTGGGTTATAATAATAATAATAATAATAATAATAATAATAATAATAATAATAATAATAATAATAATAATAATAACCATCATCATCATCATCATCATATAGCATTTTTCTTTTCCAACTAGGGTTGTACTCCGATAATAATAATAATAATAATAATAATAATAATAAAATAATAATAATAATAATAATAATAATAATAATAATAATAATAATAATAATAATGATAATAATAAAAATAATAATAATAATAATAATAATAATAATAATAATAATAATAATAATAATAATAATAATAATAATAATAATAATAATAATAATAATAATAATAATAATAATAATAATAATAATAATAATAATAATGCAGCGTGACCTCGGCACTAGCTGCTCCACCAATACATCTTTTATATAATGTTTGTTCAGGTTGTAGTTCACCCTTCTTAATATGTACATTCAAAGTTGATTGCTTCTAACTGCTGCATGGCCGTATGGTCCCAGTGCTTGGAAGAAGCGTAAATTCAAAATTCATTGAATTGAGCTCAGTCCCTATGGAGCGTCACAAGTTTTCGTGCTAAGAGATAAATAGAGTATCTGTGATATTAAAGGAAATAAAGATTCCATGGTTTACAATTGCACAGTGATAGAATTAAATATATTAGGATCTATTATTTATATTTTATATTAGACAACATTTCAGATAGATGGGGCAATAGGAAAAAGGTTAATACCCTGTTTTAAGGACAAATTACGATACAAACCTTCCCTGTTGCCATAGATATAATGCTTGGGATAATGCCAACATATGAAGAGACTCACAGAGAGAGAGAGAGAGAGAGAGAGAGAGAGAGAGAGAGAGAGAGAGAGAGAGAGAGAGAGAGAGAGATGAGTAGATCTATGTATAGATAAATCAGTAAACGGGCCGTTATTAACGGAATGGGTCATTAGATATTTACAACGGTGTTACTTATTGGCTAGAGAGAAAACTGAAATTAAAAGTAGCTGCAACTCGAGACGGATATTGTTTATGGGATCGGCATTGTCCCTCGTTGATGTCGCTCACTATCATGCAATTCACTGTAATGTTGATACATTTAACAGTGTAGTTAAAAATGCTACGTGATAGCTGTCTCTTTTCAATTGTAGATATTACCATTCAATTTGACAGGAACAGAGAATCTATGTTTCATGTAAATCCTTGAAATTTTAATTTATAGATGTGAAATATTCTGGGAACAATTTACTCCTCCACAATATATATATATATATATATATATATATATATATATATATATATATATATATATATATATATATATATATATATATATATATATATATATATATATATATATATATATATATAATAAAAAAAAAAACCTTCAACCACTACCGAAATGAACGTTTGCTGTGGCTTCTCTATACCAGATATAAACATGAAAAATCCATGATAGTTTTATTATGTGAAGTATTCCACCAGGAATTTACAGCTTCGCTGAAAATCGTCCTCCAGTGGACATCGAAAAAATTATACTCTGACTTTTCTCTGGTAAGTATCAAAGCAAAATTTGGTAAGAATGTAATTGTCAGACACCCAGCAAACTCTGTGATAATCATTTGAATACCTGTAGTATGCTGTTCCTCACTGATTTTTAGCTAACAGTTGTCACTTATGAAATTCAGTGACAGAAAGGATATGCCTAAAGCAGGTATGAACATGAAAATTAGCAGAAACAAAACTTATATTTATCTAAATAATGCCTTTAAATTGAATTTGAATGTATTTATGGGGATAACCGGTTTTGACCCCCTAACCCCACCTGGCGATAATAATAAAAGGGAATGACTGGGTTTTCGGTTGGGAGAGATTCATTCACGAAAATTTCGGCATTTCATAGAAGGTCACTCACTTCGTTCGTGACAATCAGTTTAAACTGAAACAAATTTGAGAGAGAGAGAGAGAGAGAGAGAGAGAGAGAGAGAGAGAGAGAGAGAGAGAGAGAGAGAGAGAGAGAGAGAGAGAGAGAGAGCAATAAGTAATGAGGAGGGTAGGTAAGCGAAGAAAGGGGGGGGGGAGAATGATAGAGTCGAGGTGAAGGGATGGGGTAAGAGGTTTTACTTTTTGGTACACTGGCAAGTGTCTTTATTCTTCACAATTAGTGATTCATGATATTACAATACATTACAGCAATGGAATAATACACAATATTGAATTTATTGCCCAAAAAATGTGTTTGCATTGTCTGTGAAACACACAGTAGTACTCCCATATAAATTGGACTAGATCCTTCTAGGTAACATGGATTTGATGGGGATGACAGACCCAACGTACCCAAAGCTAATACATTGAGATATTATCTGGATGAATGCTTGGATTCTTCGAAAAAAAAAAAATTTTTTCAACGCCTAAATATCACAGTTGATCCCAAAAAGTATTACTACATTATAAACCAAATTGTGACCACTATCATGGGTATTAAAAATTAATTAATTGCATGTCTATGTATATCAGTTAATCCCTGAAAGTTTCACTAAGCCATTAGTAAAATAATGGCGTCAGCTACGGCTGCTTATATCTTGACCTTTTTCTTGATATTGACCTTGACCCTTGACCTTCGACTTTTAAAGTTCAATCACTTCCGCCTCTCCACACAGAAACTATTTCACTACGCTAGGAGTGAAATGGTGGCCAGGCCAAACAGGGGAAAAACATAACCCCCTCTCCAAGTTCGTTGAAAGAAGTAAAAAAGGTATGAACAGGGTCAGGGCATTTAATGATAGTGACAACCAAGAGAAGGACATTATAAATAACAAAACAGATCCGTAGTTTTATATATATATATATATATATATATATATATATATATATATATATATATATATATATATATATTGTATATATATATAATTATATACATATATATATATATATATACATACATACATACATATATATATATATATATATATATATATATGTATATATATGTATATGTATCATATATATATATATATATATGTATATATATATATATATATATATATATATATATATATATATATATATATATTTATATATATATATACATATACACACACACATATATATATATATATATATATATATATATATATATATATATGTATACATACATACACATTTATATATATATATATATATATATATATATATATATATATATATGAGAGTGTATATATATACATAAATATATATATATATATATATATATATATATATATATATATATATATATATATATATATATATGCATATAATTATGTATATATACATATATATATATATATATATATATATATATATATATATATATATATATATATATATATTTTATATATATGTATATGTATATGTATATATATATATATATATATATATATATATATATATATATATATATATATATATATATATATATATACTGTATATATGTATATATAGAGTATATACACATATATAATTATACATATACACACACACATATATATATATATATATATATATATATATATATATATATATGTATATATATATATATATATATATATATGTATGTATATATATATATATATATATATATATATATATATATATATATATTTATATATATATATAAATATATATATATATATATATATATATATATATATATATTATATATATACATATATACATATATATGTATATATATATATATATATATATATATATATATATATATATATATATATATATATATATATATATATATATATATTATATATATATATATATTTATATATATACATATATACATATGTATATATATATATATATATATATATATATATATATATATATATATATGTATATATATATATATATATATATAAATATATATATATATATATATATATATATATATATATATATATATATATATATATATATATATATATATATATATGCGTGTGTCTGTGTGTATTTTTAAGATATATGTGTCATATCTAAGAAACCTAATATACCTAATTTAAAGTTATGCTTGGGAAAGGATACTTAAATCTAAGAAATTTTTATTTTCTTTTTGCGTGGCTGATGTGTTTTATTGTTCATGAAATTTCTTTGCAGAAATCACGTTAATATCTCTGTTATACTTACCTTATTAACTGCATATTTGCAGTTTGAAACTTTGTGGTCATTGACGAACATAGGATTTTCGCTGTCTCGATAAACTTGTAAGAAGAACGACCATTGTTTTATTTAAAATTCGAATATATAACAGCAAACGAACAGGCAGAATTTTTTTTCAGATCAATAATTATTAAAAAAAAAAATGTTCTCCTTGGTATAAATTGGATTCTTGCTGACGTTCAACAAATATTTGAACTCTTGGTAGTAGTGAATAGTCATTTTATATCGTGATCATTTGCTAGGAACAGTTAAGATAGATAAAGAAAATGACATATGAAATACTCATATCATCAGTCATTATTATCTTTTGGGGGTTATATGAATATTTACTTATATACTTACAGTATTATGTTTTTTCTATACTTTAATATTCTATGCCTATTCTATATCTTTATTTTCTATTTTGAATTTTTTATAATTTCATTGTATGCTCTAATTTCTATAGTGTCATATTACTATTTTGGGTTTTCTATATATATTTGAAATTCCTCATAAAATATTCTCTTTCTGAACGTACTCACAACTTTTTTTATTTATTAAAGTCTCAGAAAGTTTTAAAAGACTGTGGCAGTGGGACTATGATTAGGAGTAGAATGCCTTTATTGTGATTAAAGGATGATTTTTAAAAAATCGTATAGTGATTGAAATGTAAATACTACAATGTAGACATAAGTAGCTATTAAGGATTTGTAGGTTGATTAAAAAAAAAAAAGCAGTCGTTTCTATTTAAAAAAAAAGAAAAAAAAAAAGAGGCCGGGCTGATATGCTAAGATACGACAAGAAACACATAATCAAAAATAACAAATAAATAAATAAATAAATAAATAAAAAAAAAGAGGGATCACTTAGCTCCGTAAATGGGTAATGTTTTAGCGTCATGTGAAAGGGAGTGAGAGAATCCTGCATACCTTTTTTTACTACAAGATTTAAATTGATTATTGGTTGAGTTGGACATTAACATTGATCATACCGTAAGAGGAACATTGACAATAAAATATACATGGCTTTATTTAATATAGTCAGATATTCCATACTTTAAAGAATTTTTATTGGATTTACGAAGAATAGGACATATCATTCAAGTTTATTTTAAATACATACAAATGGCCTTAGATGTAGATAATTTTTAAAAGCAAAGATTGTATATGATAGATTGAAATAAAATGGATTATTCTAATACTACCCGTTTCTTACATTCCTGCTCAAAATGGAATTCCCGGAATTGCCTTGCATTTTTCCCTCTGTGCTGGGAAGAAATAAGCTCGTTTGCGAAAGTTCCTAGATGACAAAACACCTTCTCCACTAAAAAAATTCACTGAACCTTTGGGATTTCGGGTTTCGAATTAAATTCCAGAGGCAATCTGGTTCTTTATCCGGGAAGTTTCTCCTGCAAGGCAGGTGAGGTATGGCTGCGCAGAGAAAGGTGTTTTCCACTTGTTGATAGTTTTTAGCGCAGGAGAGATATGGAGTACGAATATTCCCTTATCTATGATTAAAGGAGAATTCAATTGTAATCAAAGTTTAGTAACAATGTGAAAGTGAACATATACAATTAGATGCTCTCTCTCTCTCTCTCTCTCTCTCTCTCTCTCTCTCTCTCTCTCTCTCTCTCTCTCTCTCTCTCTCTCTCTCTCTCTATCATTTGAGATAATTGATCCAATTATATCTTACAGTTGGAAGTATTTACCAATGGACTACATTTTCCGATTTCTTTCACCTAGACTCTGGCACATAAGAATTCTTTACCTTATTTTACCTATTGCTGGTTAGATTTCACAGTATCTCTATAGATGTGCATATAATATGGTCAGGGAGTTCGTATGATTGGCCTTGATTTTAGTGCTGCCTTTGACCATGTTAATCGTGAGGCCTTGTTTTCAAACTCAAACATTTGGGAGTGTGTAGGTCATTTCTTAGCATTATTATTGATTTTGTAAGTAATAGATCTCAATGAGTTGTTGTTGATGGGCACCATAGTGAGCATAGGAATTTGAAATCCGGTGTTCCAAAGGGTAGTGTTCTTGGCCAATTACTTTTCATACTGTATACACATGACAAGAGCTTTGACCTAGAAATTTTTTTTTTTACATATGCAGATGATGCTACTCTCTTTGCATCAATTCCATCCACTGAATGTAGATCTGGGGTTGGTGAATACCTTAATAGATATTTAGCTGAAAGTAGTGCATGGTGCAAATTATGGGATATGAAGTTGAATCCTAAAAATCTCAAAGCATGATTGTAAGTAGGTAGAGGACGGTGGCTCCTCAACATCAGGATCTCAGTATTGATAATGTTTCTTTAAATTTGTATGACTCTTTTAAAATTTTAGGTGTGATTCTCGACAGCAAATTTACTTTTGAGAAACACATAAGGGCTGTGTCTTCTTCAATTGCAAAAAACATTGGCTTATTGAGAAATTCTTTTAAGATTTTCGTTGATCAATCCATTCTGAAGAAGTGTTTTAATTTTTTCATTCTACTTTGTTTTGAGTATTGTTCTCCTGTCTGGCCTTCAGCTGCTGATTCTCATCTTAATTTCTTAGACTGAAACTTACGGTCTATTAAATTTCTTATTCCTGATCTAGATACTAATCTTTGGCACCGTCGTTCAATTAGTTCATTATGGATGTTGCATAAGATTTCTCATAACTCTGACCATCCTTTACACTCAGATCTCCCAGGACAATTCTATCCTGTTCGTAATACTAAGTAGGCAGTTAATTATGATAGCCATAACTTCTCCATCATGAGGCTCAATACTACACAGTATTATAGAAGTTTTATTTCAACTGTTACCAAGTTGTGGAATGATCTTCCTAATCGGGTAGTTGAATCAGTAAAACTTCAAAAGTTCAAAGATGAAGCGAATGTTTTTATGTTGACGAGGTTCATATGAGTCTTTTTATAGTTTATATATAACATTTATGTTTTTGATGTTGTTAATAGTTTATATAAGACATATCTGTTTTGACGTTGTTAGTGTTTTTAGAATGATTTATTGTTAATTTGCTCTCATCATTTATTTATTTCCTTATTTCCTTTCCTCACTGAGCTATTTTTCCCTACTGGAGCCCTTCGGCTTATAGATTCTTGTTTTTCCAAATATGGTTGTAGCTTTGTTGGTAATAATAATAATAATAATAATAATAATAATAATAATAATAATAATAATAATAATAATAATAATAATAATAATAATAATAATAATAATATAATCGATAATAAACCTGAAAACCTGTATGAGTTGAAAAATTGATAAATTATTACATTAAATCACATATCTTTCATATTC
>NC_090748.1:33494139-33496639 GCF_036898095.1 Palaemon carinicauda
TCGGAAACGAGACAGGTAACGTGAAGGAAAATCCGTATATATGTGTGATAGATCGATGGCAAAAGAGATAGTAAATGCAGATATGATAATTGATTTTATAATGCAAACAAAAAAGAATAAATCTATAAAATTAGAATCTAAAAAATTATCTGGAGCGAGCAGGGGAATTTTTTTCATTTTATTTCAAGACATGGTTGTTTTGCTCTCTTTTTAATAAGTGATCTTGACTTGTAAAGCCAGATATTACAGTTACTGAAGCTTATATACATAGGTATTGGAAAAATGAATCTATTTGTTTTGATTGGTTTTAAACTCGCAGCTTTACAGCGTGAGGGGATATATCCATTGTAAATTGGGGAATAGCTGTTTGTAACATATGGTAAATGTTATACAAAACAGAAAATATAATTGCAATTAAGATTTTAGTTCAGTTTTTAGTTCGGATGTAAACATTCATCACTCAATCAAATATACAATACTACTTTTACACATGAAAAGAAAAACCTTCTCTACATAATACCAAAAATAGGAAATTGTATTGTATGACTTTTTTTTTCAAAATTTAAGCAAATAATCCTAATTGTTCAACTTCATGAATGGGTAGGGGCGCATTCAAAGGGAATTGTATAATAAAACATAACCTCCCATATAAAGGTAGCTTGGGGTAATAGCAGTAAAATCTTATCGAACGAAAAAAAAATGCCAGAAATGTAGTTACTATTTTTATTTGGTTTCCTTAAAACAAAAAAAAAAGAAAAAAAAAAAAAATTGTAAAGGGGGCGAGTGAAAAACTGCTCTCTCTCTCTCTCTCTCTCTCTCTCTCTCTCTCTCTCTCTCTCTCTCTCTCTCTCTCTCTCTCTCTCTCTCTCTCTCTCTCTCTCTCTCTCTCTTGTTTAGAATTTCTTACAACATATCTTATGAAATTTAGACTATTTATGTTTTTTTTCTCTCTATTAAAAACTTTGAAATGAAATTAAGAAACATATATAATATAATCATAATATTGTCCTTTTTCTTATATTTTCCGTGAGATTTGAATAATTAATCAAATGTTATATTCCTTGACCATATGATCATTATTTACATTTGTAAAAGTTTTCGAAAAAAAAGTGGTGATAGTATCTAGAAAGTATATCTAATTATGAAACTTACTACTAAATTCAGTAATCATATGATTCGCCAATCATAGTGTATCTGAATATGATTACATAAAAAGAGAAAATTTGATTCACTATCTACTAAATTCAGAGTTCACGGATAAGCATATATGTAGACATTGTGTGTTTGTGTCGGTGTTTCTTATAGCTTCTCTGTTCAAGGTTTTTTTCCCTTTTCCCATTGTTAGCATTAAAGTTCTATATATATGTTTATAATACTTTATACATATTTTTTTTTTTATAACATCTCAGATCTCACCAAAAAGTAAAATAATATTAATCCGAAAATTAATTCATGAGATGAATTGCTTTACTGTTCAACCTGAAGCCCAAAAGAAAATTATGAAAATTAATGTTAATGGAAAATATCAACGGTTCGTGATTACTCAACAGGTATAAGCAACATTACCTCCCAAGATAAAAGTATTGAAATACAATTACTTAAACCGAAACCAATATCCTTTGCAGCCGCTGGTTAATTTTGAAAATGTCATACACATATCTCTGCGCTATTTTTACATCCGGTATCATATATGAAACATTTTTTTCGCTTATATTTTTCTACGTAATTAACGTCAGTAATTGCATTATATGAAATAAGTAACCGCTTCAGGAACAGACCTTCAGTTTTATCACAACAAGAACACTATTTGTACCAAGCCAAAACGAGGATTAACATATGGTGCGGTCGTTATATTTTGTGTAGTATTCTAAATATTTTTTGTTTTGTTTCACAAAACAATTATTTCTCAGTAAAGGGTCCCTCTTCGTATATGAAACTTTTTTTTTATTTTATTACTCCTCAATAGAAATACTATATTATAACCAAGAGTGGATTTGGACTCCATGTGATATGGCCACTTACCAACATTCTGAACATCCTGAGTAAAACGACCCTTTTCTTTATTTACTTAATTGGATATATAAATAGTTGATAGGTAGACTGCTAATCTCCAAAATATCAGTGTAGCAAAATACAAGGTGACACACACACACACACACACACACAAAAAAAAAACGGTCATCATGAAAAAAACGAAAAATTTCCCAAATTTTATTCAGATCGACACACAACTTTAGCTACATTAGGTCAAGCCAATGTAGCAGACATCTCCAAAGTTTCAAGTATGTACATCAAACACTCTCTGTTTCACTGGCTCTTCAATATATGCCTCAAATGAGCTCCTGGCGCTGCAGGCACACTTGGATCCGGCGAGCAAAGTTCTCGATGACCCTCCGCATTCCTACCTTGGGATCACTGTTATCGCTGCTGTGATTGCTGCCTTCTGGTCAGGAATAGTCTGGGGGTTGTTTCCATATACCCAGTCCTTAAGGTATTCCTA
>NC_090748.1:33501639-33504139 GCF_036898095.1 Palaemon carinicauda
TTTATTTTATTTTTTTTAATTTTATCTTATTTTTTAGTAGCAAATCTAAAATTTGTAGGAGTCCGAGTAGAATATCGCTCAGTGCGATTCCACGCCCCTGTTTTAAACCTCTTCTATTATGTTTGATAATTTGTGTTAACCATTTAATTTTCTACCACCATAAAACATTTTATTGCTCTTCCGTCTCATTTTACATGTGCAGTACACAGTCTTTCCTAACAGGGATTTACTCGGTAGCCTAATAACAATGGGAATGAAGGAAAGAAGGCAAGAAGGAAGGTGGGGGGGGGGTACTAGGATAGCCATAGGTGTAAACACCGAAGGAGGGTTGGGGGAACCTCTGCGTCACAGTTACGTGATTAAGTAACACTTCTTCGAAACGCTCTGAAGGAAGGGAAGAACTTCCTTTTTTCTGAGAGTAAACGGGTTAATTAAGCATATCTGTCAATTCATTGTACCACCAAAAATTAGGCCAATGTTTGAAACATTCATTGCTGTAGTTTCATGGAAGTTCATAAGCGGGTTTGTCAGATATTTGGGATAAACACTATTACACGGTCTCTGGAAACGATAGTAGCAGTATCACTACTGTCCGTTATTCTGCCGAACGGTTATTTCTTGCTGCGTGTGAAGGTCCTCATTTATCTACATTTATTCCTCAACCTAGCGGGTGCAACCACACGGTCTCAAATCGCTCGTGTGAAGTGAGGTGAGGTGGAACGCCCACCCTCTGCAACAGGCAAACCACTGTTACCGCCGAGGAAGGGAGAAAAACCCTTTCGTCTAAAGGGAGCCATAAACTTCTTACGTATTTTAAATCGTGCGCTACGGATACGATTTTAAAATCCCTACCGTTTGGTTATTCTACCACATGGTTTTTTTTCCCCTGTCTGAGAAGGGTTTAATTGATCTATGTTGAGCCTTAAGCTTCTTAAGTATTCTAAACAGCCTGGCACCGTACGGTTTAGCAGTGCAGGCAGTTTGAAAATCACTACCCTGCGGTTGTTCTGCGGCACAGTTATCTCCTCCAGCGTGTCAAGGGTCCCATTGAACTACAATGATTTCTAAACTACGCGATTGTAACCACAGGGTTTTAAACCACTCGTGTCAAGCGGGCCTAAAAACTTCATAACGCAAAATGATCATTACAAAAATGGAAAAGTAAAAAGGAACGCTTTTTATCTATTCTTAGAATGAAAGGTATATTTAGTTTCAAGGAAAACAGGACAATATTAAGGACAAGAGTTCCTGTTACCCAAGAGCAGTTGCTATTCCATCCAAGCGTCTGACGTTCATTAGGAGGCCCCATTCCAGTTTTAACAAACCCAGGAGATCTAGCTAAAGTCAAGGAGAGTGGATAATTCTATATATAGCTAAAGTCAAGGAGAGTGGATATATATATATATATATATATATATATATATATATATATATATATATATATATATATATATATATATATATATATATATATATATATATATATTCAATACTTCATTCATCACGCCTACTTAACGCTTTATAGTCCTAAGCCATTTAGGCCTGGGTCTTCCAATTATTATAGTGCCTTGTGGAGCCCAGCTAAGCGTTTGGTGAACTAATCTCTCTTGGGGAATATGAAGAGCATGCCATAACTATCTCCATCTACCCCTTACCATGATTTCATCCACATATGGCACTCAAGCAATCTCTGTTATAGTTTCATTTCTAATCCTGCCCTACCATTTAACTCCCAATATCCTTGTAAGGGCTTCATTCTCAAATGTAATAAATCTATTGGAGATTGTTTCATTGTCATATCCACAGAGTAACATCGATCTCACTAAACTGATATATAGTCTGATTTTTATATAAATATTAAGGAAATTTGATTTCAAATTTTACTCAACCTAGCCATTGTCTGATTCGTTTTTTTTTCAATCTTTCACAAAACTGTAATTCAAAAGACTGTATTGAAGATCAATGTTCCTAAATACCTAAAGGATTATACCTCATTAATCCTTTCTCATCATCTCTGTCTCTCTTCTATTTATATTCAGCCCAACCTCGTGTGATATTCAATGCATTCTTGCAAGGAAGCATTGCCAATCCTGTGGTGATCTGCTAAGAAAAACAGCATCATCAGCATACTCTAGGTCCTCTAAAATCCTATCACCAATTCAGTCCTATCCTTCTCCACCATCTCTGACTGTTCTACATATTACGAAGTCCATGGGGAGGATAAACAACGTAGGTGACAACACATTCCTATGGAGTACTCTGCTGTTCACTTGAAACTCACTTGATAAGACTCCATTAACATTACCTTTTCACTTGCTATGCTCATGAAGAGACCTAATCAAATTTAAAAAAAAAATAAAGAGAAATTCCATATTAACGCGGGATTCTCAACAAAATTGGCCCGTGCACACTATCAAAGGATTTTTTTTATAGTCCACAAATACCATCGATGGGGATTTCTATATTCTACGCATCGCTGTAAAATATGTCTCAAAATGAA
>NC_090748.1:33509139-33514139 GCF_036898095.1 Palaemon carinicauda
AGGACAGCGGCATCTAAATACTCTAGGTCATCTAATTTCCTATTACCAATCCTGTGCAATCCTTTTCTACCATACCGAACTCTTTTGCGTATTGCAAAATTCAGGATGAGAATAAAAAAACTTAGGTGACAACACATTCCTTGGGGTAAACGACTGTTCACTGGAAATTATTTTTATAGGAGTCTACTAACAATATCTTGCACTTGCTTTACTCATGAACAGGCTTAATCAAATTTGAATATCTAAGGGTTACTCCATAATAGCGCAGAACTCTCCACAAACTTGGCAGAAGCACACTATTAGAGGCTCTTTCATAGTCCACAAATGCCATAAAAAGTGGCTTTTTCTATTTTTTTACACATTGCTGTACAGCTTATCTATCTATATATATATATATATATATATATATATATATATATATATATATATATATATATATATATATATATATATATATATATATATATATATATATATATATATCTGTACAACAATCTTTTTTAAATCCTGTATATTTTTATGACAATTGACGTAAATGGGACGTCTCTAATTATTGCAATCGGTCATGTCTACTTTTTTTTGACATTTCACCAACACTTCTTGCTCCCATTCATCAGGTTTTGCGTCTTCATGCAACATTTTACAAAACAATCTTGCAAGTGTTCTTGCGGGGTGGGGGGAGGTCACTTAATTTTTGCAAAACATGATCTAAACAATTATTTCCGTTTAACTAAGGGATTTTTCTTTTCCTGAATATTTTTAATGAACACTTCCTCTTTGAACACATCGAATTCATTCTTGAGCACATCATAATCATCCTCAGTTTAGGTACATTAACAATCAACGTTGCATTTCCTAATCTTCGTTTGTTAAAACAGATCCGTCTCTCTTTTTGATGGGCATATGATTTTTCTTCTTTGCCCCGTAGAATTTTCTTTAATAATTAAATGAGGGAGTTTTTACAACAAAGCCACTCCCTGAATTTATATCTATGTCCGGCTCATCTACTTTTTTATCAAAATATTGTCTCCAGTTTTTCCTGATTTTTCTTTTACTCTTGCTATTAACACTGGAGCACTTATCACACTGTACCTTGTTGTTACTTGTCATTACTTCTACGAAAACGCTCAACAATAAATTTTTGTCTTTGTCTCTTTTTATATTAACACGCCTCTTTTCATATCCATAGTTTTCTCCTTATAACTGTTTGTCCAAAAACTTCACTACCAACTGACTGATATATATATTCTTAATGAATGCCTGACAAACCCACCCACAATGAATGAGCCCCCTCTGACAAAACCTCTACTGCCAAATCCCCACTAACAAACTATCTATCAAATATATTATTGCAATTCTCTTTGGATAATTCTTTATAGTGGTTACAAGGAAATCCTTCACGGTTTCACGATAAAATAGAAAAGAAAAGATGTTATCATATTAATACCTACACAATGTCTATAAATATTTGTATAGATACTTTTTTTTTGGGGGGGGGTTGCTATTTACAATGAATATAAGAACTTTCTGCAAAAATGTGGCTTAAGCTTGAAAGTAAATAAACTTTTCATTATTTTTTTTTTTTTACAAATTATGAAATAATAATAATAATAATAAAAACAAAAATAATAATAATAATAATAATAATAATAATAATAATAATAATAATAATAATAATAATAATAATAATAATAATAATAATAAGGGTGTTGAGAAATTTTTGTCTGAAGGTTGTATGTATACAAGAAATCCACAAGTGCTACTCTAAGAGATGTGCATGTTCCAGAAGAGTAACATCTGGATGTGATAGAAAAATCATGAGCGATATGAAATATAAGTGGAAGTAGCAAAAATACATACAACCCTATATAAACTGCCAAATTAACTTGAGGAAATGCCAGTAACGAATAGATTGCAAAAAAAAAAAAGAAAAAAAATTACAAATATAGAAAAATAAAGTTAATTTAATTACTTGAGTACAATTCAAATGTTTCTTGCAAGAACGCACACTCAGACGCAGTATTCTGTAGCCTCCTGGCTAGTGCATTGGTAACGTGTTTGCCTCGCATTCGCGTGGCAAGAGATCGATCCCCGCACAGGGCCATGAGTTTAAGCTGTTTACTGGGGAGGCTATTGCTGTGGTAGGGCACCACAGTGGGGGGTTGGGCTTCCCCGGCTGACGTTCTGGTGAGTATCTATTCTGATGGAACTGAAACCAGACAACTTTAATAATCCTCCTTTTCTTTGATGTTTTTGGAGGGTTCAATAAAGGGGGATGGAAGGCTTAGTGGTTAATCAAGAGGTTACTTTTCCTTATCAGTTTCTTTACATTCTTCTCTTGTAATCATTCTCAAAGCCTCCATTACTAGTCGCATTATAGAAAATTTGTTGATTCTACATATTTGTCCTTTTCTATTCCTCTTGCAATATAAATCCCACCATTATCTACTCGTGAGAAAGATGGAGCGCGTATCAAGCAAGAGTTTGAGCTGAAGACTGTACTAATAACCAAAGCTAAATATGGAATAATATTTCCAAATACCTTATTTGTTATACTACTTCTATAAGTTGCTCAGCAATTAACTCCTTTAACAAAGAAGCACTGCATGGTCGAACTAGTTTGTAATAAATTTAAGCGAGAAACTGTAATATTATGGTTGCCTTTGTAAAATCTTAACTTTAATGGTAAGAAGGACATTAAACAATTTATCAATGGTGTAGATGAAATATTCTATTTTAATCTACTTCAACAATGGTTTTTAGACCTCCATATAAACATTGATATCTTTTGTGCTATAAATATTGAGAATATATAAATTTTTAACCTATAATCTATTCCTTTTTGATAAAGGATCTAAAAAACCTGTTAACTTTGTTAACTTATTTATTATTTTAAGATTTAAATCAATATGTATTCTTTGATAAAATTTCTAAGTGTAGATAAATCTGGTCATTTCGATATGCTTCTTCTAAAAGCTATATGGGTGATTTATTGGGTTGTGGTTTTGTCTGTGGGAGTCTGGCAATGGGTTAATATGATGAGGGGGTATTGACATGTGAGGGTTTTATCCGTGGAGGTTTTGTCGTGGGTGGCGGTTGGTTTGTCACCTGCCTTTTTTCAATATCACAATACTCTTCATATAATTGTCTGTTCTTCGTCTCTTAATGTCTCTAAGATAGCAAATCAATTCAACATTCAATTACACATGTTTCTCTGTGCTCATCTTCTAGAATTGTAATTTTATCAAACCTTGGTATTCTATCTACATTTCTGTTGGGTGCTTTAAGTTTCAATTTCACTGTGGGAATGAGGAGCTGGCAATCACTACCAATATATACACATCGAAAACTTCATCCATTTCCTAGAGTCCTCATTCTCTCTTTATTAATAGCTATATGATATATTTGATTCTTGTAATTACCACATGGAGAAGTCCATGTGTATTTGTACATGCCACTATGCTGGGAAAGAGTATCTACGATAAAAATATGTGTTGAACAAGTTCTTCATTTTCATTTGCATATTCGCGAAGAGTCTCATAACCCATCACATTCTCTATACATTGATTATTACTTCCACCTTTATCCTCGAAGTCACCAATCACAATTTTCTTATCTCCCTCTGGAATATCATCTGTTAGACTCTGCAGCTCTTCATAGTATCTATATTTCCTTTCTTCAGGAGAAATAAACTTCGTAGGAAGTAATATTTTTTTGGAGTAACTTCTTAAGGCAGAATATTTGGAAATGACATCAAGTCACATATGTTAGTGAGTAAACTCTCATACATATTCCCACTTGAATAACAGTGAAGATAGAATGAGTCAGGTACTATACCTATATTTGACGATATGTTGAGTTGATATCGTCATATTACTTCTCTGGAAGTTATACGCATTAAGTCTACCGTGTGGTTGTGTTTCGATTCAAATGCCAAAGTTCCGAATCTGGACCGTAATGAGAGAGAGAGAGAGAGAGAGAGAGAGAGAGAGAGAGAGAGAGAGAGAGAGAGAGAGAGAGACAGAGAGCAATTTCCCTCACGCACTGCTGTTAAAAATTTTGAATCTCATTAGAAGTTAAGATCCCTATCATAGGCAGTATTCGAACATTTGGCATTCAAATTAAAATAGCAATACATGATAGACTCACTCTATGTAGCTTTCAAAAGACTAGAATGACGATATCAATTCTGCTCTACATACTCGCGCTACTGATATCATTGAATGGAGAGAGTTTGAGTGCCTTTCACCATTATCGAAATTTTCTAAAGGTTATAAAATAAGAATCATAAACCAAAATGAAAATGAATTGAATTGCAGTAATTATACTGAGAGTTAACAAAATATCAAAGAGGATTAACATAACTTACTCATTCATGGACCTTTTAGCTCCAACAGCGTTCCAGAATTACGACAGATAAAATGATTAACATAATATCATAATAGACACATCTATGGAAGACAAATTATAAGTTATATAGATATTAATTGATAAAAAAGTAACCATAAATGATACATCCTATTCTAGGTAGATAATTTACGAACATATAATCTCTCGGCAGATAATTTCGAGTATGATGAATAGTTACAATACCTCACCAAACTAAAGAGAAGAGAGAGAGAGAGAGAGGAGAGAGAGAGAGAGGAGAGAGAGAGAGAGAGAGAGAGAGAGAGAGAGAGAGAGAGAGAGCATTATGAGCTATTCCAATTTATTCTCCCATTGTTATCTAAGTTTGATTAGAACCACTTCCTTCTTTTATCGTAGATAATGAAATATATACATATATATATATATATATATATATATATATATATATATATATATATATATATATATATATATATATATATATATATATATATATATATATATATATATATATATATTATATTCAGTACAGTCGACACATTCCTCCTCACTACTGTCCTAACAACTAACGAGTGGAAAACGCCTTTCTGTGTGCAGGCATACCTCACCTGCCGTGCAGGAGAAACTTCCAG
>NC_090748.1:33536639-33564139 GCF_036898095.1 Palaemon carinicauda
CCACCACTTGCCGTGGGTGTCGCTGATCGACAACCCAACGACAATGAACATACTTAGACCGGCTGCCGGCAGCCTGCCATCCAAAATTTATATGTTGCCGCCAGTTGCCGCCGGGTCCTACTTGATAGAGGGATCCTTTGGCTGCCGGCGGGCAGAGCGGCAACTGCCGACCTGCCGCTCACTACTTTGAAGACAGTATCTGTTTCAAATAGCCCAGAATAGGCCCGGCATATGTCGGCTAGGCCGGCATATAGGCCCGGCATGTGCAGGCGGGCCCGGCATACGCCAGTGGGTCCGGCAGATGCCGGCAAGCCCGGCAATACTGGCGACATGCCGCCGCTAGTCATTGCTATAGCCTAAAAGTTTTTCCAACCTACAAGTGGTTCATGGGCAGCCAGTTGTGAGACCATAAATTTTAGGGAGTGATTTTCCCTACCAATTAATGGTTATTAACCATTAAATTAATTCCCTATATTGAACATGGAAGATGGTGTTATGAAGACACCTTATATCCAAGGATATTATCTTCCCCTTGAATTCATTATGAATCTTTAGTTCAATATTGGAGGAGGTCATAGGAATGGGCTGGACAGGAAACACATGTAGGTGTCTTTCCTACTTTCTAGCTTACTCTATCCAAGCTAATATTAATTAAATATTAATTAAATATTAATTAAGATATGTATGCTGAAATCTGAGAATTTCACCGAATACATATAGCTTTTCTTTCTTTACAGGAGGAGCATCCTGTGTGCGGGAACAACTTTTGCAGAGTCCATAGTAAGAGCTTTTACGGACATGGCATGTGCAAGGCCCATGCTCGCAGCGCAGTCACCAAAGGGGCTCTCAAGTACTGGGACCCACAGGCATGTACCGTTTTTGGCAAACTGATTAAAGAGGCTTTTGATGATCAAAAGTCTACTGAGTCTAGGGATGCAGCAAGGGACACGCTGCGAAAATGGGTCAGGGGCTTTCAGAAGAACACCTCTGGCCCATACCTTCCTAATGAGAGGAAGAGGGATTGTCTCTTCCCTAATACATCTGCAGATGCAATTGTTCCCCAGGCTCAACCTGAGATCCCCTTAGTTCAGATTCCGGTAGAACCTGACGCTTTGGATGCCTTTCAGAGCATCCAATTAGAGGACAACTTGTCTGTTGTCTCGGAGGAGACTGAGAACAATCTCCTAGTGGATGAACTGGATTGAGCGGGAGGATGTGATACCTCCTGAGACTGGAGTCGAGACAACCGAAACGATTTCGGTATCGTCTGCAGCGGTGACTGAACCGACGCCTTCGACTTCTTCCACCGCACCCCAGTTGGATTCCATTACAAGTACGCTACACTCGCTACTGTCCATGGTGCAGGACATTTAGAAGAAATCGTCCGAGAAAGAAGCATCTTTCCGGACGGAGATTCATCAGCTAGTTACGTCATGTTTAGCCCCGAAGAAGTTAAGCGTTAAGGACCTCCCCGCCTTCTCTGACGTTAACCCATGGAGGTACGCAGAGCATATGCCAATGTCAGGGGGGGGGGGAAGATCTTCCTCTCAGAGAAACTGGGAACAGTTCCAGTAGAGGACATCGAATTTTGGCCTAGTAAAGGGGCCTATCCGGATTTCTATGTCCGTCTGAGGACGGAACCAGCATCCAAGGAGGAAACAGAGCGGAAGGAGACGATTGTCCTTGAACTATCCAAGGCACAGGCCTTATATACAACCACCTTGAAAGAGAGGGCCTTTACTAGTTCCAAGGTGCCGGCTCTCAGCAAAAAGCACCCATCCTTTATTGCTGACTCCGAACGTGCCTTCCCCTTTATGGACAAAGGGTTTAAGGCAGCCTTAAAGGCAGTTGAGGCAGGGAAACCTTGCCCTAAACTTGAAGAGTGTAGACCATTTTCCCTCGCCTTCCCTTCAGATTATAAGGATTGGAAGGATGTCCATAACACCTTCACAGATGGGAAGCTAGAGACAGATATCGCTGGACAGCAGTTCAACGAAGATCTCCCGAAGCTGTCAGAGTCTCTCCTGCGCAGGGAACAGGAGACTAAGGAACGTCTCGCTGCTTCCATGTCTCTGCAGACTAGCTTAGAGACTATGGCAAGCATCCCAGACACCCCAGATATTTACATGGTCTTTATCAAATCTCATTTGGCAACAGTCACCAAGGATTTGTACAATTTTATTAAAGCCAGAAGGGCTTGTAGGGAGTTTGTGTTCGCTTCTGCTACAGTGAAGCACGAACCAAGGAAGCTGATAGCTTCCAATATCTGGGGAAAAGACCTCTTCCCAAGTGAAGTGGTCAAAGAGGTTGTAGATAAAGCCGCTTTGGAGAATAGGAATCTCCTCTCCAAATGGGGCTTGTCCTCTAAAAGGAAATCTTCCGCTGATGAGGGTCCCCAGCCGAAGAACAAGTCAAAACTACCAAGAGTGCCCTCTTGGCCAAAGCAACAACAACAGCTTCCCATGGCCACGATGCCCTAGACGGTGGCACAACCAACCACCACCTATCAACTGGTGCCTCAACCGCTGGCGACCCAGTCGCCCGTGTTCACCCTAGTATTTGCAAGGCAATCATCTACCTTTAAGCCGAAGTCTCGAGGTTCCTTTCGAGGATCCTCTAGAAGCCCCTTCAGAGGTAGGGGCAACAAAGGTGGACGTGACCGAGGAGGCAAGTCCTCCAACCAGCACTCCAAGTGAGATGCTGCCGGTAGGATGGAGACTTCTCCACTTCCGGGATCGTTGGACCTCCGATCCCTGGGCCCACAGCCTAATCAAGAAAGGACTAGGGTGGAGTTGGAGCTCAACTCCACCAAACTTCCCTCAATTCTTCCAACACTCAACCCCCGTACTGGAAGAAGATGTTCCGGAACTCTTGAACAAAAGAGTTATACGGAAGGCAAAGTCCATTAGATTTCAAGGAAGGCTATCTTGTGTTCCGAAGAAGGATTCGGAAAAGCTCAGAGTCATTCTGGACTTATCACCTCTCAACAAGTTCATAGTGAACCACAAGTTCAGAATGTTGACGCTTCAGCACATAAGGACCCTTTTGCCCAAACGGGCATTCACAGTCTCTATACACATGACGGATGCATACTGGCATGTTCCAATCAACCATCAAGTTTCCCCCTACCTAGCGTTCAAACTACAGAAAAGAAAGTACATATTCCGAGCCATGCCCTTCGGCCTAAACATAGCCCCAAGGGTATTCACAAAGCTTGCGAATGCTGTCATTCATCAACTACGCCTGAAAGGAATCCAGGTTGTAGTCTACCTGGACGATTAGCTGGTGTGGGCAGCATCCGAGGAGGAATGCATGTAAGCCTCAAAGGAAGCGATCCAGTTCCTGGAACACTTAGGATTCAAGATCAACTTGAAAAAGTCTCGGCTTTCTCCAGCTCAAAAGTTCCAGTGGCTGCGTGTCCACTGGGACCTACAGTCACACTGCCTTTCCATTCCATCAAAGAATAGGAAAGAGATAGCAGGATCTGTCAAAAGACTCCTTCAATCCGACAGGATATCAAGAAGGCAACATGAGAGAGTGTTGGGGTCCCTCCAGTTTGCCTCAGTGACAGATCCAGTATTGAGAGCACAATTAGAAGATGCATCAGGAGTTTGGAGAAAATACGCATCAAACGCTCGAAGAGATCTATAAAGACCGATTCCAAATCATCTGCGATCACTACTCAAGCCATGGTCGGAGGCCAAGAACCTAAGAAACAAGGTACCCTTGAAACCACCTCCTCCAGCAGTCACCGTTCATACGGATGCCTCGAAGGAGGGGTGGGGAGGTCATTCTCATCATTGGAAAGTCCAAGGAACCTGGTCTCCTCTCTTCAAGTCCTTCCACATCAATTTTCTGGAAGCCATGGCAATTTTTCTATCTCTGAAAAAGCTGAAACTTCGCTGCTCAATCCACATCCGTTTGGTTCTAGACAGCGAAGTAGTAATGAGATGCCTAAATCGACAAGGCTCGAGATCGCCTCACAAAAATCAAGTGATATTGGCCATCCTTCGTGTAGCCAAGAAGAAGAGATGGCACTTGTCAGCAGTCCACCTTCAATGGTTTCGCAATGCGACGGCGGACGCTCTATCCAGGGTCAACCCGATAGAGTCCGAATGGTCTCTAGACGCAAGATCATTCACTTTCATATTACGCAAAGTCCCAAAACTGCAGATAGACCTC
This sequence comes from Palaemon carinicauda, assembly GCF_036898095.1. NCBI lineage: Eukaryota > Metazoa > Arthropoda > Malacostraca > Decapoda > Palaemonidae > Palaemon > Palaemon carinicauda. The sequence continues at coordinate 33,540,822 of NC_090748.1, forward strand.
TTCGCAACGAGCGACAAGAAGCTACCCTGGTATGTAGCCCCGTACGAGGATCCTCTAGCGGAAGCGACAGACGCAATGTCCATAGATTGGAACAGGTGGTCTAAGATCTATCTGTTCCCTCCAACCAACCTTCTGCTGAAAGTCCTCAACAAACTGAGATCCTTTCGGGGGACAGCAGCAATAGTGGCCCACAAGTGGCCCAACAGCGTTTGGTTCCCTCTGATAATGGAACTACGCCTGAAGCTGATCCCGTTGCTGGAACCAGTCCTGACTCAAGAAGTGCAGAAATTGACTGTCTCTGCTTCATCAGAGAAAATCCAGAACCTTCATCTCATGATTTTCTCGCCCTATCGGTCAAGAAACGGTTTGGGACTTCTAGAGAGAGTATTAACTTCTCAGAAGAATACAAGTCAAAGTCAACAAGAAGACAATATGGGTCTTCCTGGAAGAAATAGGTGGCCTTTGTCAAGGCGAAGAATCCTGAGAAGATATCTACAGATTTCTGCTTGTCCTTCTTCATCCATCTGCATGAACAAGGTTTAGCAGCTAATATGATTACTACATGTAAATCTGCCCTAGCCAGACCAATACTATGCGCCTTCCAGGTTGACTTCTCTAATGAAATCTTCAACAAGATTCCTAAAGCCTGCACTAAACTTCGGCCTGAAGGTCCTCCAAAGCCCATTTCATGGTCTTTGGATAAAGTTCTTCACTTAGCTCAACCCAGAACAATGAAGATTGCTCGCTGAAAGACTTGACCCAAAAGGTGATATACTTATTTGCTCTAGCCTCAGGAGCCAGAGTTAGCGAAATAGTGCCCCTCTCGAGGAATGATGGCCACATTCAGTTCACAGACACCGGAGAACTGAACCTCTTTCCGGACCCGTCGTTTCTCGCCAAGAACGAGCTGCCCACTAAGAGATGGGGTCTCTGGAGAGTCTGCCCTCTGAAGGAAGATGCATCCCTCTACCCAGTGGATTGCTGAAAGGGTCTATCTTCGTAGAACTTCAGACTTTAAGGGAGGTCAGCTTTTCAGGGGAGAGACTTCTGCTTCAACGTTATCCTTGAAACAGATAAGGGCGAAAATCACCTATTTTATACGCAGAGCGGATCCAGACAGTAGACTCGCAGGTCATGATCCGAGAAAAGTTGCCTCGTCTCTAAATTTCTTTCAGACAATGTCGTTTGAAAGCCTGCGTGCTTACACTGGTTGGAAGTCTTCCAGAGTTTTCTTCAAGCACTATGCGAAGCAATTACAAGAAATAAAATTTCATGTGGTAGCGGCAAGCAGTGTTATAAAACCTGCCGCTTGATTACTGCGAAGAACAGTGCACTAATTGGGACTTTTAGTGAAGGGTGTACATGATAGACTTTTAAGGTATATCATGTTGAGTATTGTGTTTAAGAAGACACTATAGACTGTTCTATCTATACAGGTGACATCAAGCATAATAAGCTGACACAAGTGCCAGGCATTCTTATATGCACAGTGTTCCTAGTAATAACAGCATACATAGTGAAATATTATATTTCCCTTTGAGTGGCTAATGTTTCCTTTTCAGGTGAAACTTATTTATTTTCTGTTATCACTGTTTACGCTTTTACGCAGAATTGTTCAGCGTAAGATGTAATTGATTACAACCATGATTTCTGTTTTTGTAATAAACAATAGAAGGAATCTTTGCGTCTCTTTCGCCTCAAATATTCAAAATTATGTATAAATCAGATCATCCTTGATTCTCTTAATATTTGAGGAAATATTGGGGAACTATGGTTTCTACCATTCCAAGCAAACAGGTAAGAACTGATTGTATTAACTGTTTATCTTACTGATTCAAGGTTTCCTACATGTATACAAACCTGTCTGTCTCTTTATATCCAGACTTGGGAGGATTCAGTAACCTATACAGGACTATACCATCTAAGTACAAACTAGGCTTTACGTATAAAATGACATAAATATACATACTGTTCGCTAGATTGTTCCTTGAACTCACAATCCTCGGGATTTTTCCTAAGTCTACCTAGACTTTTCCCTGTAGGGGGCAGGAAGAACTGACATGTTTTATGATTAGTTAATTGATGTATAACGGTAACATCAAGTGTCTCTGGTCCAGAAGACCAAATAGGAAATATTAATCTCGAGATAACGGCACTATTGAAAATCCACAGATACATTAATGCTCTGGTAAACTTCCACCAGGACGACATGGCCTGATCCCATAAAACATATTTTGAGTGAAGCGAAAAATCTATTTTTGGGTGAGGTAACCATGTCATCCTGATGGACCCACCCTCTTTTTGCCAAAAGGATAATGAATCCCTCCCTATGGTACTGTATCTGCAACACCTACAAAGCTACGAAGAATGACTTGGTGGCGCCTCGCGGTGGCGATTCGGCGCACTATTTACAGTACAGTAGGAGTGTCGAGAGCATGGCCTCTTTAACGACTCTCCTATATTCTTGCCACTTTTTCCCTCTCGAAGCAAAAACTCTATTGGGGGTGTAGATAGTTATGAGATGTGTCAAGAATACGTCCTCTGATATATGCGATATCCCTTTTTAAATTTTAAGGGATATTCGCTCCAGGAGTTAGAATTCTGGATACCTTTGGTAAATTCTCTGGGATATATCACTGTAGTCAAATATACCTAGGAAGCTACTAATGAAGGAACTTCCATCAGGACGACATGGCTACCTTACCCAAAAATAGATTTCTCGCTTCGCTCAAAATCCGTTATATATATATATATATATATATATATATATATATATATATATATATATATATATATATATATATATATATATATATATATATATTTATTTATGTGTGTGTGCGTGTGTGTGCACGTGTGTATATGGGTGTGTGTGTGTGTCCTGGACCGAAGACAGTGAAGTGAGGAACTCTATAAGAAAAAAGAAAAAAAAATTGCACCTGATCAGTGCCATTTATTGCTGATGCGCCCAACTATAGAGCCAAAAAAAAAAATCTACAGTATTCGGTAATTTGGAGGGTTCTTATGTTACTATAACAGTTATCCAAGGATTTCTGCATAATTATATTTTTATTTAATCGTATTGATCGATAGACCACCTGTTTTCTTTTTTCATATTTATCTAGCTTGTTTGTTTATTTTCTTCTAAGCTGAGGACCCTCTTATTTTTAAAACACGATGTGTTAATACAGGATTTAATGCGTATACCTACAATTTATTAATAGTTTAAACACCCGACTTCGTATATTGCCTTAGGAATACGGATAAATTCTCAAGACTTTACACACATCCCAATAATGCAAGTTAAGGTTATGCTGTGCATTCAGAGTTCATATAATATTGCAAATATAATTTACTGAATATATGAAAGATACGTATACGAAATAGGACCTGTGCCCAAGACTAAACAGGGATTTGAGATGATTGCTAATGGGTGGTCCAATATTGCCTTAGGCTTCTTAACAGCCACATTTTTTTTTTCATATTATATAGAGATATGGTCAGAAAAGTTACTCCGATTTTTTTTTTTTTTTTGCATATAGTGTGATTTTTTTTACTAAACTAACAAGTTTCCCCTCACATTAGTAAAATAACGACCTTTCGAAGTGGTTTTAGCCTCTATTGGGACCTCTTCCAATGTATAATCCCGGACTTTGATAAAGTACATGTGGTCTGCAAGTTATAATTATATATATATACAGTGCATTCAATATACAACCTTACCCTAGCTTTGCATTAATAAATGCCGGAAAAAAAACACCAATGAATGATAGCTTACTCTTGAGGGGCAATATATTCAACATATGCTTCTTGCTTTACATATGGCAATGCCATCGCTACAATTCTTTATAAGTTTTGAGTCAATGTTACCAGATTTAGAGGTCCCATATTCCCATGAGTAGGATGAAAATACAACATAACGAGGCTGAATGAAAAGGAAAAAAAAAATTAGTAGTTTTTTTTTCAATGCTGAATTTTGCTTTATTCAAACTGGAGCTTAAATTTGTAGCAAGCCTGATAAAAAAAAACCGCCCAACATTGTTTGAAAAGAACGTTGGTGAATACTTTCCATCTGGCAACACTGACTTGAGTAAGCAAGTAACAGACCACAAGCACACAATATACCAGTGCCATCTGTTGATGGCGCTCCATACTAAAGGCACAATCAGAAAACCCGTTTTCTTTATAAAAGGTTGGCTGTCCTTTTGGCGGCATCTAGATTTCTTACATGTTTTCAAAGGAAACTGTTCATGGGACCAGTCAGGTTGACGGCAGCCCTAGGTCGTCAGCCGTCCAAGTTGGGTCAGCTTTCTCCTCAAGAAACCCTGGCCTTTTCGGCTCAAAATCTGACTTTGTCCGAATTATGAGTATTTTCTTGGAAAAAAATGAAAAGAACAACAACAGCCCCCTCTCCAACCGGTGAATGATGGATAATGTGAAGGAGGACCCGTATAATACATAGGCCACCTCGAAAGTAGGCCAGGTCAGTTGTGGGGCGGGAGGCGGTAAGAAAGGTCCCACTTGACACGAGTAGTGCTTTCAGACTGCTGCTATTGGCTGTGAATAAATGGGTCGCCCTCTATTTCTTCATGGTTTTCTTCTGGTATTCCAAAAAAATATACTGTTTTCGAATCAAGGCTAATGCCTTTTATGTGCTGTGTACCAAACTGCAAAGAGAATTGCCAAAATTACCCAAAAGTAAGTGTGATGTCCCTAGTATATTATCATAGTCTGGAATTAGGCTACTGTCACGAGGAAGTTTTATGTTATTACTTTTTAGGTCTATCTAATTTTTCTTAGCTGATTTATTCAGAGCCATTCCTTTTGTTGTGTAGGATTTCTTATTTTTTTCATAAGAATTATAAGCTGTAAACTGAAATAGAAATAATAATGAAAGTGTGCATGTATAGTGGCTGCATGTGTGAGCGAAACTAGGGTTGTAGATGGCAAGGCGGGGTCTACGTATCAATCAACTTAATTATGCTGGCTTTTACCACCCACTGATCTGGCCTGTATTCGAGACGGCCTTGATCATACCCATTCGTTTCGTGGCCTTCAACCCGAATTTTCCTCATAGAGTCTGAGAGTACATTAAGTCCTTTATGACAATATGGATGAGAAATTAATTGAACTTGTGCGAGGGTATGAGGAGTTGTTTGACATGACACACAATAAGTTCTTTATTCAGGGGCTAGAACTTTCCCTCAATCTTTCTTTTCTTTGAAAACTGATGTACCCATATTCTTTTCCTTTTTTGTCGGGATCTCTCTTCCTCTTTTTTTAGTAGAAAATCAATTGCTGCCAAATTTCTAATGTTTAGAGAATTATCTCCTATGATCCTTATGTGACAGAATCTAAGTGAAAACAAAAACTGAGCGTGTGTGAAGTGACAGGGAACGTTTCGTATGAATGTAAAACATTTTGACACGGTTTAGCCACAGGCCTGCCTGTCGGAGAGAAAACGGGGCGTTTATATCGGCCTTAAAGCGGTAGAAAAGCTCACAGAAATCCAAGCAACGTTTATTACTTCCCTATAATGGCTTTGTCCTGGCCAAAGGATGTAGTTCTTGGGTCACTTTTACTTGCCTCGAGCTACTTTAAAACCAACCAGCTAACAAATTAGTAGTTACCTGCGATTGGTACAAGCATTCAGTGGGAGACAGAGTTATTTCAATTATATCATACATACATCATCAACCATATTTATAATTAAAGAAAAACAAGTCAACTGCTCTACTGATAAGACAGGTGAATTTAACTAGTATCTTCTGAAGGATAATTGTCATTTTCCGTATAAAGTCCGGCTATTTGAATCTCCTAACAATTATCCTTTCTAAAAACAATATCTATGACCTGGTCATTGGACACCCAAATATATGGATTATTTTGTTTCAAGACCTATCTTGAAGCAAATATCTGAAGAAATCAACCACTACGAAGGTTCTAATGTTAAAATATGACGCAATAATCCAATCCATAAACAAAAAGAGATTAATTAGGTTTTCAAGTACTTTCTGAGTGATTATCTTAACCTCTTCACACATTAATGTGCATAGATAGCCTACTTTAGTCCTCAATCTACATATCACATTCACTATTCATCTGATATGACTTCATTATCTGAAAATGTGCCGTTTAATGGGTATTATTATTATTATTATTATTTCTATCTTTATAATTATCTAGGAAGTAGACCATATTTTACACACGTGGAGTTGAAGGTAATAGCTGCTTCAGTGGCAGTGAACTTTTTCTATGTTCCAATTATTTTTTAGTTCAGAAATCCGTCTTTATGTTAGTAACTGCGAGTATCTTATCGTATGGAAGAAGTGGAATATTGATATTTTTTTTTTTGTTAACTGTAGCAGACAGTTGAAAATGATATTAGTAGGTGTTGTCCAAGTAAGGTTTGGGTGACAATTCTTGATTGAGTAGTCTTGAAAGCTAGCACAATGTATTGAGCAGACTGAATGACAGTGCATCACCATATATAGAGCATCCAAAGCGTATTTTCGAAAAGGGGTTCCACCAACAGTCAGCCCCTAAGGGTTGTTTGAAGGTGAGTAAGAAGAACTGCTCTGCTCTTAACAGAGGTCAAACTTAGTAGTGGGTACTCAGTAAAAGTACCAACTGTACTGTACATAATTTTCAGTTATCAATGCTTAGCCCAAAAAGCATGGCTATGAAAAAGGTCCCTTACAATTCTAAGGATAAAGTCAAAGTTTTGTTTTAGAGACTGTTTGCAGTGTGCCGTAGGCTGGACAATAAACTAGGTTCCACATTAGGCATGATAGAATGTTTGTAGTCGTAGGATTAAAAGTTTTATAGCAACAAGCCCCAGTAAGTAGAAGAGACTGGGATAGGAAATGGAATATTCAAAAACTAGCGTCTATACATATAAGAATTCATTTGTGATCTTAAGGAAAAGGAGGTTTTAAGGAAAGGTGAAGGATTATTGGAATAGTGTTGAGAAAGATTCGTTAGATTGGGATGGTGTAGGATCTCTCCTCGAGAACAAGGTGGAGGCTTCCCTATCCTTTAAGATCGGAGTAGTGTGGAGGTTCTGAAAGAAGCTTCTAAAACTGACGACAGTGTTCTTGATGGCTGCTAATCCTGCTCTGAAGGATGTTTGTTTGGTCATTGATGATTGTCCACGATTCATCTCTGGGCGGTAGCTCTTATACTTCAAGTCATAGCCCCCGAGGGTAATTGGTTTTTGACAATTTGGTCAGTCCTCTGTGAGTGGTACTTATAAAATGTATGATTATTAGGTTTGAGGATAAGGATGGATATCTCTAGAGAGATCCCGACAACCCAATTAGGCTAGAGTTTGGAGCCGAAAGAAAAAGAGTAGATGACGATAAACCCCTAGATCCCATTGGTACCTGTGTGAGCAGGTAAAAGTTTATATTAGAGAGGCCCATTGAGGGGGAGAGACTGGGTGAGTCTTTGTATAGCTTGATATGAAAAAGGGGGATAGAATTTTAGTTGTAGCTGAAGGAAAATTTTTTTTTACTTACTTTGAGAGGAGTAAGTTGGTGTTATTGGAGGACAGGCTATTGTTGCACATTAGTAGAAATAAAGATTTAAGAGGATGTTGGTAGGATGTGTTGTCTTAACAAAATGTAGAGTGTGCTGATGTAGGGAACAGGCTAGAACATATTTTGTTGTTAGGGATAGGGTAAGTTCTAGTGGTGGAAGGAGATAGCTGGTCTGCATCAGACCGTTTGGGATAGAGTGGTAGCTCTCTTGGGGAGATTGATGGATTTAGGATGAAGAAAGGTGTCTGGTCAGGCAAGTGTTTGTCTGTAGGGGGTTGGAATCATTGAAGGATTGTGCACTTATTGTAAGGAAGGGTAAGAGGTTTTACTTTGGGTATGAGCGCAGATCCTCTGGTCCACAGGAAACATGAAAATATGTTAGTTTTTGCTGAAAAGTATTTGATGACCTGAGAAGAGGGACTTAGTTTATAAGTGGATCGGAAAGGAGATCATAGTATTTACCTTGTCTGCCTCCAGTAGCAAAGGTAGTTTAGACATAGTCTATGGATTATTACTGCTAGATTTCTGGGTGAGTCTTCAAACAAATTGTGTTGTGAAATTCGTGGTGATTATGTACCATGTGGCTAATCTGGAGGAAGCTAAATGTTCTTGTCTGACTGCACTTTGGTGTTAGGTGTGATAGTGGTTGTAACTTAACTTACAAACTTATGATAGGGAGTGGTTTGAAATGACGCCAACAGTGCTTCCTGCAACGCCCTTCAGACAAGGCTGTCGACTTCTTCATTTCAGGCAATATCAGTGTGGCTGGGGATCCAATTCGGGGTGACCTGTCTGTTTTGAAGAGAGTGAATATATGCGATATGCTTGATGGAAGAGATCAATAAGGTATTTTATTTGATAATCTTGTTTTTGAAGGACACAATGGCATTTCTGGACTTGGTGCAGATGGTTGTAATTCCTGGAGCAATTAGCGAGTATTCAAGTAATTTATGGAAGCCACCATCTCTGTTTACAGGAAAAAGGTATCTTGGGAAGCTTTTTTTTTTTTTTTTTTTTTTTTTTATACTCTGTAAACTTTACTTTAAACCTGTATTGAAACTTAATCTGAATTTACCTACCCAACGATGAATGATGAATTTAGCCAGTTACTGGCGGAATGGAGTAGTAAAAAAAAAAAAAAAAAAAAAAAAAAAAAAAAAACTTATTGCAAGTAATGAGAAGATATATCATAAACTAAATGTTACAATGGAAACAATGATATCTAATAAATTTTTATTATTATTATTATTATTATTATTATTATTATTATTATTATTCGCCATACTACATCCATAGTCAGAGAAGCCAAATGTTACATGAATTTTTATAATTTAAAGAAAATATCCGAAATAGTTAGGTAATAGTTAGAGTAAGAAGGCACTTCTCAACTTGCTCAACAAAAATAACAGAATATTGCATAAGGTCTTCACGTGAAGAGCTCAATCGAATAAGAATTATTACGGGATTTGGTCACTTCTAGAAAGTATTGTAATATCGATCCCCATTAAGGAATTGCAAGAATGATAGAAATAAATTGTTGAAGGTCAGAATTGATTTCCTTGGAGTTTTGAGCTTTTAAACAGGTTGCAAGATACCAAGCCCAAACAACTCAGACTTTTTTTAGTAAGGCTAGAATGTATAAACATAATATTGACGGGTAGGATTTTAATATTCTACAGTAGGTCCAGTATTAAATTGCCATGAACTACCCATAACTGATTTAATAATAACAAAAATGAGGCTATATGTTCCAACATTAAACATATAGGCTTCCTCCACACAAATATATTTTTCATACTCCTCTCGTTATTGTTGGGATGGTTCCACAATATTATTGTTTTGCAATATGTTAGTCTTTCGCTTCTTTCTTCACGTTGCAGTTTTTGTTTTTATTATTTTATATGACTGTACACGTTTTGGACTATTTTGTAAGCCATGTAAATATTTTCAATTTGTAGCGACTGTGTGTGCATAGAAATATATATATATATATATATATATGTGTGTGTGTGTGTGTGTGTGTATTTATATGTGTGTATATATATATATATATATATATATGAAACTATATGTTTACTTATTGAAATGTTTAAGAAATATCTTTAAACAGACTTCCCCATCTAATCTTACAAATTTCTACCTCATACTTGGGATCGAACGCTAGCCCCTTCTAATGAAAGGCCAGGTCGAAACCAACCATGCCACGAGAGGCCATATATATATATATATATATATGTGTGTGTGTGTGTGTGCGTGTCTATATATATATATATATATATATATATATATATATATATATATTATATATATATGTGTGTATATATATATATATATATATACATACATACATATATATATATATATATATATGTATATATACATATATATATATATATATATATGAAACTATATGTTTACTTATTGAAATGTTTAAGAAATATCTTTAAACAGACTTCCCCATCTAATCTTACAAACACTATTAAATGTTGAGCAGACAAATATATGACAGCTATTAAGAAATGTATAAACAAGGAAAGATGATGCTTTTGAGAGGTATCGAGGTTCATTTAAAATGTCTCTGTCAGGAATGAGGATCTAACAGAAGGTTAGCATCTCTTAAAACAGGCAGTCACTAAAAAATAACGTAAATTTTGTAGCGATGATCAATGTTTTACATTATAAGAGAAAGACGCTGATGCCCCATAAAGCAGCTGCTGTTCAGCTAATAGTTTTTGTTATAATAGTAAATCAGTCACAAAAAGATGTAGGCCTACTTCCTGTGATAAGTCTTTTTACAACTATTACGGTCATCGGCAAACATAAATCGTCTGCTCCCTTCATAAGGGTACCCTTATCACGGCTATATACCATCGTTAATTTATCATATAAATGAGTAAAATTAAGATTAGTCAGTATGCAGCCTTATTAAAAATTTTAATGTTGAATTGACAGTTCGATTACTAGTTGAATTTATGTAAATACTCTCTCCTCCTCTCCTTTGACGCCAGCGACGTCACTATTTCAAGATTTAAAGGTTTAAGGGCCACTCATGAATGGCATAGGCAAGGGGCACTGACATTGCCCTATCAAGCTGGACAATGCCCTAGAGACTGAATAAATATACATATGATCATCGCTAAGGCACCCTTTCCACCCAAACTAGGACCAAAGAGGGCAAGTGAAATGACTGCTAATGACTCAGCTGATAAACACAGTAATCGAGCAGGTGGCCAATGGCTCACTTCATCCCTTGGCCTTTGTTATTTGAAAAGTGTGCAAAGTAAAATCCAGCTATTTTACCTTCGACTGCGACTTGCTGGCAGTGCATTTGGTTGTACACGTCACTTTCACCATGCCTTAACTGTTACACCTTTTGTCATTTACACAGACCATATGCCTCTGGTGCATGCCTTCACTAGACAGTCCAAAGCTTTCTCCACTCATTATCGTTGATATCTCTCCACCGTGGCTGAATATAAATGACCCCTTCAAAACGTCTTTGGGAAAGTGAATCAGGGTGACGATGCCCTGTGGAAAAGCAGATTACCTGCCATTCACTTGGTATTAGATTAAAAAGCCTTGGCCGAATCCCGACGAAAACAAAATACAGATTACCACACATATATGACATTGTGCACAACTATCCATTGAGAAGATATCGCCCTTGATGATCCCAACGCCATCCTCTTTTGTGATATTAGTACTGGTAGACAGACCATGCCCAAGGATACATGTCCCCATGCACCAATAGGTATTTTATTTTATTAATGACTTCTCACGTCCCTACTAAAGAGCTACTGAAGACGATGTAACTTTAGCATAGCATTACTAAGGATTGTATGGATTGGGCCTGCACCTGTACTTCAAGCAAAACTTAAAAAGTACATTGACACATGGATAATGAAGTGGGCACCTTTCCTAAACATTAGCGTAGTTTTGCCCACAGTCACGTCGATGCAACAGGTCCCCAATCAACATCAAAAGGATATCGTTACCTGTTTACAGTTACTGACTACTCCACTCGCTGGCCTCATTCCATTCCCAAGCAAACTGCCTCATATATATATATATATATATATATATATATATTTGCCTTACTCTTAGGGTATATATTACTTCTGACAGCGTTACAAATTTCACCTCCCAAATGTAGACATCATTGGTGAATCTCATAGCCATTACCCTACATCAGATAAACGCGTAAAACTCTGTAGCCAATGAAATGAGTGACCGTTTTTATCGGACTCTCAAAGCAGCTTTGAAGTCCCGATGCAGTGACTCCGACTGGTTTACTTAGATTTCCTAGGTTCTCCTAGGATTATGTACCACTCCAAAGGACTCCGTGGATATCTTAACAGCTTTTTGGGTTGTCCGTGTTGAATATTTTCCGTCAACAACCTACAACAATCTCCAGTAAATTTTAATTGTATTACAGATTCTGATTTCGGGCAGAAAATATGTTTTCCAGTGATAAATGACGTGATTTGACCGAATTTGACTTTCATTTCATCCGCAAACAAACAGAACAACTAATTCGACTAACTTTAATTAGACAAACTGGATGCTGTTATTACGGATGAAATGAAGGTGAAAACAGGTTAAATCACGGTATTTTCTACAAAAAACATATATTTTCTGTTGAAATGTTTAAATATAATGACTTTTGTTATATATATATTCTGTTAAAATTAATAAATATAATATTTTGTTCAAATTCTGTGTCACTTCACTCACGAATGTACTGCGAACCCTAACATTAGCAACGTTACCAATGTTAAACAGCGTTACCAATGTTACATAGTGTTACCAACGTTATGATGTCATTGCTAACGTTAGCGAAAATACGGTAATATTAGCATGTGTAATTTAGATCATTTTTCCATATAAAAAGGTAATAACAAACCCACCTAACCTAGAAGTTCATAACATTAGCAAGAATATATATATAATGGTTCTTGTTCTGCCACTGGTTCACTAACGCTCGCAGGAAAATAAAACACTAAGCTCGTATGTACTGCCAAACGGTAATGTTGAGCTGCGCTCGCTAACATCAGCAATGTTATTCTAATATGCAATGTTACGATAACATTAGCAACTTAATATAATGTTTCTTAAAATATATTGACTTGTTCAAATTCTATGTCACTTCAATCACGTATGTACTGCGAACGATTACATTAGCAATGTTACCAATGTTACACAACCTTACCAACGTTATGATGGCATTGTAAACGTTAGCAATGCTACGGTAATATCATCATGTGTATTTTAGAGCATTTTTCCATATGCTCTTTACACAATATATAAAAAGGTACAAAAAGGCTACAGAACCTAACAACATCTAAAAACATTAGAATTAAAGAAATGAGTGACTTACCTTACGTGTATGTTCTTCCTGTAAGATAGAAAGGACCGGCACTGTGTGCTTTAAGGAAATTATCAACATTGGATGTCGTATAAAAAAAATCACCATGAAATTTAGCAAATGCTTTTTGGTATGGAATACTGCAGGCGCTACAAGTTTCTATAACATCCTCCATGGCAAAACACGAGAAAAAAAACATCACTTGAAATAACGAACACCTGACTAGGACAAAGGTTTCCAAGGAAAAGGATTTGGTGGAATGGGTATGAATAGACCACTTAAAGAGATAAGGGAAGGCGGTAGGGATATATTAACCCCCACCCCTTGTGCAAACTTTCCATACGTATCAGTTCGTGATTGGGAAAACAACGTCTAGAGGGTAAACATGAACGAACTAGAATGGGAAACTTGTCCAGAGCAAGTATTTATGTGAAATAGGGGTGTGACAAGGTAATAAATGAATAAAAGTGTAATATGTGTAATACTGGAGTCAATTGTAATATGTATACGAGGGAATTACATAAAAGGAATGGTAAGTTCAACTGGGTCAAGTAATATACATGAATAAAGCGGGTGAAGAAGACGAATAATTACATTTCACGGTTAGAGAAGAAGAAATCCTATTGGTGGAGGAGGAGTCTCTGCACAGGGAGGCGGGGTTTTTGCGCAGAAGGTCGAAACCTGGTATGTAAAAACGAACAAACTAGAGCGAATACAACAGATAAGTAGAATTACAAAAAAAAAAAAAAAAAAAATGAGAAACACTGCTAATATTAGCATGTTACGCTAACACGTTGGCACCTCTGGTTACTGTATTTTTTTATGGAACATAGCCTTTACAACGGCGACTCGAAAGGTTATCCAGTTATATTGTTTTGTCTTTTCCTCCATTTACAATACATCCAAGAAAGTAATATATAAAGAAGAAAAGGCTTGTTTTACCATTATATATCGTTTCCCCAGTATGTTGTCCCCACCCAAAACCCCAAGTTCCCACTGTGGTCCCCCATTATCGTAGGATATATATATATATATATATATATATAAAACTCTTAATCTGCGACGGGACGGGAACGACTGTCATTTTCGAAGAGAGCGGTTTTTTTCCTATGGAAAAAAAAGGGCTTTTTTTTCCTAGGATACATTGCCCTGTAATACAGTAAAATAATACCCAATCTCCAGTGCCTACACCATGTTGTGGGAAAATCTACCTCATGCCGCCAGACTTAGAATCTCTCAGCGAAAGAACATATACCGAGAAATTCACACGTTGTAAGACATTTCTTGCTGCAATACGACACTACCAAACTACCACTGACACCCCCTTACACGGGCCCTCAACTCTTGATGTGTCACACTCCGAAAGTCCCTATTTAACATTAAAAGCAAAGATATCTGAGTCTCCAGTGATCAGACAAAACGTGCATATCTTTTGCAGTGAGACTCACAAGAACAGGACACTTTCATTTACGCTCATACAATGTAATATTGTTGTTTTATATTATTTTTTTCTCTTTCTTACACTGACAATAGAACAACATGTTTAAGCTGTCCATCGCGTAGTTTATTCTGTTTGATACTTTCTGAAATTCTTGCTCTCAAATTTTGTATATAAGCTGGATATCCGTTGAATAAATTTGACTTATGTCCGTGGTTGTTGTTATGTCGCATCCGGGATTCAGCAAGTAAAGGATTATATTCCGAAAATATGATTTATGCAAAGAGAGGATAATCGTCGATACATCTTATAACTTTATCAAGAGTATATCTGTATAACTACTTGTTAGTGTAAAGTTCTAGAAATGAATAGTGGTGCAAGAAAATTATGATTAAAATAATAAATACTCAAGCTTATTAAAAACTTTAAAGTTTATTATTTGTAAGATTTCAACCATCATGACGTGATTAGCCTCTGTTATGTCAAGGAGCAATAACATATTCGTCTAATAGTCCAGTCATTTTAGTCATATTTTAGTGAAATAAATGAAAAAAATCATAACAAGCTAAAATTTTGGACATGACTTCTTTAGACACTTAGAAATAACATATCAAAAGTCCCCATTGATCCACCTTGAGCTTTGTCCGCCATCTTGGAAAATGGCCGCCAAATTTCCTTTTTTTTTGCTTTTTCCATGAAAACGGTTAGTCTGACGAAAATGACTATTCAGTACATTATTAAAGCTCACGAAATTCTCTACAAAAGAGGTTTCATACATATGTACTCTACATGTTATAGTTTGCAAGCTATATCAAGTTTTTGCGAGCACAATATTTTAAATCTGTACTTTTTCCACACCATTCATAAGATAAAGTGCGTAGGCGCGTTTTTTTTTTTTAATGTGGTTTCCCCTTTAGGCCTAATCCACAACTATCTTGATACTCTTCTTGTCACATATACAATTTCTTACACTAAATCTGTGATCTTAACGATTTCCTTGGACGCTCTAGCGGCTCCACTGAAGTAGAAGTAGATGGTAAAACACTTGATTTTGCCGTACCTGAATTATTGACTGGTTCTTCACAGTTAATTTCCTGTTGGTTTGCATGACATATTTCTTCTGGCTCAACAGATTCTTCATGATCTTCATTGTCACTTTCATCGGTATCACATGAGGGAGTCTCCGGTTCATCCATTAGTTCTTCCTCGGATTGGATTATAGAGTTTGAGCAAGAAACCCCTCGACAACATACACATACGATGGAACATTTTAGACCCCCTTTTACACAGCTGCAGTTCCGTACACAGTTCTTTGCGCATGTGCACGATATCAAATGTAGCAACTTCTCAGGTGCGGGTGGTAATTCTGTGGTGACAGGAACCGAGCCATCAGTGCCTTTTATCCATCCCCACTGCTCAGGGGGTAGTGGATTGCTATGCCATAGTTGAACCTGATGGTACACACGAAGAAAATGTTGTTTTGATGCTTGCTGTTGGGGGAAGTCTTTCAAGTTTTACTTGCCTTTTACAACGTACTGTTGCTCTCCTAAAGCACTTCTATTGAAATGAACTTAGCTCAAATTCTTCATCAGGACCTCCATATAGGGCAATAAGTAACTTCTCTCCTGCATCAGCCACTGATTTGTGTTGATGTCTTGCTATTAAATACATCTACATGTTTTCTTAGTCTTTCTTTGTTCTGTAAAAGTCTGAATAGTTTAAGCTTCCCTTGTCCGAAGAGAGACGAAACTGTGTCACACCCACTGGCAGCATGAATGAAAAGAATGTAATCCTTTAGTGAACCAAGTGAAGCTTGTAGATCAGAAGAATTGTAGTGTCGGGCAGGCACTTTTCCACGACCAGGTTTCAAGGAAGTAATATTTCTGCTTTCTGGTGTCAGTGCAGTCAGAAGTATAAGGAGGTCAACATCTTCTCCAACAACAGCGATGGTGCTCTCAGAGTGCAAACACTCTTGTATAGCTGTCTGTATAATTTTCAGCTAGTTTTCTGGACAACTGGCTAATAAATCGCGATTTGTTATGCTCATTTGATAGGATTTTTTCTTGACTAATGCATACTTTGGTGTTGGGGTAAAAAATCGCATCAGTAGTTTGTAATGTGCATGATCTGCGTTGTCTCTCTGCATACTTTGTACTAGATTTTAAGTCACCGTATCCATCAAACACAGTGACTGCCTTTGTGTGGTAATACTGTTTGATGTATGAGATGTATGCCTCATAGACCTCACCATAAGTGAGTCCTTGAATGTGTGATGGCCACACAACACGATGAAGTAGAAAACCTCCATCTACAATGAAAACTGCTTCATCCAGATACTGAAATGTACTAGTACTCTTATCATTGAACACACTATACATTGCAGCTTTGTTGGTCTTTCTCATGCCCTGTTCAGTAAATAATGCAGGTGGCATTGGGGCAAGCTCGTAATGAAAATAATCTTGCAGATCAGCGGTACTAGTGTCTAATGTATGTATTATTCTTTGAAACAGAAGAGTTGTATCAACAGGAACAATATCTTCTCGCAATGTGACACTTGAGTTGATTGTTGCCAGAGGTAACACACGGTTCTTGCGCTTCAATTTTACCTCACCAAAAGCTTGTCCAGTTATGGCATTCATAGACTCCAATCCAATTTCATAGCTTTTGCAGCAGTTTATCTTATTATCACCAGTTATCCCAGTTGCAAGTGACATAATCTCCTTATTGTCTGAAAAGGGTGGATGAGACAGAAACCACTGCAAAATCTTTTCTGTATCTTCCCTATCTCTCACAATCCTTGAAGGTTGTAGTTCAATGTGCTGTTCACGATACGAACGTCTCAATCCACAAAACTCCTCAACTTTGGTGCACATTTCACATGTATCTGGCATGCCAAGTATCCACCGACTCAATACACTATCGGTTATCCCTCGCCCATGTGTCAGCCCTCCTGAGGTCTTCATGGTCCGCATTAGCGTTTGTTCAACAGTAAGATCTGACCATAGACCAGCCGAATTCTTGTTTGAGCGCCTGATTGTAAAAAAATCCTTACTTTGTAAACTTGACAAAATCTTCATCAGGCATATGCTGGTGTAAATCATGCATATCTTGCAAGTATAGGTGGCACGATTTTGCATAAGCTAAGTGACCAGCTGCATGAAAGTAAGGTATAAACTCTTGAACACACAGTAGGTGTAATTCCCAATTTCTTAGTCTTTCAGCCTCAATATAGTGTAGCATCACAGTCACCATCTGGAAATATTGTATCCAAAGCATTGCTGTTTTGCCCCTTAAGGCAGCTTCTTGCACATGAGTGTTAAATTTCTTTACAATGCTATTTATGATAGCCGATTCCTTTACCGATGTTGCAGTCAATGTTTTGTTATCATACTGCTGAAGCATGGACTGAACCTCTTGTTTATCCTCATCAAAAATGGTTGCACCATCTAAAAGAAACTGGCCCAATGCAGCATATGTTAACAGATGTGCTCGAAGGGCTCTGGCAAAGCTGTGTCCTGTCATAATTTTGTCTGTAGATTTAGGTGCATAAACTGTCTCCCACACTTCTTTTAATCCACTACTGGCCATGATGTACCCAATAGAACCCAAAAATGACATTAAGAGATGAAAACCACCTAGTCGCACAAAAACACTACATAAATTCAAACTGTTTTCAGTAGACGACACAATCTCTCTTGCCTTCCAATATAGTGGCTGGTCAAAAGTAACACATGTCACACTCTTATTTGCTTTTCTACATGAATCAGATGCAAAATGTAACACACGGTTTATTGCATCAGAAGAGGTAGCCTTTAAATCAAGGAAAGGCAAGAAGCGAATGGACGTCGTATCAAAGTCCTCGCTATTATTGATAGCATCCATAAATCCATTCCAGTGTGGAATATCCTTAAGTTTCATCCACTTCCCACTCAACCATAGCAAATGACAAGATGACGTTGTAATTTTTTCACTAGGATTTGATGTAAGTTTTTTTAGATCCTCAATTTCAATCCTTTTCAGCCCACTTTCACTATAACTTGTGAAGGTTTCACTGTTATAGATGAACACGAAGAAATTTCTCTAGCAGATGGCATTTTTTAAGTCTTTCAATCACTTCTGGTTTGATCATTGAGCCTGCTGGTGTTACACATTCAATGCCTCCCATTCAGTGAAATGTGTGAAACCCATCAATTGTGTGCACATCAAAATCTGCATTATCAAAAACAAACTGCATGAACCTATCAGGGAAAATATTAGGAGGGGTAGTTTTCATACAATATGCTTCAAAGAGTTGTGCTTCATTATATCCAGTAGAGAATTCCAGTTTATGTAAAATATGTACCAGGAGTCTTGATCCAAATTTCCTGTGTACGTAAACAGCTACTCCGAGTAGGATCGGAGAGACAAATGTTCTTGGACGGACTGCTTGTAGGAATGAATGAGCTATAGCAGAGCATACCCTGTGTTTGTCGTCTGTATCTCCCTTTCCTCCTTTTTCAATTATTTCATGTAATAAAACTTGAAAAGAATCAGGTATGTTGTTTTCAACATTATTAAGAGTCCCTCAGGAGAAGGATAGTTGCTGGAGTCGTACACCTTTGACTTGATGTCCTCTTTAATAATAGCTGCTGCAGTTCTAAGAATCATCATTCGCTCATCTTTCTCACTATGGAGTTTTTCATTATACCAAGAATTACATAGCAATTTATCTCCTGATTTGCGGAAACATACAATGGGAATCTTTCTTTGGAGGGTAGTTATGATAACATTATTTCCATACTTTTCTTGTAATTTGGTTTACAGATAGCTTCCACTTGTCCTGCAAGATTGGTTCTGATGCATCACATCTAACAATTCCTGCAAAGTAAATTGACAGTCATCACTGTCTTCCATATATGAACAAACTTTCTCTAAGCCAGTTTCTATATGTGTCCACGTTTACCCGACAGATTTAAGTGTTGCTTCGAAAAAAAACTTGGAGCTACATGACCTATGGTATCTTGCTTCTTCTGCAACCAAACAATGAACACCAACTATAATTGCTCTTACTTTTTTGCCCCAGTCATATATTACGATTGATGCATTTATCCAGCACATTTTTTCTAAAGTCTAAGGTCATTACTCTACTAAATACTTGCCGTCAATGGAGAGGTTTTTTCTTTTCCTCTTTTTCACAGCACTCTTGAAAACAAAATATACACTTTTCTTGAAATCAAACACAGTTTCTTTTGATCTAATTTTCTGTTTAATAGGTGACCTTGTTTCCTCCTGGTCAGTTGTATCTTTTTTATAAGCTGCTTTTATACTCTTTTCTTTAGTATAGTTTTTTCTGCTTTTTATGTGTACTTGAATAGATGATAAATTAACCCACTTTTGCCACTTATCATCTCCTCTTTTCTTACTTGCTTCAACAAGTGTCAACATACTGTACCTTTCTTAACACAAAAGTACACATAATTCACTTTCCATTTTTAAAGTATATTCTGAAATGAAAACAAAACAAAAAGGATAACCATTTAGAAAATACTATAGTGCAAAAGAAAAAAAGAAAAAAAAATAGCCAAGTATCAGATCAAAAGCAAGTGAATAAATTCACATGGGCATGCTCACACAATTTAATATGGTTACAAAACCGAGAATATCATTAAAACTATCATTCATAGAAAAAATATGCATTGAACATCTTTTGTAGAAAATATTATGATGAACAGTAATGTATGAGGCAGTTATTTTCCTAAGATCAATGGTTTCCATGGAAATAGCGAAAAACTGAAATTTGGCGGCCATTTTCCAAGATGGCGGACGAAGCTCAGGGTGGACGGGTGGGGACTTTTGATGTGTTATTTCTGATGGTCTGTAGAAAACATTCTCCAATTTTCAGCTTGTTATGAATTTTTTCATTTTTTTTCCTAATTTGACTGGACTATAAGGAATAAATTTCTATTTATTTTTTGTCTCGGGAGTTTTTTTTCCATGTAGTCAGCGAAACGTTAAGCATTTGGGCAAACAACGAAGGCCAATGTTACTGGCACTAACCACATAATTCTGAGGTCTAAGTTTCATTACTCCAATAATAATAAAAGATTATGTGTGAGTAGGAATATATTTCATTTTGATTCACCCCAGAAGTCTCAACATATTTAACACGGTCTATAAGGTCTGTTTATATATATATATATATATATATATATATATATATAACAAAAATACGAATAGAAAAACATGTTTCATTTTCAATATGGGATTTTGAAGAAAAACTTACGTATAATATATAAATTTTTTAAATATCTAAAAATAGGATTTTAAATTCCTTGAGTCATAATGAGTATATTTATGTACTGGAAGAATCATAAAGTATATGAAAAACTTGCTGATAAGTATTTAATTTTTCAGTCGAAGTATTATTTTAATTAAAAAGGTATAAAGAGGTTACTGACAAAAATATGAACAAAGGGGTTCAGAGAGTAAAATATATTGCCTGGCACGAGATAATCCATCTGCAGTTTCTTTGCGTTATTTGAAATAGAGAATATGAAAAATATCGCATATCATTCAAACGTCTTTGGACAAAAATAGTGAACATTTCAGGATATATATATATATATATATATATACATATATATATATATATTTATATATATATATATTCATATATATATATATATATATATATATTCATATATATATATATATATATAAAGTATATATATATATATATATATACATATATATATATATACTTATGTATATATATATATATATATATACATACATACATACATATATATATATATATATATATAAATATACATACATACACACACACACACACATATATATATATATATATATTTATATATATATATATATATATATATTTACATATTTATATATACATATATATATGTATATATATGTGTATTTATCTACATATATACATTTATATATATATATATATATATATATACACATACACACACACACATATATATAAAAATATATATATATATATATATATATATTTCTACCTCAAACTTGGGATCGAACGCTAGCTCCTTCTAATGAAAGGCCAGGTCGAAACCAACCATGCCACGAGAGCCCATAAAAGGAAATCCGAACCTGACGCTAATCTAGCTGTCCGAGGATTTACCTGGCCAGACATCAGTCTCTTACCAGCGAGTTTTACCCGATTTCCCCGGGCCACCACGTGACACAATTGGTAGTAATTCATTCAAATTACCCCTAATGAGTCAATATGGATAAATATCCATTGTGGGAGAATTCTTATGGTCGGCCAATATCTAGAGCAACAATATCTCTAAAAAATTCTTTTTCTTATAAATTTCAAAGTGTGTTTGTTTTGATGACAAAACAACTCTAAACCCAAGAAGACGTCATGAGATGCTGGCAACTATTAGAGATATTTTGGATAAGTGGGTTCAAAGGCTTCCACTTATGTTCAATGTATCATCAACCATCACAATTGATGAAATGCTTGTTCCATTAGAGGAAGATGTCCATTTCGTCAGCACATATTTTTTAAGCCAGATGGGTATAGGATAAAAGTCTTGGCTGCTTATGACTCTGAAACAAGTTATCTGTGTATTGCAGAATTGTACCTTGGTCGAAAACATGGTGAAGCAGCTGAACGAGAACAAGGAAACCATGAGGTACTACAGCTAACTGATGATTTGAAATGAAGGAAACATAACATGTGATAATTTCTTTTGCAGTGTGCCCTTAGCTAAAGAGTTAAGTTCTCGAGGTTAGACTATAGTAGGAACTGGTCGTGAAAATAGGAAAGAACTTCCTGCTGAATTTGTGAATCCCAAAAATTGCAGAGTATATTTCACCATCAAAGGATACTATGAGGATAATGTCCTTATTTCATATTGCCCCAGGAAAGGTAAGACTGCTGTCTTTTTGAGTAATATGCATGATTCCATAACATTTAGTGAGAGATAAGATAAGAAAACAAACATTATTGAGTTTTATAATGACACAAAAAGGGGTATGGACACTCTTGATAAGCTTGTGGCAACTTATCGATCAAAATGCCAAACAGTGAGATGGCCAATGGCATTGTTAGATACCGTAATTGACATTACAGCTTACAATGCCTTTGTATTGTGGATGCAAGTTGATCCAGATTAGAATAATGGTGTTAACTTTAAACAAAGGTTATATTTGCAAGAGCTTAGAATGAGCTTAGTTCAATCACATTTGGTAGTGCGACATACGTTATCGAGGATTTACCTGGTAAATCCTCGGACAGCTAGATTAGTGTCGAGGTTCAGATTTCCTTTTATGGGCTCTTGTGGCATGGTTGGTTTCGACCTGGCCTTTCATTAGAAGGGGCTAGCGTTCGATCCCAAGTATGAGGTAGAAATTTATTTCTATTTGAACACGATGTTGTGTTGATATTTATCCATATTGACTCATAGGGGTAATTTGAATGAATTACTACCAATTGTGTCACGTGGTGGCCCCGGGGAAATCTGGTAAAACTCGCTGGTAAAGAGACTGATGTCTCACCAGGTAAATCCTCGGACAGCTAGATTAGTGTCAGGTTCAGATTTCTTTTATGGGCTCTCGTGGGCATGGTTGGTTTCGACCTGGCCTTTCATTAGAAGGGGCTAGCGTTCGATCCCAAGTATGAGGTAGAAATTTATTTCTATTTGAACACGATGTTTCTGTTGATATTTATCCATATTGACTCATTAGGGGTAATTTGAATGAATTACTACCAATTGTGTCACGTGTGGGCCCGGGGAAATCTGGTAAAACTCGCTGGTAAAAGAGACTGATGTCTCACCAGGTAAATCCTCGGACAGCTAGATTAGTGTCCAGGTTCAGATTTCCTTTTATGGGCTCTCGTGGCATGGTTGGTTTCGACCTGGCCTTTCATTAGAAGGGGCTAGAATTCGATACCAAGTATGAGGTAGAAATTCATTTCTATTTGAACACGATGTTG
>NC_090748.1:33571639-33584420 GCF_036898095.1 Palaemon carinicauda
TTTGTTATCTGTTGAATAAGTTTTCTTTGCATTCACCTTGCTTATCTGTTAGCACCTAACAACCGCCTAGCACATTGGTGATTCGCAGAGTCATCAGCTCGTAACCGACCTTTGTTTTTATTTCTTCTTTTTTTTTTTTTTTTCTATTCCGCCCACCAATCCAGACTCTGGGACCCATGCTGCATCGTTGAAGCGTTCACATTAACCAAGTTACCTCCTACTTACATAAAGCTAAGATCCCCACGCTCGACCTCTTAAAGAGGTATTATCAGGTGGCTAGAAGCACACGAAACATTCTCAAGACCGCCATTACTATCTCCTTTAGAAAATACACATTCCATTACCTTTTTTTTATTTTTATTTTATTTTATTTTATTTTTTTTTTTTTTCTAAATGCCGGGCCCCCTTTTCAACGTCTCAGGAGGCCCTTTATCAACGAATGTTACGTGGACAACACAATTATATTCTCACCCCTTCGAAGAGAAAAACCTCCGTCACCTACACATTGTTCTCAACCGCCTACAACAAATTACCTTGTAGTCCAGTAGATGTGTGCACATTTGTGCAAATGAAGTATCGTTCTTAGGGCATCACATCACTCCTTCAGGCCTCCACCCCTCGCCCTAAGAAGGGAGTAGCCTTACAGAACTTTCCTTACCACCTCAATCCTCAAACCACTGCAAGAATGCTTGAGCATTTCAAACTAATATCCCGGTTCCAGCCAGCCCTTGGCGCTACTCTTGCCCCCCTTAGCAACTTCCTCCTGTGGAAGTTAAAAGAATTTTGGTGGAGTCCTTATCAAAAAGTGGCCTTTTGTAAGAAAAAAATGTGCTATCAACTGCTGCTGCTCTCACTTTTCCCGTGCCATATACCTCTCTCCTTCTCTCCACTGATGCCTGCTACGTCACTATTACCGTAGTACCGCAGTGATCAACGGCTCACCACACCCATTGGCCTTGGTAAGTAAAAACCTGTGCAAGGCGTTATTTGGCTATTCTACCTTCGACGGTGAATTGCTGGTGGTGCATTTGGCTATAAGTCACTTTCACAATGCCTTAAATGATATATCTTCCATCATTCACACAAACCACATACCACTGGAGCACACCATCTCTCGTTAGTACGACAATATATCTCCACTGCGGCTGAACAAAATTGCACCCTTTAACACGTCTTTGGGAGAGTGAATGTTGGTGAGGATGGCCTGTCAAAAAACACATTAAGAACCATTCTGCTTCCATTAGATTACAACACCTTGGACGATTACCAAAAAAAAAAAAAAAAAAAATACAGAGTACCAAGCATGTAGGAAAACATGCACAACCATCCATTGAAAAGACATTGCGGTTGACAACACCATTACCATCCTCCTCATTGATATCAGTACTGGTAGACCATGATTATGGATATGTGTCCCCAAGCAATGACAGGTGTTTGATTTTATAAATGCCCTCTCATATTCCTTGCACTGCTCTACTGCAAAGCTGCTGCAAACGAAGTTCATTTGGCATGGCATTACTAAATATGGTTTGGAATAGGTCCATACCTGTACTTTATGCCAAATTTCAAGACTATGTAGACACGCGGATTCAGGAGTGGGCAACTTTCCTTAACCTCAGCGTCATTTTGCCCACATTCAAATCAAAGTAGCAGGTCCCCTACCACTCCACTTATTGTCATCGTTCCATTCCCACGCAAACTGTAATTTCTGCCTCTTGTACATCTCCCTTACTCTTAAGGTGGATAGAAAGATTTAGTATTCCTGAGCAAATTACTTCTGAAAGGGTGACCACTTTTACCTATCAATTGTAGATATCATTAGCTAGTCTCTTAAGCATCACCCTACATCAGAAAACCCCATAAAACTCTGCAGCCAACGCAATAGGTGAACGTCTTCATCGCACTCTCAAAGCATCTTCCATGTCCTGACACAATGACTCCGGCTGTTTTAGTCCGCTTCCCTTGGTCCTCGTGGGAATAAGGACCACTCTAATAAATCCCTGGATGTCTTGACAACTGTTTGGTGCCTGGCAAACCCTTGGTTGCCCCTGCATAAATTTTTCCCACAACACTCTCTTTCGACAATCTCTAGTGCCTATGTCATGTTGTGGAAAAATTTGCTCCAGGCACCCAGGCTTAGAAACCCCCAGTGAAGAAACCCATAACGAAAATGCACGTCTGGTTGGGCCACAACACATGCAAGTCACCACTGATACCCCCTTACACAGGCTCTTTCTTCTTGATCTGTCACACTCCGAAAGTTTTCTTAATTAGCATTCTATGAAAAAAATGCTGGGTCTCCATATATAAGCTGAAATATAGATATCTACTGTCATTAGGCTCCCAAGGACAGGGTACCCTTTTTCACATTCATGTCTGTTTAGGGAGGAAGCATGTGCCGCACGTGTTTCGAACATGCTCATACAATATAATCGTTTTGTTTTATTTCAATATTTTTCTAATTCTGCACTCATGACCTGTTTAAGCTTGTCATCATAGGTTTTAGTTGGTTTGATTTTTTGTGAAATTTTTGCTCTCAAATTTTTGTATATAAACTCGATATCTGCCGAATAAATTCTAATCTCGTTCGTGATTGTTGTAATGTCGCACCGGGATTCAGCAACCAAAAGCTTACATTCGGAAGATAGGGTTTATGCAAAGAGAGTATTATCATCGATACATCTTATAGCTTTATCAAGTGTTTAACTGTATGATAATCTGCTATTCACAAATTCTAGAAATTACTAATCGTGTAAGAAAACTAGAAATGTAATTTTGAATACAAACACGTCTTAAAAAAAGTCGAATTTCCTATTTGAATAGCCTCTGGCATGCCAAGCAGCAATAGCATATTCGCCTGACGCATAAATTACAATTTATTTCTTTTCTTGAGAACTTTTCCCCAAGTAATCAGCGGAAAATTATGCTCTTGAGTAAACAATGGCGGAGGATTTTATTGGCAATAACCAAAAAAATTCTTGAAGTAAAAAGTTCCTACTTACAATAAGAATAAAAGATTATGCCGAGTAGAAATATCATTAATTTTGCTTCACCCCAAAATTCTTAACTTATTCAACACTTTTGAGTTATTTCGACTTTAAGGTCTCTGGCAGTTGTTTTGATAATAAATACTCTAAAATAAAAAGATGATTTAGTTCAATTTGGAATTTCGAAGAGAACTCACTAAATATAAAGATTTTAACAATTATCCGGCGAAAAGCATTTACAATTCCTTCAATCAAAATGGGCATATATATATATATATTTAAAGAATCTAAAAGTATATGATAAAGTCGGTAATATATTTCCCCATCAGATATGCACATTTTCTGACAAGTATTTCCTTTTTCAGTAAAAGTAATCATATAATAAAAATGTATAAAGGGGTTAATAACAAAAATATGAAGAAAGTGGTTCTATAAATAAAATAAATTGCCTACTACTGCAAAAATCCCTCACCAGTTTCTTTGCAAATTTTCAAAAAGGGAATATCGAAAATATCGCAAATTATGCAAACGTCCCTGGATGGAAAAAAAAAAGTAAGAAGGAGGACAATAGAGAAAAACCCAGGAAACAACGATCTTCCTTTAAGTGCGTGGCAAAGTTTTTCGCTTCCTCAATTCCAACTTCAGCCTAAAAGAGAAAGTACTAAAAATTATCAGACACTATAAAATGCAAGGATAAAGTGAGAGAAGTCCGGAAGATATCTAAGACAAGCAAGAGGGGGAGAGGAAAGAGAGAAGCAACGTAAGAAATGAGAATTCTACCTTGAAAGTGAATGTAGTGAAAGCTGTCTTGTAGAAAGTGGAAAATACAAAGTCACAAGAAGTGAAAACAACCTTTGAACCTGGCACACTGTAGGTAGGGCATGTATAACATAAATGTGACTGCTATTGACCGCAAACTAAGAATATTAAACGTTCCAAGAATATATCAGAAGTATTTTTTGAAACACGACGAACAAGAATATTTTTAGAATAACAATGGTCATTAAAGATAATATATATATATATATATATATGTACATATGTGCATATATATATATATATATATATATACATATATATATATATATATATATATACATATATATATATATATATATATATATTAAGGGTGTACTAGACCTTTTTTATATACACTTATATATTCGATGATATTGCCTTTTTTCTTATATCGCACTCTCTCCCACACTGACAATAGAACAACCTATTTAAGCTTACCATCACATCATTTAGTTCGCTTGAATTTCTGCGACATCTTGCTCTGAACTGGTTGTATATAAGTCTATTGTCTGTTGAATAATTTTCACTTATATTCTCCTTGTCTCTCTTTTAGCACCTAGCATCTACCTTGCTCAATGGTGACCCTGGAGTTATCAGTTCCTCACCCTCCCCCCCCCCTTTTTTTTTTTGGCTATGCTGCCTACTGACTCTGGGATCAATGCTGCATTGTTGAAACTGCCACCCTTGTCCAAGAGATAAGCATTCTCTTGTGTCTTTCATTTGGGTTTGCAACAAAGAGGACATCCCAATGGCAAATAACTCCCTCAAAATATACGTTCTGGAGCAGTACTCACCATTGCCAAGCGTCCGTATACCGAATATTTATTTCAGGGCTGTCCACAGCCTCCGGTGAACCAAAAGACTTTATTTGCCTTCATGATAAGGGACATTATTGCTCGTTTGCAGCCTTAACTCTGTGCTCGTGTTCCTGAAGCTTAGGTGTATCAAACAATTATCCTATCTATATTTCTGTTGGGTGCTTTGAATTTTAATTCTAGGGTGACATTGTGGGGCGGGTGATAACTACCTATGTCTCAACCTCTATAGCTTCTTACATATTTCAGAGATCTTCTCTTTTTATTAATAGGTATGTAATATAACTGAATTTGAAATTACTTCAAGCCCTTCAGGTAATACGCAAAAATCTTCTGTACTCAATTTTGCCAAAAGCCCATGGTTCCTGTCAAGCACAATATTTATCACCACATGAAGATGACGTGGCCCACTGTGTTTGCTAGATTTAGGCGCCTGGACCCGGGTCATTTGGCAGCTGCTAAAGAAATGTTCACCAAATTGGAAGAAATCCACCTTTGTCAAAAGACTTTAAATCCTTGTTCGTCGCTCTTATGCATCACCCTGAAGAGGGATGGCTCCCCACACCCTTGTGGGAATTAGAAGCGTTTAAGCATGAACACAAAACTGGAACACTACCCCCATCCCAATATTGGTGACGTTAAATCTAACTTGCATAAAGTAAAGGTGATCTCTACGCATGAGTTCTTGAAAGGGTATTATCAGGTGCCTATGAGCCCAGAAAATATCCCCAATACCCCTATCACTAGCCCCTTTGGTGCATGCACCTTCATATACTCCTGTTTTTTTACCTTCAAATGCTGGGACCACTTTTCATTGTCTCACGGATGGAATCTCATGAGACCTCTCCTTCTACTATATTACATGGATGAAATATATGTGTTCTCTTCCTCCATAGAAGAACACCTCCCTCATCTACATATCGTCCCCAATCACCTAAAACAGAATGACCTTGTAGTCCGGTAAGACGCGTGTTTACTTTTGGCACCAGTAAAGTATTGTTCTTAGGGCACCAAGGCACTCATTAAGGGTTTCCAACCCTTCATTGTGAAGGTCAGAGCCTTTCAAAACTTCCCACAACCTCGATCATCAAAGCACTGTAAGAATTCTAGATCATTATAAAGTATTATCCACAGACAACTAATGCCGCCATTCTTTACCCACTCCACGCCTACCTCCAGGGCAAGCCAAAAGTCCTGAGGTTGGTTCCCCATCAGGAAGCAGCCTTGTGTCATACAAATAATGCCCCAGCAACTGCTACTGCTCTCCCTTTACCCGTGTCAAATGCCCCTCTCCTCTCCACAGATGCCAGAGACATAATTGTCTACAGGTCAACCAGCCCATTGGTCTTCTGCAATAGAAAACTGTGCAAGGCAGAATCCGGCTATTTTACCATAGACTACAAATGGCTGGAACAGCATCTGTCTGTCCATCCCTTTCACCATGCCTTAGAAGTTACACCTCTTGTCAGTCGTACGGACCAAATCCCTCTGTTGAATGCCTTCACCCATCAGTCCGACACCTGGTCCTTCTGTTAACGCCGATATTTCTCCACCATGGCTTAATACAGCTGCACCCTTCAGCATGTCCCTGGGAAAGTGAATCCTAGTGCTGATGCGCTGTCAAAAAACTCATTAGCCGCCATTCACCTGTGACTGTATTGCAACGCCTTGGAGGAATCCCAACGAAAAACATCCAGAATAAAAAGCATGTAGGACATCGTGCACAATCATCTGTTGAGAAGAAATCGCCATTAACATAACCAACGCTATCCTCCTCTGTGGCAAAACTACTGGTAGACCATGACCATGGATACGTGTTCTGTTGCTCGGACAGGTGGTTGATTTTATCCATGGTCTGTCACATCCCTGTACAGCTACTAAAAATGAAGTTCATTTGGCACAGCATTACTTAGGATGGTATGGATTGGATTTGCACCTGTACTTCATGCTAAACTTCAAAAATACATAGACAAACGGATTCAGAAGAGGGCCCCTTTCTTCAACCTTAGCGTCATGTTACACACATTCAGTTTGACATAGCAGGTCCCCTAATCTCATCACAAGAACATAGTTCACATTGTAATGTCATTAACCACTCCACTTGTTGCCCTAAGGTAATTTCCATGCAAACTGTTAAGGCTGCCTCATGTAATTTGTAACTGCCTTACTTTTTAGGGTGGGTAGTAATATTTGGTATCCATGAGATTATTACTTCTGACAAGGTTACCATTTTCACGTCTCAATTATGGACATCATTAGCGAATCTCTTGGCAATCACTCTACATCAAACAACCACCTACAACCCTGAAGCCGAAAGAATGGTTGAACGTCTTCATCGCACCCTCAAAGCTGCTTTGCTGCCCCAATGCAATGACGCCAACTGTTATACTCAGCTTCCTGTGGTCCTCATGGGATTAATGCCAATCCTAAGGACGTCCTGGATATCTTCACAGCTGTATGGTGTATGGTGACCCCTTGGTTGTTCCTGCTGAATCTTTTCCCGTCAACTACCTTATCTGACAATCACCAGCATCTACGTCATGTTGTGGGATAATTTGTTCCATGCCACCCGTCTTACAAGTCCCGTAGTGAAGCAATATATACCAAAATATTTACACCCTGTAACACATGTCTTGCTGGGCTACGACACTAGCAAGCCACCACTGACACTCCATTATACAAGCCCTTTCCTCGTGATCTGTTACACACTGAAAGCTGTTTTAATTAGAAAAGAAGACTGGGTCTCCATTGATCAGCTAAAACATGCATATCTCCTACACTTAGGCTCCCAAGAGCAGGGCACCCCTTTTCGTATTCGTTTCTTATATTTCATAAATGCTCATACCAAAATAATGCTATTGCTTTTTCTTTATCTCCTACTCTTTCCAACACTGATGATAGCACAACCTGTTCGAGCTTTGAATTTTGTGTTCTAGTTTGTTTGATTTTATTTCATATATATGTTCTTGCTCTAAAATGGTTATATATAAGGTCGTTGTCTGTTGAATAAATCTTATATGCCTTCCATGTGATTGTTTTATCGCACAAGGAATTCAGCAACCATAACTTTACTTGCAGAAGATAAGGTTTATGTAAATAGGACATTATTATCGGTACATACAGCTTTACCCAGAGTTTAACTGTATAGTTACTTTTAGTTACAAATTCTGGAAATTAGTAATGGTGTAAGAAAATTATAAGTGTAATTCTAAAACAAACTTGTCATAAAAATTTTAGAATTTATTATTTGTAAGGTTTCAATAAGCTTCACACGAATAGCCTCAGGCATGTCAGGCACCAATAGCATATTCGCCTAACGCATAAATTACAATTTATTTCTTTTCTCTAGAACTTTTTCACATGTAGTTTGCAAAAATGGAGCACTTGGGTGAACATTGAAGGAGTATTCTATTAACAAAAACCAAAAAATTATGAAGTAAAAAACGACTTTTTTCCAATAATATTAAAAGATTATACCGAGTAGGAGTTTGATTCATTTTGTTTTGCAACACATTTAACGCTTCTTAGTCATTTGGAATTTAAGGTCCCTGGCAGCATTTTTTATAATTTTTATACGAATCAATAAATGTGTATCAGTTCAATTGGGGCTTCTGAAGAAAAACTTACCTATGATAAAGATTTTCACAATTATCCGGCGAAAGCATTTGTGTACTTGAAGAATCTGAAAGTTTATGGAAACCTTGGTATTATGTTTCACCATTAGATATGACAATTTTCAGACAAGTTTTTTTTTCTTTTTCAGTAAAAGTAATCATAAAATAAAAATGTATAAAGAGCTTACTGATATGAATATGAACGGAAGGGCTCTAAAAATAAAATATATTGCCTAGCACTGGAAAATCCCTCGTCAGTTTCTTTGCAAAATTTCAAAAAGTGAATATCGAGAATATCACAAATTATGCAAACATCCCTTTATGAAAAAAGGAAGAAATAAAGACAATAGAGAAAAAGTCAGGCAACAATGATCTTTCTTTAAGGTCGCGGCAGAGTTTTTTCGTTTCCTCAATACCACCATCAGCCTTCGCCTAAAAGAGAAAATACTAAAAATAACCAGATGCTATAAAATGGAAGGAAAAATGGATAGAAGTCCCAAGGTTATCCAAGAGAGAGAGAGAGGAGAGAGAGAGAGAGGAGAGAGAGAGAGAGAGAGAGAAGCACCGGAAGAATGGGGCATTCTACTTTGAGATTAAATAAAGTGACCGCTGTCTTGTAGAAAGTGGAACATATGAAGTCACGACAAGTGAAAACAATCTTTGAAACTGGAACACTTCTAGGTAGGGCATATCTAACATATATGTAACTGCTATTGACCGCATGATATGAGAATATTATACCTAAGGGGAAGACATAAGCAGGAAACTCAGTACGTTCCAAGAATAGGTAATTGTTTATAACACCACGCTCTCCATTTACTCCAAAATAATGCAATCCTGCAGTTCTTCCCTTCTTGCACAGTAATTAGGTGGTTATTTAAATTATAGGAAAGCAACAATAAGCAAGATATGTTGAGGAAGGGGGAAGGGGTTGTAATAAGAAAATAGCTTGGTTTCCTCACCAAACGACTTAGAACTGAAATGTCAACAGTCAACCAAACAGAATTCGTGATGCCAGCGTACATAAAAAGAAGTTCGTGATGCCAGCGTACATTTGATATACTGTATATTCAAAATATACATATTAGAAAATTGAGTGATTACTCAAAAGTGTCACTACTTGTAAATTGCATATTTTATGGACACTTTTGAGTAATCAATCCATTTTTGATTAAGTATATTTTTAATATACAGTATATCAAATGTACGCTGGCATCACGAACTTCTGTTTATGTACGTTGGCATCACGAATTTTGTTTGCTTGACTATGTTGATATGTCAGTTCCAAGTCGTTTAGTGAGGGAACCGAGCTTTTTTTTTTTTTATATCCCCTTCCTCAACATATCTTGCTTATTATTGCTTTCCCAGAATTTAAATAACCACCTAATTACTGTGCAAGAATAGGAGAACTGCAGGATTGCATTATTTTGGAGTAAATGGTGAGCGTGGTGTTGTAAAATAATACCCAAGAAAATATCAGAAGTCTTTTTTTAGATACAGATGACGAACAATGAAAGTTTAATAAAAAAAAATTAACAAAGATATATATATATATATATATATATACACGCAGACACACACAAATATATATATATATATATATATATGTGTCGTGTGTGTGTGTATAAATATATATATATATATATATATGTGTGTGTGTTTGTGTGTGTGCCTATATGAATATTTATATATATATATATATATATATGTGTGTGTGTGTGTGTATATATATATATATATATATATGTATGTATGTATATGTGTGTGTGTTTGCGTGTGTGCCTATATGAATATTTATATATATACAGTATATATATATATATATATATATGCTGTATGTATATGTATTTATGTATGTGTGTTTGTGTGTGTATGTATATGTTAGCGTTTCTACCTCGATATCGACTTGTGTTCGTAATGCATTGCTATAATTGGTGAGAGACACCTAAGCTACTTCAAACGCAATTTACAGTGTTAAGTGTGCTTGCATCATGGTAATGGGCACGCCGAATGGAAGGGCAATTGGACCAGTCCCATGAATATTTATCACCATACGAAAATGGCAAAAACTCTGAGCTCTACAAATTCCGTTTATTCCTGAAATGGAAATGGAAATCCTGAGACCGGGTGCCTACCTTCGAATGCAGTTTCCTCTAATTACGGTTAAGGATATCTTGGGACTGCTAATCGCATTGAAGGATATAGCTAATTTTGATGATAGTAATAGAAAAACTCATTCAATAGCTGTAAATGTCTCCTGACCCTATCATCATTAGAAGATCATTATCACCTGTGTTACTATTAGCTAGGATATTATTTTCAATAAAAACCAACATTTAAAGGTCTACGTAACATAGTAATTTAGATTCGATATTGTTCTTATTGTTTAAGAAACTTTCTCTTTTGGAAATACTCTAGAACGTGTAAGTAAGCAAAAAACTTTCAATTTCAAATAAATGAAATAACTAGACTCTTTTAGTTCAATGTTTTATGGTGTAAAGAGAATTTATAGCTGTATAATACATTACAATGGGACAGGTACAGTATGCAGCAAAACTGGTGATACTTTTTTATTTCTGATTTGGGCAAGCGTTGTTCTTTTGCCATTTAATATAAAAAGATATGTTTTACTTTGTATACATGTGTATGTATGAGACAACGTCGGTCACTTGTTATGGATAATTTTATCATTGATTATTGTTAGATCGTTAAAAAAAAGCATTTCATGCTGAAATGATATTTCAGAACAAAAAATTAATATGTTTCTTTAGCACGAATCTCTTTGTCAACGTGACTCCGCAAGTCAGAGTGACAAGTCTTTGAGCTGTCTGTCTGAATAGAAGGGAAACAGGGCATATAGATGAAGAACAGTTAAAACAGAGTGCTATAGTATATTGATAAGATTTTATGCATTTGGGATATGATTTCAAAGTTATTACTTATTTTTTGATTATGTCATTTTGGGTATAAAACAAACGTTAGTTGGGATCGTAATTTCAAAACTTTCAATAAATTATACCAAGCCATAGTTTAGACTATAGTCAACGCTTTCTAAAATTCTTTTGATATCTTTCGGGTGGTATATTACGATAGTCACTATCCAATTCGATGTTTTGGTAGTTCTGGTCGTTTGTCACTTGAACTGTCTGTGGAGGATGCACCTGTGAAGGAGGGACAGAGGAGGAAGCATCTCTTATCTTGCCACATATATTCCTACAATTACGAATTTTGCTTCTCCTTCACTGATGTTTTTCTCTTCTACTATTCCCCTGTTACCCTCCAAAGTCTTGTTCAAAGAGATCACAGCACCTTCTATCGCTCTCCTGATTGCCCTGTCACGACACCTGTAAACAATTTCTGCCTTGTTAGAGGCTATTGCATAACTTTTCTCCCAAGTAAGTCGGGCTATGGCACTATAGTAGTTCCCCGATCTGCAATATATTACATTTTCCTTTCTTCCAACGAGCAGCCGCCCTCGCCGATGAAGCATTCCTCACAATCCATACATGGAATCACATATACTCCTATCTTACCATCAGTTTCTTCCTTAGGGTATTCTCATACTAAAAAACAATATTATATCACGGTATCTCTCTACACAAATCAAGAGAGGAATTGGCTAGTTCTTTGTTATACGGAAGCAGCTGAGATGTTTTAAAACCAGGCTTCTCATTTTTGTCAGGGGGATTCAATTATATCTTTCTCGCTTTTTCTGTGACAATTCTCGATAAAATATTTAGGGTAACATAAGTTCCTAAAGCTGTGTATTAAAAACTCAATTTCTTTAGCAATATGAATAGGGTCACATAGACTATATGCTCGAATAAATACATCTGTTTATTCCAGAATATCGTCTATATATATATATATATATATATATAAATATATATATATATATATATATATGTATATATATATATTATATATATATAATGTATATATATATATATATATATATGTATATATAAATATATACAGTAGTATATATATATATATATATATGAGTATATATATATATATATATATATTCATATATATATATACATATATATGTATATATATATATATATATATATTTATATATACATATATATATAAATATATATATATATATATATATATACATATATATGTAAATAAATATAATATATAGGTATCCATATGTATAGATATAATATATATATATATATATATATATACACATATATATGTAAATAAATATAATATATAGGTATCCATATATATAGATATAATTATATATATATATATGTATCTTTGTATATATATATATATATATATATACATATATATATATATAGACACATATGTATTTATATATATATGTATATACATAATCATACATATATATATATATATATATATATATACTGAGGTAGAATATGAAAATATCATTGCTTGATAGTTTAGAACATTATGAAATAGGAAGGACTGCATGACTAATAAAGACTATAGAGGTGAAAAAGAGTGTCATGACTCATATGGTGTAGGGACATGTTGAGGACAGTAGGTGGGGAGGGAGTGAGGAGGGTGTGGAAGGAACCTGTTG
>NC_090748.1:33584920-33602420 GCF_036898095.1 Palaemon carinicauda
AGCTTTCGTCATACGTCTCAATCCCTTTGGGAGGGGGTGGCATCGAAGGGTACAACCATGAGGCCCGTGCCAACAACAAGTGTTGGCTTTAATACCCCAACAAGGGTACAACCTTCCGGTTTTCCAGCAAGCCTTCCAGGGGTGGGCTGCCCGCCACAAGCCCGCTTAGTTGACCCCGCAGATGCTGGTTGCCTTAGAGGGCTGGATGGATTGGTGTTTGGTATATACCAGAAACGTTTTCTTGCATATTAAAAAAAAAAATTGTCCACATAGGCCGGTTGCACCTTCAAAATGTGGACTGTGGGCCTGTCACACAAACACTCACACTCACGCACACGCACACACATACACACACACACACACACATATATATATAATATATATATATATATATATAACATATATATATATATATATATATGCTGTGTAAAAATGTGTAAATATACGTACATACATATATATACATATACATGTGTATACATACATATATATATATATATATATATATATATATATATATATATATATATATATATATATATATATATATATGTATATATATATAATGCTGTGTAAAAATGAGTAAATATACATACATACATATATATACATATACATTATATATATATATATATATATATATATATATATATATATATATATATATATAAATATATATATATATAGTAAACCCCATTACCATTAATGACATCTAAGCATCAATGAATAGGTTTATAGCAAAGTAATTCCCAGAAAACCATATAATACTTTGAAATTTTCATTTCATATTCCCATCCTTGAGGGAAGATTATTTTCAAATTATTAAATGTGATCAATTGATGTATATTCAGATGGTTTGTTGACTGAATCCCAGTGGTCTAAGAAACTAAGCTTTTATGGATTTAGTCATATTGGGTTTTCTATTTCTGTTCTATATCACTCTCCTGAGTCGCTTTGTCTCAGATCTCTTCTTTCTCTTAGACTCTCAGAGCAGTGTTTTTGCTTTTTCTCAGATCAGCTCTTAAGTTTTGTGTCTGAGAACTGTTTTTTTTTCGCCTCTTCTCAGATTTTGTCTTTATCTTTGTCTCTCAAAACTGTTCTTTCACTTTTTATCATACGTGTTCTTTAAGTTTCTCTCTCAGATTTGTTCTTTCACTTTCTCTCTCAGCTGTTCTTCAATTTTCTCAGATTTGTTCTTTTTCTTCCTCTCAGATTTGTTCTTTCACCTTCTCTCCTAACTCTGTTCTTCAATTTTCTCAGATTTGTTCCTTTATTTACTCTCAGATTTTTTCTTTCAATTTCTCTCTCAGCTCTGTTCTTCAATTTTCTCAATTTGTCCTTTTGCTTCCTCTCAGATCTGTTCTTTCATTTTCTCTCTCAGATCTGTTCTTTCGCTTCCTCTCTCCGATCTGTTCTGTTACTTTCTCTCTCAGATTTGTTCTTTCACTTTCTCTCCTAGCTCTGTTCTTCAATTTTCTCTGATTTGTTCTTTTACCTCCTCTCAGATTTGTTCTTTTATTTTCTCTCTCAGATCTGTTCTTTCGCTTCCTCTCTCCGATCTGTTCTGTCACTTTCTCTCCTAGCTCTGTTCTTCAATTTTCTCAGATTTGTTCTTTTACCTTCTCTCAGATTTGTTCTTTTATTTTCTCTCTCAGATCTGTTCTTTCGGTTCCTCTTTCAGATCTGTTCTTTCGCTTCCTTAGCTCTGTCTCAGATTTGTTCTCCCACCACCAAAATCATCACGACCCCCTCATCACGAGAACGCCTCACTTGGCTATTCACTCCCATTACCTCGTCCCTCAAGGATTCTTTGAGGCTGGTTTATAAATC
This sequence comes from Palaemon carinicauda, assembly GCF_036898095.1. NCBI lineage: Eukaryota > Metazoa > Arthropoda > Malacostraca > Decapoda > Palaemonidae > Palaemon > Palaemon carinicauda. The sequence continues at coordinate 33,586,751 of NC_090748.1, forward strand.
CAGTTTTACTTGGATCATAATACGACCAATACTGGGGAGGAACGGACCCTACGACCTGGAAACACACATTCGGCTACCAACTACCGACAAAGTCGGGCATTCAATCGTACCTAAAGCCCAATTTTCTGGAGAGTTTTATAAGGTACGAATTTTTGACTCTCTTTTTCAAACTTTCATTTTCAAAGAGACAAGCACACACACAAAGGAAAAATCTAAGTTTTGATTCATGAATTGTATTTATTCATCAAATGGGGTCTCATGAACAATGCTATCTGAAGCGAATAATTTCTTACCATTGTTATAATTTTAAAGAATATGAACGATTTGATCCTATTGTAAAAGATAATTATTCGTTAGGGAATTTCGCATCACACACATATACACTCAGATGAATGAATGTATATCTGTAGGGAACAGCATCCCGGGTTTTCGTCACGATTTTACAGATGAGGTTACTAGTCTTTTGACCTATATTTGACCACACCCTCTTTCGGACAGGAATTACCCAAGACTTAAAAAATTTAATTGATTATTACATCTATAAGCCACAGAATCCGTTTGGGGCAAATGCAATTTTTGCGAAGGGGGTGGTCGATAAATTCCCATATACATATATGTGCTTATTATGATTTGAATGTAAGAAGAATGCTTGTAAGGGTGAGAAATAGTATTAACAGTCGTAGAAGTGGTAAATAGGTTACAATAAGGTGGAATATGGATTACCGTAATTTGAAGGGTTTCCGCCGGCCAAGTGAAAAGAATGAACATATTAGGTTAGTAAGAATACGGTATAATAAAGAAAAAAAAAAAAGCCTAAATACCAAGACAGCGTAAGAATAAGTACAAGATAGGGATGGACGGCGAAATGTGTGTGTGGGGGGGGGGGGGGGGAGGGGCATTTACACGATAATGACGAGCCTCCTGTGTAGGTCTATGAAGCCACTGACGTTTCGGAAGTTTTATTGTACGGGGGTTATTCACGCATTGTCAGGTAAAAGAATGTGCCAGGCAGTGACTGCTGCAAGACCCTTTCTATGAAACCACCCTTTAATAAATGAAAACACATATACATACAAAGACCCACACACAGGCACACACACTTATATATGCATATATATACATATATATATATACACATAAATAGTGTATATATATATTTATATATATATATATATATATATATATATATATATATATATATATATATATATATATATATATATATAAAGGAAGGAAGAAATAAGCAAAACAAATTGCATGGTCCGGACTATAGTCCATTTCTTTTAGCGATGCATATTTGCACCGACTCGCAGCGCTGCCCTTTCAGCTTGGAAAAGTTTCCGGATCGCTGATTGGTTGGACAAGATAATTCTAACCAATCAGCGATCCGGAAACTTTTCCGAGCTAAAAGGGCACCGCCGCGAGTCGGTGCAAATATGCATCGCTAAAAGAAATGGACTATAGTTTCGTATTTACGAGTACACATATGTTCAAGACGACGTAAACAGAAGGAAATATTTAATAATATATATGTGAGGCTATAACATGATACAAATGATCCATTAAACATTGGAAATAGTTAAGATAAGGAAGAAATCGTCGTACGTCTTCCTCAAACGTTCTAGATTGGAAAAGGGGGCGTGGCCAACCTCCACATTGTTTTTCAAGAATAACAATCATTAGACCTTATTTATTCACCAATCGAAAAATAGCAGGGAACTCATTTGGTCGCAATTTGTCTGGGAAAGATTACGCTGATTAGAATTTTTCGTAGTTCGAAATTAATTAAATTCATATAAGCCTAAGGGCGAAGCTGATACTCATATCCGTATCAAATATTTTTTATATAAAACTTTACTCAATCCTTTTACGTTAAAAATATTAGGATAAAAATGTTATTTGTAGTCCAATATTGATAGGATTATTGTATTCTCAAACATGAAGAATAATATGATTAACATTCAATTAGTTCTACAAAGACAGGAATAACCGAACACACGCACAAAAATATCCGCAAACGCGTATATATATATATATATATATATATATATATATATATATATATATATATATATATATATATATATATATATATATATATATATATTTATATATATATATATATTATACATATAAATATATATATAAATATATATATATATATATATATATATATAGATATATATATATATATATATATATATATAGATATATATATATATATATATATATATATATAGATATATATATATATATATATATATATATATATATATATAGATATATATATATATATGTGTGTGTGTGTTTGTGTGTGTGCCATATTTCAGTAGTTGAATATTAGGCTTGCGTTAGGAAGGTCCATGGCTCGCAGTTAGATGGACATTACCAACAGCTGTGGTCAAGGAAATGGCATGGGACTAACAACTTCATTTCTAAAGACTTGTTGGGAAGCTGAATACTCTTCCCTCTGACATCCCTCGTTCCATGTAGAATAAAATATAAAGTTTAAGGGAAATATAGAGAAAAAGAATTAAGCTTAAAGGAAGTATAGAGATAAAAATTAAGCTTACGGGAAATATACATAAAAAGGATTAAGCTTAAGAGAAGTATACAGAAAAATGACTAAGCTTAAAGGAAGTATAGAGAAAAAGAATTAAGCTTAAGGGAAGTATGGAAAAGCCTCTCACACCGAGAAGTAACTTTTAAGCCAAGAGAATTGGCTAATAATTAGTTTTACATGGCAAATGGCTACCCAAAACAGGAGAACCAGTGAAAATTAAAGCGAAAAGATGAAAATGAAATAGTCGAGCAGATTATGTTCCATTCTAACGGCACCCAAAATAAAAAAAAAAAAAAAAATGAAGAACAAGGGAAAAGGATAGGGAAAAGTAAAGGTTGAAACGAAAGGAAAGGTCGAAGGGATAAGAGAAATGGGAAATATGAATAGGAAAGGGAAGGGGTTGTTAGGCGAGAAGGATAATTTCAGTAGTAGTCTCATGACACGGTTGCTTGGAGATCATTGATCAACTCTTGACAATTAAAATCTCTCTCTCTCTCTCTCTCTCTCTCTCTCTCTCTCTCTCTCTAACATTCTTCTAGATCTCTTACTGCTCTCTTCCTCTTTACTCATAAACACCACTGCAATTTAGTTTTCTATGGAATTAAAAGACATGATAAGTAATTAACACCCACCATCAATAAAGTAAGAATTAACAGCCTTAGCCACATTCTGCTCAATTGAACATTTCAAATGTAACATAACATGCAATATGACTAAAGGAATATTTGATACACTAGGTCCCATATTATATAGGGTATCATTAAGGAAATTTAACGATGAAACATCTACTGTACCAACCGTGTGACACACGATCGTACATAGTTCATTTTGTGTATATGTTATGCTTGTATCTTCACTCTTCCCTCGCACTAAAAAGAACCTGAATAAACATGTCTGTTTTTCTCACCGGTAACGGTGTCGATTTTGAACATGAAATTTCCTGTTGCCTTGAGCTTTTGTATACAAAGGAGAGTGTTCTATAATAAGATCACTCAGTTGCTTTCATCCTGTCTTTGAGTCACAACCTTCTCTCGGCCCGTCACATTGGTGACCCCGGAAGCCGACTCACTGCTCCCGCCTTCCAGCCCCTCTCGCCCCTCCATCGTTGGTACTATGCTGGACTCTACGGAAGTTGGCGCTGCAGCTGTCCCATTGAAACTTTCATCATTCGCCAGCAGAGAGGCGTTTGCTTAGCTTCAGCGCGCAGAAGTCCAGTTTCGCATCAAGGGCGTGACTCGCTCAACCACCAAAGCAGATTATGTTCTCGCAGCAATACCCGAGGACACCTTCCCGGAAATATCCGACTGGCTTTGTGAACAAGGAGACACCCCAATAGCGTATGACGCCCTAAAAACATACCTTCTGCAGCAGTACTCGCCGTCGTCAGCCGCCCGTATAGCAAAGCTTTTTCCGCTCTCTAAACAACCGTTGGGGGACCAAAGGGCTTCGCTCGCCCTCAGGGAAATGACCAGTATCGCTCGCCTGCAACCTGCCGCAGACGGCTCTCCTCGTGAGGTGAACCTACTTCGTGCCCTTTGGAAACGCCGTTTACCCGAACTGCGCTGCCATACCTGATGTCGATAATTTACCCATAAAGGACTTGATGACCAAAGCCGACGCCCTTATGGACAGCCACTTCAAGACCTCCATCAACTCCTCCACCCGACGAAGAGGACGCCTATTCAACGTTAACCGAAGCTGACGTGAATGACGTAGGACATACACGCCTACCCTGTGACGTGCCGAAGCGGCGACAAAGCCACCCACCACCCACCACTCGCTCGCGCCCCAACCAACGACTTCTACAGCCACTTACTACCTCTCAGCCGCCGCAGTTTGGCTACTACCACTTCAGATTCGGGGCAACCGCGAAGAAATGTGCCAAGGATTGTCGGTGGCCAAAAAACGTGTAAGTAGGCCATCGCTTGAGGCGGTGGCCTACCATGTCTCTAATCTTTTCTTTTTACATGATGCAGGAACAGGCGTGTGATTTTTGGTAGACACGGGTGCTTGTCGTTTTCTTTAGCCAAGGGAACTCTTCAGGACACGACGTAGTCTGTCTACGTCTGCCGACGTCCGCCTGGTAGCTGCCAAGGGATCTGCGATACCCACCTACGGTTACGAGAACCTCACATTACCGTTCGGAAATGGTAAATTTAATTGGAAGTTTCTCGTTGCTGACATCACATTGCCAATCCTCATTTCCACCTTCTGGTCGATGTTGGCCACCGACGATTGGTCAACGCAGGCTCGTACTTGTCGACACCTCTTCAACCCGCCCCCTCCAACCTCGCTCTCCACATCATTGCGCCCACGGATGCCTACGCCCACCTCCTCAAGTCGTACCCAGAAGTTTTCCGTCCAGAACTTCGCCAAACGCCCACAGCTCCTGCCAAGCACAGTATTTATCACCATATCAAGAGGACGGGACCCCCAGTCTTCACAAAATTCAGACGTCTGGCACCGAAACGATAGGCAGCCGCCAAATAGACGTTCGCCGACATGACCTCCTACCTGCACAAAGCGAAGGTTTTCTCTACGCTCGACCTCCTGAAAGGGTATTATCAAGTGCCTATGAACCCAGAAGACATCCCCAAGACTGCCATCACCACTCCGTTTGGTATATACACCTTCAATTACTCCTGTTTTGGCCTTCGTAATGCTGGGGCCACGTTTCAACGTCTCATGGATGGCATCTTACGGGACCTCCCCTTCTGTGTATGTTATGTGGACGACATATTTGTTCTCTCCTCCTCAAAAGAGGAACACCTCTGTCACCTGAGCATCGTGCTCGACTGCCTGCAACAAAACGACATTGTAGTCCAGTACGACAAGTGTACCTTTGGCGCCAACGAAGTGTCGTTCTTAGGGCACTGCATCACTCAGGAGTCCATCCCCTCCCTGAGAAAGTAGCAGCCATTCAGGACTTCCCCGCGCCCTCGACAGTCAAAGCTCCGCAGGAATTCTTGGGCATGATCAACTATTATCACCGTTTTCTGCCAACCATTGCCGCCACTCTTGCTCCCCTCTACGCCTCCCTCAAGGGCAAGCCAAAGGACCTGAAGTGGGGTCCCCTTCAAGACGCGGCCTTCTGCAATCCAAAGAAGGCCCTATCAACTGCTGTGGCTCTCACTTTTCCCATCCCACATGCCCCTCTCCTTCTCTCCACTGATGCCAATAACGTCGCTATTGGTGCAGTACTCGAGCAGGTGGTCAACGGCTCGCTCCGTCCATTGGCCTTCTTCAGCCGAAAACTGTCCAAGGCAGAATCGGGTTATTCTACCTTTGATCATGAATTCCTGGTGGTGCACTTGGCTGTCTGTCACTTTCGCCATTTCTTAGAAGGTACACCCTTTGTCATTCGCACAGACCACATGCCTCTGGTACATGCCTTCACTCGACAGTATGACGTCTGGTCCGCCCGTCAACGTCGACATCTCTCCGCCGTGGCTGAATACAATTGCAACCTTCAATACATTCCTGGAAAAATGAATCCCGTTGCCGATGACCTGTCAAAAAACACGTTGGCTGCCGTTCAACTGGGATTGGATTACAACGCCCCTGGCTGAAGCCCAACGACAGGATCCAGAGTATCAAGCATGTAAGACATCCTGCACGTCCCTCCGTTGGGAAGACTTCCCTCGCAGACTCCAACACCACCCTCCTCTGTGACGTCAGTACTGGTAGACCGCGACCTTGGATTCCTGCTCCCATGCGCCGGCAGGTATTTGATTTCATTCACGGCCTTTCACATCCCTCGTGCCGTTCTACTGCACAGCTGCTGAAGACGAAGTTCATTTGGCACGGTATTTCTAAGGATGCTAAGGATTGGGTCCGCGCCTGTACTTCTTGCCAAACTTCCAAAGTACATCGACACACGGATTCAGGAGTGGGCACCTTTCCTCAACCTTAGCATCGTTTTGCTCACATTCATGTCGTCGTTGTAGGCCCCCTAACCACATCACAAGGACATCGTTACCTGTTTACCGTCATCGACCGCTCCACTCGTTGGCCTGAAGCCATTCCCATGGAAACTGCAACGTCCGCCTCATGTACATCTGCCTTACTCTCAGGATGGATTACAAGGTTTGGTATCCCTGAGCATATTATTTCTGACAGGGGTACCACTTTCACCTCAAAATTGTGGACATCATTAGCGAATCTCCTGGGCATCACCCTACATCAGACAACGGCCTACAACCCCACTGCTAATGGAATGGTTGAACGTTTTCATCGCACCCTCAAAGCAGCTTTGATGTCCCACTGCAAGGATTCAAACTGGTTTACTCAGCTTCCCTGGGTCCTCCTGGGACTAAGGACCACTCCTAAAGACACCCTCGACGTCTCGGCAGCTGAAATGGTGTATGGCGACCCGTTGGTCGTCCCTGCTTAATTTTTTCCTTCTGCAACCTCCTTCGATGATCATGGGAAAATTTACTCCATGCCGCCAGACTTACAAGCCCCCAGTGAAGCATCATATACCAACAGACTTGCACTCTGCAACGCACGTCCTCCTGCGCAATGCCACTAGCAAGCCACCGCTAACGCCCCCTTACACGGGCCCTTTCCTTGTGATCCGACGCAGTCAGAAAGCATTCCTACTAAACATTCGTGGCAAAGAAGACTGGGTCTCCATTGGTCGTTTAAAACCCGCTTATCTCCTGCCAGATGACCCGCCTACAGTTCGCCTCTCTAGATCAGGGCGACCTATTTAACATGTACAGTATGTCATTTTTAGGGGGGGGGGAGCCATGTACCAACCGTGTGTCACAGTATTGTACATAGTTCATTTTGTGTATATATTATGCTTGTATCTTCACTCTTCCCTCACACTAAAAAGAACCTGAATAAACATGTCTGTCTTTCTCACCGGTAAGGGTGTCGATTCTGAACATGAAATTTCCTGTTGCTTTGAGCTTTTGTATATAAAGGAGAGTGTTCTATAATAAAATCACTCAGTTGTTTTCATCCTGTCTTTGAGTCACAACCTTCTCTCGGCCCGTCACACTACTGTAGTATTGAAGAGCTATGGGATGAAAGAGGAAGCCTGTCTGAGAAAATATGTCAATACGATGACTGATAGTCAGATAATTACTAAATTCTGGAGGAATTTCATTCTATATACTTCTGGATTTTTGTAATTGAAGACTCAAATAAACATCATCTTCAGGATCAAAATATCATTAGACCTTCAGAGGTCTTTCACGTTTTACGATTTGAAGAAAAGAACTGACAGCTGTAGAATTCTGGGTGATGTTGACTCTCTGATAACGTCAGGGGAAAACATTATTCTGACAACAGCAAGATTTAAAAGAATTGCAATAATATCAATATCCAAATTCACTGGCCATCAAAGCGAAGATGACAACTCTAAGTGATGTTTATATTATTGAGCAAGTTCGTGAGTTAAAAGATAATTTCGAAGACATGAGACGCACAACCCAACTATAAAAGTATAAAACAGATGGCAGAATTAGTTGTTCGAAATGTTAATAAAAAAAAGAAAAAAAAATCCGCGAAATGAACTATTTGGTGAAGGAAGGGCTTACAATATCCCATCATTTGATGGTTAACTCGTTTATTTTAGGTCAACTGAGACCTCGCAATGCAAAAGTTCAAAATGAAATAACCCACGATAATGTTTTCATAATGAAACACCAAAGATTTGACGTTTTATTCAAAGAAAACAATGATAAGGGTTTTAAGTGGATTTGAAAAAATCAAGACTTTTTTTTAAGCTTCTTGATAAAGTTGACTGAAAAGGACTATTAGAGAATCTGGAAATATTTTCCCATATATATGTACTTAGAATAAACTGCCAGAAAGAAATAAACTGTCAGAAAGATAATTAAGTTTTAGTATTGAGATCACACTACCATAATCATTACGAAATATCTTCATGAAAAGGGTCATGATTATTATTATTATTATTATTATCATTATTATTATTAGACAGGCTAAAAACCTATTTGGAAAAGAAGGATCCTAAAAGACCAAGGACTCCAACAGGGAAGACAGCACAGTACGGAAAGGACATAGAGAAATAACGAACAAACTAAATACGACAAATAATAGAAGAGGAAATATAAAATTTATTGCGGTCAGTAACACTTGGATCAACATCAAATAATTTCAAAAACTTTGTACTTTTGTTCCACCGATCCAACCGCTAGTTATCAGAGGATACCAGAACACAATCCTGTTACACCAGAGATAATGTTAGACTTCATCCTACCTCAACTAATCCAACTACAATTCAACTACCAGTCACCTAATACAGGAAAGCAATCCTGTTGCCAATCTACCAATCAGAAATACAATAAATTCAGCAACCAATCATGGAACTACAAAGACAATTCGAACACAATCCAGCCTTTGATCAGGGAATGTACGAACACGATTCGAACCCATCCAAGCTAACGATACAGGAATGTATCAACATGATTACACAACCAGCCAGGGCAATACAGAAACGCAATCAACAAAACAATCAGGCAATACCGTGAATATAAATAATCTACCGATGTATTTACTTGTAGGTCAATGTCGCAAATGTTAAGGTTATTGTGACAAATATGACCAAGATAGCAAAGGTCAAGTCAGATCACACCAGGAAATCGTAAATCGTCGCCACTATATGGATTCGTCACCCTTAGAAAAATTAATCAATTCTAATGGACTCTGTCTGCGAAAGTTAAATCAATACGACCTGAATTCAAACTTTACAGCTTACTTCTCATATTTATCAACCTTAAAATACTTAACCTGAGAGAGAGAGAGAGAGAGAGAGAGAGAGAGAGAGAGAGAGAGAGAGAGAGAGAGAGAGAGAGAGAGAGAGAGAGAGAGAGAGCAAAGGAAAAAAATTATAACTTGCCATTTCGAAGAAATTCGTGGCTCGTCAAATTAAAACTACTTGTGAAAACTAGAGCAAAGATGTCTTTGTCACTATTCCATATGAGATTCATCATAAATAAAATCATAACACTTCTTAAATAGATATTTCGGATACCACAAGATTGGCTTTTCAACATCAAATTCAAAAACCCGATATGGAATATCTTATATGAAAAGAAAATCTCCCAATTGCATTAAAATTTCCCTTTTTACCAATTGTCGTTAGGACAGCCATTTTAATATCCCTGGTTATCCTAAGGCTAGCTAAGAAACAATACACAGTGGAACTATGAAAGGAAGACTCTATCAAATAAGCAGTGAAAAAAACTCGTGAAATCTTAAGATCAGTTTTCCGTGTAAGCCAAAGTAGCTAGTTAGGAAAGGCCACAAAGACTGCACGAGAAAATTGTACGAGTTATTTTAATGATCAATACACTAAATTAATCACAATACACAGTAAATTGCCTGAATACAAGAGTCTACGTTGACAAACGATCACTGAAATTTGCAAAGACAGTAGAACTATTAACACATCAAAGTGGCTTTTCACTTTATTGTAAACGTGATGGCTAAAAAGCATAAAATGTCTATGAATAGGACAACAGAGACACGATAATAACATAACACTATTGTTCGTCTTAATAAAGCACATTGGGGGTTAAACAATGCAACATTATACTGAACCACTGACGGGCTTTCTAATTATTAGACAAAAACTGAATTAATTACAAGGTGACGCTTAAACTTTGAAGATGAATCCACTTCCTCAAAACCAATAGAGATAATGGCTGAATCTGGGTGAAATAGATTCATCACTTCTCAAAATACAGTGAAGTCTGCTTGGTAACGTCCTTGGCTGGTGATTGCCAGACTGGGGTAGGAGTCCCGCTCAAACTCGTTAGATCTTTTGGTCACTGCATCCTCAATATCCTTGAGAGCTAAGGATAGGGGGGGGGGGCCTATAGGTCTATCTGCTGAGTCATCAGCAGTCATTGCCTGGCCCTTGTTGGACCTAGCTTAGGTGGAGAGGGGGCTTGGGCACTGATCTTATGTGTACACGGTCAATCTCTAGGGCAATGTCACTGTCCCTTGACTCTGACATTCATTAGAGACCTTTAAACTTTAAACCTTTAAAGTGGAAATTTAAGGAGTTCCTTATCCTTAAGGGAAACGAAAAAATACAGTTGGCCACAGGAATTCCTGGCATACCTCGCTTTGAGGAAAGGCACCCTGTCACACACTTACTGCTCATAGAGTAACCAAACAAATAAGTGTAGGGAGAGATGGTATCATTGATGGGTGAGACTTAACACAGGAACTCTTCAGAGTATGGTGTGCCGGAATTTGTGTCCAACTGTACTTTATACCATGGAGGCTATATCACCTCACTTCACTTGAATCAAAAGGACACCTGGTATATACAGTGGTGGGATGCAGAACCGTCGTAAAGGGCATAAAGTCAGATGTCTAAACAAATAATCTCCCTTAGGATACTTCTAGCAATGAAGGACTCGCCTAACTAAAAATAAACGGCCTACGATATGACGTCATTGTTCCGAGCGCTGAGGATAACCTTTTACAAAAGGAAAGATCCTTTGGAAGTGCCAAGTGCAAACACTTCCAGAGTACCGACTTCCCAAAATGCCCCTGGTACCTATAGACATGGAAGATCAACACTTAATTATTTTGTTATGGTTGTGGTTGTTATAAACCGTAGTGAGCCTATGTTAGTCGTTTGAATATTGTTTAAATAATGACTTTATTTATTAAATTAGCATAAATAAAATTATGTAAAAATGGTGGACCGACATGATACATCAAATTTTCAGAGCCCTTCACCGTGTACAAAATGAAACGAAGAAACTGACAAATATGTAAATACATATATATATATATATATATATATATATATATATATATATATATATATATATATATATATGTATATGTGTGTGTATATATATATATATATGTATATATATATATATATATATATATATATATATATATATATGTGTGTGTGTGTATATATACATATAGATATATTCATATATATATATATATATATATATATATATAAATTATAAAAAAAAAACTTTCATACAAAATTCTAGAGATTCAACTACCAACACTTGTATCTTTTATGATTATACAAGTACCAAAATAAAATGTCACTTCAAATTATGGAAAACAGATAAGACGAGAGAATATCTTCAACCTTAATCCTTCATCCTCTCTCATTAAGCAGAACATGACGGCGTAAGTCCTACAATATTCATGAGGACTCTCTCCCTCGTCTTATTGTCATTCGTAATTACGAATGATATTCTTTGTCATGGCTGCGTTCATGTTCGGTGAAAATTATTCCTCAAGTCAAGATTAGCAAAATGAATACGACATCTCTTTTTGCCTCTCGGTGTCTCTAATGCTATATACATATACATAGATACATATACATATCAATAATATGTATGCATATATATATATATATATATATATATAATGTATATATTTATATATATATATATATATATATAAAAACGACAAAACATTTAGCCGTTTATAGTCCACTGCATGACAAAGGCCTCAGAATTGTCCTTATTCATGTCTGGGGTTCAGTCAGTTTTCATAACCACGCTGGCCACTGCGAATTGGTGATGGTGGGAGACTTTACCCAGATCTCTTGAAGCAAAGCAACCTAGTATAGGTGGCCCTGACTAGTACAGTTTTATTGACCATGGCGATACACAAATGCTGTCACCACGTTAAAGTATCAACACTCAGAAAGGGATATATATACACACATTATATATATATATATATATATATATGGCAATGATAATTATCATGCCATGACCATTCTCTCTATTACTGAATAAAACAGAAACCAGCTAATGGTCGCATAAAATTGAAAACTTTTGTTCATAACATAACTCCTTTTTGCATGGAGTCCCATGAACCAAATGAAATAACACAAAGGGATCGAAATAACCTTTCAAGACTAGATTTAAAGGTTTAATGGTCGCTCATGAATGGCAGAGGCAAGGGACAGTGACATTGCCCTAGCAAACAGGACAATGCTCTAGAGACTGACCATATATCATACGATCAGGGCCCAAGCCCCTCTCCATCCACGCTAGGAACAAGGAGGGCCAGGCTATGGCTGATGATGACTCGGCAAATAGACCTATAGGCACCCCCAAACTCCCCATCTTTAGCTCACATGGATGGTGAGGTTGCAGATACCAAAGGAACTAACGAGTCTGAGCTGGACTCGAAACCCCGTCTGGCATTCAACAGGCAGAGACGTTACCAACCAGGCCAAAGAAAAGTAAAGGGAGATTAATGACAAAAATATTATGGAAACAGTGAAAAAGTAATTCATAACAGCTTTAAATGTGAACTAATATTTATATGATAAATTCATGACTATTTGTTACTGCAATATGAAGGTTGAGAAAAGGGGAAAAAATATTGAAGAAATATGTTAACAGCCATTTAAAAGAGAAAAAATGGTAACTATACATTGAAACTGAGCAAAGGGTTAGACTTTTCATACAAAAAAAAAAAAAAAAAAAAAGTATTAGCAAAGTTCATAATTCGAGACTCGGCTACCGTCCACCAAGAGCCGGATATCTTCACTAGCCCTCTCTGGAATAATGAAGTGACGTATGGTGGAAGAAAAATTCTCTCCTCTCTCTCTCTCTCTCTCTCTCTCTCTCTCTCTCTCTCTCTCATATATATATATATATATATATACTGTATATCGCATATATTTAAAAGCAAGTCTCTCTCTCTCTCTCTCTCTCTCTCTCTCTCTCTCTCTCACATATATATATATATATGTGTGTGTGTGTGTGTGTGTACATATACACACACATATATATATATATATATATATATATATATATATAGTATATATATATATATATATATATATATATAAATATATATATATATATATATATATAAGGTCAGAATTATACAAACGTATCCTCAGTACAGCAACTAAACTCTCGTACTTAAAATCCAAATCTTCATGAAGAATAAAGCATCGGTTGTAAATATTTGTGTCCAGCACGCAAAACCTCAGTACGTAATATCAAGTTAATTCCTTTACTTTTAAAATAATTCCATTTTCATATTATTCTCATTTAGGTCATGAGAGCTTAAAAGTTGTATAGCAAAATGAGAGAACCCTCGCGTCACACACAAAACACTGAAATACATTTTTGAAAAAAAGAAATATTTTTCAAAATGATTCCATTACCCGCATTCGTGTCCCATTGGGAATGGAGAGAAAATCCCTTTATGGTATATATTTTTGACACCTGCAGGTTTCTATTTCTAGTAAAATATACATTTCATTTGCGATAAAAATGATTTTACCTCCAAGCGCTGTTTGACGATACAATTCAATTCTTTTAACGTCATTGGATACTGATAAAATCAGATTCAAGGATTTGTACCATAAGGCCGGACGTAGAGGCCAGGGAGGCCATTCAGTGCCAGCGTGAAATTGTGGAGGGAAACCATTGGGAACTTGGAAAGCAAGGTGAAAGAAATGAAGCATGTTTGGAGGTATAGTAGAAGGCTAATAAGTGAGTGCAGCTAGGGGCCTAAGGGAAGGTACAGTGTACGAGGTACACCGACGGTACTACAATCCTAACGATTAATGGCTATTGAATAATAACCAAATTTTAACAATTTTATCTTCTACTGTTATTTTCTTGGTGTTACATCCATAGGTCTACTACTCCAGGATTAATCGAGACGAAAGCATAAAACTAAGATTCCTTGGGTTTATAGCATCCTGCTTTTCCAACTACTATTGTAGCTTAGCAAGTAATAATAATAATAATAATAATAATAATAATAATAATAATAATAATCAATAACCAAAATATTTTAAGAATATACAAATTTTCTTTTTATATGGAACACCAGTGTTAATACAGGTGACATTCTTTCACTGACGATAACCATCACAAAGTAGGCCTTTCTAAAAGCTCCACTAAATCAGCGAAGCTGGTCTCATAAATAAATCCCCTTATGCAGTAAACAATATAAACAATAAGACCGGAATTATTATAAAATATAACTGATTGATTGAGAGTTTTCTGGCATCCTGACATCTAAGGTCATTGACACCGATATCCTGAAGGAAATGAGTCCTATACAGTACTTGTCACAGAATGATTCCACACAATCCGATAAAACAGCACAGTGCCAAGTTAGGACCAATGTCTAAAAATAAAGCATCACCAAAAGGAATATGAGCATTCTGATAACTTACTTTACACTAACAATATTGTTACTAACCATACAAGTCTAAGACTTGAGCTCTCGATCAACAAATACCTACCACAGCTTTTCCAGAAATAATATGCCTTTTTCTCCCTTTCTCTTTTCATTATTTCCTTCAATTAAAAAAAATAAGAGACCAGATTATTTGTTCCACAAGACTTTGCTTTTCAGAAACATTCTTTCGGAGAACTATGTTAATGTTTTTCGTACAGTTGTGATTTAGGTTTTCAATAATACCTTTAATTCTGATCATATCAACAAAGTCTGTTATCAAACAGCTTTTGTACGGTATAACTTAACTATCAAATATAACCGAAGGTCATCTGGAATGTAATGTATAAATAGAATTGAATAGAATAGAATATGACTGTTGGGTTTCATAGATTTTTCATTTATAAATAAAATTTACGTTTTTTTTTTTCTTTTTTTTTTTTTTGCTTAAATAGTACACATTATTGATCAGATTTTACATTTGTGTAAAAGTTAACAAAAACTACACGGTACCATTGCTATACAAGTATCCTCTATGATCACTAATTTATCAATTATGCAAAGTATGTCTTAATTAGAGTTACCAGTATTTGCATTTGAACTGTGTCGCAGTGAAAACCCTATTTACATTACCTATGCACACAGACGCATACAGGCAGATATCTCTCTCTCTCTCTCTCTCTCTCTCTCTCTCTCTCTCTCTTTCTCTCTCTCTCTCTCTCTCTCTCTCTCTCAACAGTGACACTTTTGTTCACTGTTATGTAAAGAATCTTTGGTGTTCGAAATGAGACATACATACACACACACACACACACATATATATATATATATATATATATATATATATATATATATATATATATATATATATATATATTACATGTTTCCCCCGCATCACATGTTTTCATGAACGGC
>NC_090748.1:33604920-33612420 GCF_036898095.1 Palaemon carinicauda
TTCTCGCCAGCGTTAATTATTCGCATTCAGTGCCATGCTACTCTTTTCCACATATGACAATTATCATGTGTATCGTCAGAGAAATATCATAAGCATCAATAATCAACTTTTCAGAAGCTTAATCAAATTAGCAACTTGATAGGTCAATGACATGGATGGTCTCCTATTTAATGTTATTCTATTTACCTTTTTCCTAGTGATCCTAATTTACTGAACTGACAGCCAATCATAGTCTTTCGAAGCTAATGATGAATAACAATTTGACAATATTCTTCAACCTATAATATTTACGTCAACACTGACGGTTGAAATTTCAGTGACGTTTTCCCTTAACTTTAGAAGGTGGAAGTTACTGCCATGCTTCAGGTTTCTTCAAAATATGGAGGCGGCCTCATCCAGCCTTTAAAAAAAGTAGGATATTCACTTTTTCTCATAATTAGATTTCTCTACTTTAAAACCATTATCATCTTATTATACTCTAACTTTCTAAACCAAAATGGCCACCACAGAGTAAATACGTTTTTAGTTGAAATAGCTTATTTACCTTTTTCCGTTTAATGATTGGCAGTTTATTGGTTATTGTTTGCTTAACGAAGAAACAATCGTCCCAGGAACTTTAATGATAACTCACTGCAGAGAATGCTGAGATACGTTAATGCGAACTAGTTTAAGCTACTCAAATAAATATGTACCAAACCTCTCTAATTTTCATGGTTTAGGCGACCAAGGGAAAAAAAACCCTTACCTATTTCAGAATTCAATTGAAATTTCTTTATATTAACCAATAAATATGTTATCGTGATATGATGATGGCTAATGACATGACCATAATTAGTTGTGGCCAACAGTATGAAAATCGAGAGCTAAAATAAATACCTAACAAAAATACATTCATTTTATACAGTCAATGAAGTTGAGAAAGGATGATAGGAAGATACGTATTCAAGGTTAATCTCGACAGTCGATAGACGTGTAATCTATATGGTGATTAAAAATGGCAAATCTAATTACATTATAGAATGTTAAGAGACTATAAAAATACAGTAACGTCACAAGTCACTGACCATAATCACCTCTTTAATTCACCATACTATAAAGTTTAAGAAGTTAAACATATAGTTCAGGCAAAGCTTTCTCTTACACAAAAGAATTGCTTTATAAAAGGACATTAGAAAAAGCATTAAAAAAAATCGAAAATGATGATAAACATCGCTTACATTTAAAATATAATTTGCATCATATTTCATAATTTAAAAGAACACACCAGTCATAATATATATTTAAAAATCTAATAATACAATAGAATAAGCAAATTAGCATGTTTGAAAAAATAAGATTAGTAAAGGAGCAAATGTATATAACCCTACAGCAACGAATATCATAAGAATATATATATCCACCAACTTGCCATAATTTCACAACTCTCTCTCTCTCTCTCTCTCTCTCTCTCTCTCTCTCTCTCCTCTCAATATTTCTGAAGAAAATCTGCACTGCAAAAGGCTTAAAACAGCTTCTGCAAGCTGGCGCATAGAAGAGTAAAATGGGGGGGATGATGGCGTTGGGGTAGAAAGAGAGAAGATGACGACGATAAGGATGGAGGAAAAAGGGGCGTGATGAGGAGTCGGGGCACACAGGCGTGGAAGTGAAGAATGGGGGATGGGGGGGGGGGGGAGGAGGAGAGAGGATACTGGCGTGAAATTACAAGAAAAAATGCTATGACTGGAATTCCTTTAATTTTGCTAGTATAAACCCAGTGCACACATTAGACCACATTAATCACGAATTCAATGGCTGTGGGTAATTCATGATTCTCATTCATAGTTAGAAACATTACTGTGCGTGCGTGTGTGTGTGTACGTGTGTATGCGTGTATGTTTTTATATATATATATATATATATGAGAGAGAGAGAGAAAGAGAGAGAGAGAGAGAGAGAGAGAGAGAGAGAGAGAGAGCGATGCCTTAATCAAATTGATAGGACCCTAGAGTTTTCCCAGTTCTTTCTTAAAACATGAAAGATATAATTAAGAGAAATGTCATCTCTCTCTCTCTCTCTCTCTCTCTCTCTCTCTCTCTCACATATAATCCGGAAACTATATTCATTGTCAGTTTCATTCGTCATATATTGTCAATGAAGTAGCTCAATATATATATATATATATATATATACATATATATATATATACACACACACACACACACATATATATATATATATATATACATTAGCCAGTGTCACGTATGCACCAACCAACTGTTTCCCTTTATCATGCATTTATAGAAACATTATATATATAATATACATATACATATATATATATTATATATATATATAAACATATTTTCTACGATACTTCATTTTCCCGCATTTGAAGACCTATAAGGACTAATTAAATCTTCAGAAAATAGCAAAAGTAAGAATATGGAAATTATACATTAGAAATTATTCTAATTTGGAAAATAAAGGCAACGTACTGCAAATTGTCATATGTGAAATAATATCTGATCAATGAATATAGTAAAAATATGTTGAAGCGTGAAAATCCTATCTAAAATAATAGCGCACCAGGCCGGAAAGAACACGAAACTCTACGGTCAAATCCCTTCGCATTTGAGTATCCTCATGAAACTCTTTGAAACGTCCTTATTGTCACAGAGGAGCGGAGCAGTTCCATGCAGGCAATGCGGCGGAGGAAAACTATCAAACGGCCATTCTATCAACATTTAGAGGAATGGACGAGGATGTGATACTAAATCTGGATCTTAAGACATATGAGGTTCCGGATACGTAGATGCGAAATTTGTCTCGAATCTATATTTTGTTTGTTTTTCAAAACATTTAGGGTTTTAGTAGCATAGAGTTGGAATAAAATGTTCCTCTCAACTGATGTTATACTCGCCAAAGCTGCTATTGAGATTATTCCAAAAGCTATTTCGTACCAGATATTGTCTTTTACGTATATTGCGTCTGTCACTCATGTTCATTTTACATATCATGGAACCTTTATGAAGTACACCAGACACTTCAATATAAAAGCAATAAATCATTGTAATTATAATCTAAAATTTTTACACCCACGTCAAAGTTAATACTATAATTATATACCATTTATAATTTTACTTCTGAAAGAGTATTTCTACCAGACCCCTTAACAAGTAAGCAGTAAATCATTGTAATTATACCTTTTTACACCCACGTCGAAGTTAATTGTATCATTAAAAACCATTCATAATTTTACTTCCGAATGACTACTTCTACAATAATGAAAGTTAATATACTGCAGTGCAGTATTCATTCACAAAAAAATGTATAATCAGCATCACAGTACTAGACCTGATTTACTAAAGGTTGTTACCTTTATCTGTTTTAATAAAAATCTCGAGAGCTTTTGGCTGACAATATTATTACTTAAAAGAATACCTATGGTTCATAACGCAACCGTTTACTATTTCAAGACCATCCTTAAATGTAATTTCTTCAAGAATGGCTTTAACAAATTTGATTTCTATCTATTTCCATCTTAATTTCTTCTTTTATCTTTTCCCTTCTTTCAATTCCATTCCACTTTTATTACCATAAAATAAGCTAATTTCCCGAGCATCATCTTTCTTAACTAAGGTCTGGTAAATATCAGTCAGAATTTTACATCACACAACATGTCTGCTCTCCTTGATAATGTCATAATTCATAACAATCAGGAAATAATAATATTTTCACTACCTCATCTTTTAGACTATCATATATCTTTTCAATTATTGTTAAATTTCCCTTATATCAAATACCATAGGAGGTCATTCTAACCATTCAGATTCCTCCCGGTATCTCAAACTAGCTTCTTGTCATAATATATGTATATAAAGTATATATATATATATATATATATATCTATATATATATACTCATATATATATATATATATATATACTCATATATATATATATATATATATACAAATAGATAGATATACATATACACATTATATTTTCTTGTTGTTGATATATCAGTTAGTTATCATTCACAATTTATCCCGTGTACTTTCTCAGCAAGGATATAGGATATTAAAGTTAATCACGAAAAATATCAAGTGACCGTACATGATGATCTTGACAGACTCCATGTTGCATCTATATGCAATCTTAAATCCACAAAAAAAAAATGAAGATTGTATTTTTCATTCTATCAATCATACATTCTCCATTCAACAACTACTTTCCATATAGTATTGTTTCTTATTAGTCCTTACGGTCCCATTCCCAGAGAGAGAGAGAGAGAGAGAGAGAGAGAGAGAGAGAGAGAGAGAGATAGTAAATACTAAATAACATGAGCAAAATAAGAGGATACTAGCAGAATTCATGGCACTGTGTCGTAATATCAAACTCTTCAAACATGGGCTTCTTGACCTTTTCTGTGCTTAAAGATATTTATTTTCTAAATCTCCCGAGCCTTCAATGGCATTACAAACTTGGTACCCGTCTTAGCAACGCCCCTTCTCTTATTAAATATCCTTCTGGATAGGTTACTTGGATAAATACGGCTATTATAATGCTCTCATTCAAAAGAATAATTACTACGAGGGCATAATTCAATTCTGACTAACATTATATACAAAAATTTCTCAAATTGGTACGAGAGCAAAAAGATAACCTGATTCTGACTGATTTTGTAATAAGAAAATTAAATCTTCCATGGGATTTTAATTAAACAAAATACATTAAACCTGCAAAATATCATTAATATACAAATTACTGTCTTTCGATTATCCAGACACTAATACTCATGACAAACAGCATTTTATACACCCTCGAGTCTTCATAAAATAAGAAATGCATACCTGAGCCAGAGAAAGGAATGTCTAAAATGAATCCAGGAGGAGAGGGAGAGGGAGAAGGAGAAGGAGAGGCGAATGGGAGAAGAGAGGGAGAGGCGGATGGGAGGGAGGAGGGGGAGGAGTGAAGGATTGGAACCCACACGACTTGGGGGAATCCAGTGCCAATACCTATACGCACTGACTGTCCCTTGTAACAATAAAAGGCCCTGATCAATACACCGATTGCTTGATTGATTTATCGGAGCACAAGGCGTCCACGGAATTCAAATCAATACGTCTCATTCGGTGCCAACGAAGAGATGTCATCACAAAAAATGACCAGGCTTTGCCTCCCGAAGGACTTTGGATTTAGCCACAATGGAAAAGGGTATTTAAAAAGTGGTAAGCCTTCCTGAAATAGAACTTTGATACTTTGTGAAAAGAAAACTGTTATTTAAAAATGCCTGTTTCAGAAGGTTCAACAAGACAGACTTGGTTAACTGTTGTGTACATACAATTATGTATATCTGATATATATATATATATATATATATATATATATATATATATATATATATATATATATATATATATATATATATATATATTCATGGAAATGGCAGTGGCCATTGTGTTGTTGATCCCTTGAGAAAATTGTAGATAATGGAAATAATCTACATTGAATATATATATATATATATATATATATATATATATATATATATATATATATATATATATAATTTATATATAAAACACACAATTACATCTGTAATACTAAATTCTATTTTCATAAACCAAATATACAAATCAAATACAGAATTTTATAAAAATACACGCCAATATACAGTAAGTCTCAGCTAAAGTAAAATAAGCATATTAGAGAAATATGAACCAAGTCCAGGAAGGGAAAATATTTAATCAATAGAAGCTATCAAGAGAGAGGAGAGAGAGAGAGAGAGAGGAGAGAGAGAGAGAGAGAGAGAGAGAGAGAGAGAGAGAGAGAGAGAGAGAGAGAGAGAGAGACTCATTTTAAATGATTATTCGGTATAACAGTCGGTCGGCCTCTCCCCCCGGGTAAGTACAGAGGTCGGTGGGAGGGCCTCTTAGTTTCCGGGAAAAGAATTGGAATCCCTCGTAACATTGCCTGACGTCAGACATTTTTGTTCTTAGAACAGAGTTTCTGTCGGTTCGGTGAATCACTCCCACGATTCCCTAAAACCCCTAGAGTTAATCAAATTAAATTCCATGGATAAAAATGGCCGAGACAATGGGAAGTTTCTTCTGCTCCATTTATAGAACAGCATGACGTTAGCTTATGACATCATGGAATAACCTCGGTGAAGTATATACACTGCAGACACATGCAGTATAACTGCAATGACATTCGCGCTATGCAATATACATAATAGATAACAACTGGATCTCTCTGGCATAGTCTGACCATAGCACATGAAGAGGGGAGCTTAATTACGTGTGTTTGTGAGCTTATGAAATGTCATATACGAAAATACATAAATAAATGGACATGCAAAGAATATGGCTTATATGATGGAACAAAAGTATATATATATATATATATATATATATATATATATATATATATATATATATATATATATATATATATATATATATATGAATACACACACATACACATACAAACAGTCATAGTTTTCCTCACAAAAAAATCTCATTAATTGCTAATATACTAATGCTATTAATTACCTTACCACAACACTTTCATTTCCTGTACCTTTTATCATCCCCAGACAAGGAAAAGTAAAGAACATTAAAAAGTTTTTGTCGACAACAACAAATGCTGTCGTTTATAGTCTAATGCAGGACAAAGGCCTCAGTCATGATTTTATTCGTATCTGGCCATTGCTGATTTGAGATAGTGGGAGACTTTAGTATAATTGATCACAGCAAACCAGCCTAGTCATGGTGACTAAAAAAGCTTTTTTGATCATGGCGATGCACAAACCCTTCAACCACGTTAAGGTATTCCCACTCAGGAAGGGATATATATATATATATATATATATATATATATATATATATATATATATATATATATATATATATACATATATTTATATATACACACACACACACATATATATATATATATATATATATATATATATATATATATATATATATATATATATATATATATATATATATATACAGTATATATATAAATATATATACACACAAAAATTTACTCATTTCCAATGATAAGGATGGTCTTCGGGGATATTACTGAAGTTTGGTCAATCCCATAATACTATTCTATCGGGACCGTGGATGAACAACCTGTGCAGAATATTTCCACGTCATTATCAGCAGCAGAGCTATTAAAAGCCGTTTCTTTCCCATACTCTTTCCGACACTGCTTGTGTCTTGCTCATCTTTCTCATAAGAACATTTCTGTACGCAACAGTTCACAATCGTATTTTCCATTATTATTCTCTAATGAAAAAATCATCTTAAAGGACTCTCAGCCACCTTAGCATCATCACCTTTGAGTTCAAAATGTTTCTTTTGAATATTTCTTATTCTTTCGTTCATCTAAACTAGTTTCACGTAATAGGAACAATTAAGTTATACAGTTGCTTTCTTCTCTTCTTTTTGCATTCAACATGCATATTTCAAGTCTCTCTCCCCCCCCCTCTCTCTCTCTCTCT
>NC_090748.1:33617420-33624920 GCF_036898095.1 Palaemon carinicauda
ATATATTCTGAATCATATGTATAGATCTGACATTTTCCTAGCCACTAGTAACCTTTCCTTTAATCCTACTTAATATTTACAGAATGTTTCTCTTTATTATCTCTAACTAGTTCTTACCCAGTAAAGTGGATTGCAATATTCTTCCTTACTTACGGAAGTTAAAATTTATTACTTTCCTAAACTATTATTACTCTGCATTTTAAGCGGATTCTTGACAAGAAAATTCTGACTAAAAAGTTCCTACATTATTTAGGTTGGTATATTTCATCTTTCATCTATATTAAAATATGACATATTCATTAGAATTCATATTCATTCATCCTCATCAGATGTAATAAAAGTCCAACTTTCTTCATTGATACATACGTGAGGCCAAGTAACTTGTAACAAAATATTAACCTGTTTGTTTTAGTGTTATGCCATATCTTTAAAAAAGAAAATAATGATAGCTGTTCCTAAGTAATTTACAAAATTATTCACCTCCTCTGATATACATCTGGAAATGAAATGCACAGAAGTGGAGTAATTTTGGCATTATAAATATCAAATATCTTTTCTTTACAGCAACAAAAGCTAATACCATTTATCCTTCTTCACGAGAACAAAATGCCAATGGTGAACGATAATCATAACACGGAGTCATCTGAAAGAGCTCTGTCCACCATGTGCAAAAATCTTTCATTATTCAAAAAATGGTCAATTCCATTTTATTCCTAATAACGGAGCATCAAGAATTCACTGATTGTATCTAACCGGTGATCCAATATAGAATAATATTTTTATTTATATATAAGAAATACATCACACTAACTGAAATCATTAAGATAAAACTTCCTCGATATACATAGTTGATATAAGATTGTATGTATTCATTAAAAAGATCAGGCATTCCACGTGTCATTCTCTATACGATCCCAAGGTATTGAATAATCCAACCACATAAATAAACAAAAAGGGCATGGAACCGTATGAATAGTCCCGTGACCAAATCAAACATTATTTAATAGCCAGAACTACCAGGAATTATCGGAAATTAGGTTATACCATGCCATTCACCTATGGAACAAGGAAAAGTTCATAAATTTTTCGCAACAAAGTTTGGCATGTCATCAACAAACCTGAATCATGCCAGTCAATGTTTCTTGGGTAACAAGAGTAATTACTCTGACAGTAATAGATTATCTTGAACCGACTTATCTAGGATTAACTTTATTTCAGTAAATGATAAGTTGAAACTTTCCTCTACTAAAGCAGGTTGGCTCCATTGAACTTTTGTAACCCTCAAAAACCACATCAAGCAAAACCAAAAAGGCCTTGATTTACCAATAAACCTAAAGCCATGAAAGGAAAATGCCTAGAATCCTTAAACTTCATAACTTGCAAAATAACAAAATAACACAGATCTTCAAAATGGCACAGATCCATAGAAAATTAAAAGCTCTATCGTTTGTGGAAATATCGAATCCCGTAAAATCTCATATCTTGATGGAGAAAGACCTATGTCGTCTCCATTTTCTAGAACAAAATAAAAGAGAAACCAGATGCTGCGAACCAAAAGATAAAATACTAATCACAGAATCTGCAATTTGTTGGGTAAATTAGCTTACTCTTTTATAGTCTGCATATCCTAAAGTATACCCCCCTTGGACTTAAAACACCTTTGATCACAGTATTTTGATATGCACATCAAACGATAAAGGATCCATGAACATCTGCATTCTGTGGGGCAAGAACCTGAATTTTTGGCAGCTTAAATATTGCATTTAAGTATACCAAAAGACATATATCCTATGAACTTAGGTACTTACCATCTTTACATCGGCCATAGCCTTGCAGCTTGAAATACTTTAAGATAAAATGACCAACATTTCCGGACCATGATAACGCCATGAATCATCAAAAGCAACATGATCTACAATAAACATTTAAGCAAAGTCATTAAAATCATGAATTACAAAACCTGTATGTTAATAGAATTTTTTTTCTTTTGAGATTTCGAATCTCCTTATTAAGACTCAAAGACCTTGGAAACTTCATGTCTATATTTAGAGAGAATCTCCTTCGGCAATGTAAAATATATCTTACACATTCATCACAGAATGTATATAATATATTGTGTTTGAAAATGTGTATTCTAAGATAAAAAGAGCATACAATTTATATAACTTAGAAAAAAGAAAAACTCTTACATCCAGTCAATGTCCAAATTGACATCCTGGGAGGCAAAAAGATCAATATGCTTTGGGCTTAAAACTGGACATAATCTAAGACACAATATATATCTTTTTTCCTATGAAAGTTTTCAGCCAGTGAGGCAAATCGGAAACTGGAATTTTTCCAGAACACTATTTGTGCTAGGAAAATTGCATTAAGTGAGAAATATTTGGTATTATACAGAAAGATAAAAATAATGTAATTACATAACGACAACCTTTAAACATTAAAACTATCTCAAAAATCAAGATTAAAAAGATGACATCACGGGTTAAGTTGACTTGATCAACATATGTACAAAAATATATTCCTCATCAAATGATAGACCATTAATCCAAGGACCAACGCTATCCAAAAAATAAACAGAAACTTCTATTTCCTATGATAAGAATATTGATTCAAATTAAGAACCAAATTTCCTCATGTCAAATTAACTAAGGAGTTAAACTCTTGTCCATAATCTACCCTTCATGAAGATACAGAAAATGGAAGCTTTAAAACATAAATTATACTTTGAGAAACGAATAAGAAACAATGATACAAGTAACTATATATATATAATAAGGTTATATATCTAGCTTAGAAAAATATTTCCAATGGAAACTTCTGCAAAGGGAAATGATAAAAAAAAACTTATCTTTACAATTGAAATTTGTCTCCCTCAGAAGTGTATAGAAAACACAAACCAGCAATTGGGTAATAAAGAAAACGTCTCACAACAAGATGTACAGATTAGGGATGCAAGGCCTCAAAATATAAAATTAAAGAAGAGAAATTACTTTAGCCATGACATGAGCCAAGCATTAAATAGCTGAAATAAAATAATAAATGACAGTTTCAAGACGACAGGAATTTCATGGCATATACCCACTTCCTCGCGTAAACAACACAGGAACAGGAAGTCATGCCAAAGTTGCATGAGGAAAAAAAAAAAAAAAAAAAAAAAAAAAAAAAAAAAAAAAAAAAAAAAAAAAACTTTCTTGGGAAGTGATAAATGTTTTTATCCCTGGGGTTATAAGCTTGGCAACGCATGATGTCCCTGGCTCCCATTTACATAATTTGAAAAATAATGCTCCCAGGGGAAATCATAATGAGTCTCACCATGAGACATTCTTATACTAGCATGAAATGAACACGTGGGGCAAAGATAAATAAATATCCAAAAACGTTTAGGAATAGTGTATAGAGTACTCACAATAAATAAAAGCTGTTTCAACTCGACGTTTGTGTGGAAAACGTGAAACGTAAACTGGTGGCTCCCTTGTTGATAACTCTGAGGTGTACAGTAGACTAGGTCTTCCCAAGGCTTCTTGGGACATATTAAGTACAGTTGTGTAAGGAAAAAACAATACGAATATGCTGTCAGGGGGGGGGGGGGAAAGAGAGGAGGAAAGGGGGGAGGGGGGGGGAATGCAGAACAATTTTTGACCGAATAAAAGCCTGATCTACTTTATTATGGATAGATACAAATTTAGATACATATAATAGTATTTAAAATTTGCTCTTTAACACACACAAAAACGTATAAATAACTTCCAATTAAGCAATAAATTAAATTCTCTCATACAAAACACCTTAGAAGAGGAGATTTAACAAAATACACAAGGATTTGAAATACACTTTCTGAAAAGAAAGTACTGTATTTGAAAAACGTTTTAGCCATTTCATAGGCCCGATTCTCAATGACAAAAGCCTGAGGAAAGCAAACCAATCTTTTCTTTATATTTGATTTACGATTTATATCCTTTCCAGGACATTTTATTACAATTATCTCTTTGTTAAAAGATGCTGTTCATACACGATGATGAAATAATTCGTTTCAAATATCTATTGCTATGTATAGACACAGATGCGCGCTCTCTCTCTCTCTCTCTCTCTCTCTCTCTCTCTCTCTCTCTCTCTCTCTCTCTCTCTCTCTCTCTCTCTCTCTCTCTCTCTCTATATATATATATATATATATATATATATATATATATATATATATATATATATATATCGTACACAAACACACACACACACACACACATATATATATATATATATATATATATATATATATATATTATATATATATATATATATGTATGTGAGTGTGTGTATAGGAAGATTAACCTTCAAAACCCACTAAACCTCATAAAAAAACTAGAGATGCCGACATTGAAAAATCCCATTTAACTAAAAAATCGCGTCACTGCAATACCAAAAACCAAAATTATTCTTGCTCATAGTCGGCACATGAACCGAATTACCCAAAATATACCCATAAACCTTTTCTCTCAGAGTCATATGATAATATAATTAGCTCTAGAATCTCAAAGTACGCAAGATCCAGACTTCAAAATCGTTCTAGAATACGTTGCATCGAAAGAATGATGGATCAGATACATAAGAAACCAAAGACCAGAAAAAATTTGGCCTTTGATGTTCGAAATCTCACCATACATGAGGTCTTTGCTACTCCTTTTGATGGGTCACATCCGAATTGCAATTTAAAAAACGTCCAGACCCTGCATAATGAACTCTTGGGTCTGCATATAGGTGACATATTTGATTATACATATAAATATATACTGTATATATACAGAACATTATAAATAATACGTTTATATATGGCTTCGGCAAGAGGATTTCTGGTAACCAAGGATCATACAGTGTGTGTGTGTATGTGTATATTAGTGTGTTGCGGGAACCGCCCAGGATCGTCAATAAAACAACGAGGATGGTGACGTCACATTGAACCATCATCATCATCATCATCATCGTCGTCATCTTCTACTTCTGCTGTGTGTTGTTAAAGGATATTCCTACGTCCTTCCAGTAGCAATTAAGGACTGATAACTTTTCTTTTGAATGCAGAGCCACAAACACCGTAAGGATATTCAGGAACCAAAATGGCGTAGGGCAACACCGGAGGGTGGAGGGAGGGAAGGAGGGAAGGGGGGGCGCTTTCAAAAGAAAATTCGTTTTCATTTCTCTCACCCGATGCACTAGTCCTTTCTATACATGCCATTCGCTGCTATTCACAAGAGCCCTATCCTCACGGCTCAACTTGAAGAAGATGGTAAACGGGAATACATGATGAAAAAAAAAGGTCAAGGCAAATAATCGTGTTGAATCCAACAGGAAAATAAAACACAACCATTCAACATGTTCATTGCGCAAGCTCAACACGAAGCTCTCCGGAGACCGCTGACAACTCTGGCCCCCCGCTTCGTTGTCGGCCGTATATCGGGTCTGCTGCGGCCGACTTAGGAAAAGTAAGCAACGAAAGATGATTATAAGAGATCTCGTTGTTTTTTTTTCTTTCTCTTAATTCACTTCTATCGATAACTTTATCATTTAAAAAATTACGAAACGTCGTATATTCACACACAATCTTCAATGAATGATTTGTGTTTTCTGGTTTTGAGTCCTACTGGTAGTCACTGAATTACATGCAGGGTATGATTAAGTAATAATGTCATTCATGCCCTTGTTATCATATCAAAGAAAGATATACTGTATTTGTACTCTTATGTAACTGTATTCTGACCTATTTTGCTTTACAAAAACCAAAAATTTATAAAAGTAAACAAGGCAAGAATATTCGAAAAAAAATGACAATATAGGTTACATTGAAACCCTTTTACGTCAACATGAAGACGGATAATAAAGCTACTGTATATTATATATATATATATATATATATATATATATATATATATATATATATATATACATATACATATACATATATATACACATATACATACATATATATATATATATATATATATATATATATATATATATATATATATATATTTATCACGGTAATTTCATTTGAGAAGTCAAATGCTTTATAAAAATTTCACAGAAGGCAAGCAAAAGGTTCCTTCAAAATAAAGGAGTCAGGACTATGAAAAAGGGAGATAAAAACTATGAGAATTCGAAAAACACAATATCATCTAATAGAAAAAAGAAAAAACAAAAAAGGGTAAAAAGATATCAAGAATGAAATTGGCATAGAAACAGTATCAAAATAGTAATAGAGTAAATAGTTAAGCAGAGGAATACGATCACTTACCTTAGCGGCTTCCTTATTTAGCGTCATAGTGAGCCCATGAGTTGGATGTGTCGATGGCCTTTGGGGAATACGTCGGCCGATTTCTACTAAAAAAAGGGCGGATGGGCGAGTGGGGAACGAGTGGGGAGCAACGCCCAATTCTCTTAAGGTGTGGGCGTGGTGGTCCCCCAGGTATGTAAAGTATGTGTGTGAGTGTGTGTGAGAGGTGGCGTGCGTGAGGGCGGGTGGGCGGTACAAGAGGCGCCCGTCAACGCACTGTGCACTCACAACAATGTCTTGCCCTTCAACTAAACAATTGCTTCACTCGGGCCACAGCATTGAGGCGATTTGAAATGTTGTAGTAGCAATATAATGATTATACTATATATAGATATATGTATATATATATTTATATTTATAGATAGGAGCGACGAGATCGTATTATATAAGGTGTTATTATTATTATGACTGAGGTTGATTACTTGTATGGTGAAAAAAAGTAATTGGTGATAGTATTAATGGAAATAGTAGTAGTAGTGGTGGTAGTAAGTAGTAGTAGTAGCAACAAGAGCAATAGCACAGTTTTAGAAGTAGTAGTAGTATTAACAGTAGTATAGCAATACTAATAATTATCAGTAAGGGGTTGGTATGTGATAGTATTAATAGCAACAGTAACTGGCAGTTAATAGTGATGATAATAATAATAATATAAGGAAAGGACGAATAAATCAAAGGAAGAAGGACAGAAGTGGTTTGCTGAAGAGTGAAATGTCCCTCTTTAATCGGCTTATTTCTTCTGCTTTTCTTCTTCTTGTCTGCAGAAAAGCTCTTGTTTCTGTAGCAACTTCCAATATTGTCTGATTTGTGTGGAGTGTTTTGCCGATCAAATAAACCAGGAAGAAAATGAAATACGCGGATTCAACGTTAAAATTAGGAATAAATTACAATAATAATAACATAAGACACCAACTTTTTCAAAGCTGTCGACTTTTTCCGCTTCTCCTTACGGTGTGTACTTTTATCATCCGATCAAAAAAAATAAATGAAAAAAAGGAGACTATAGTAATTACCAACGTGATTTTACGGCCACTATAATCCGAACTGGCTGGACGATAAACTGCGGTAGAATACAACGCACTAAATCAAACCAATGAATGAAGAAACGAAAGGCAACGGAACTTCAGTGACCCGTTTTTTTTTTTTATGTGGGATTTCCAAACTGATTAGCAACGAACGATAAC
>NC_090748.1:33632420-33654920 GCF_036898095.1 Palaemon carinicauda
ACACATATATATATATATTATATATGTACATATATATATTATATATATATATATATATATATATATATATATATATATATATATATATATATATATATATATTATATATGTACATATATATTATATACATATATATATATACATATATATATATATATATATATATATATATATATATATATATATATATATATATATATATGTGTGTGTGTGTGTGTGTGTGTGTGTGCATATATCACAAAATATTTACTCATACCATTATAGTAAAAGAGCCCTATTGAAATAACTCACAAGTATTCTATAACCTTATTCTTTATCAAAACAATTCATAAGTACTTAAGACCTTCTTCTTTATTAAAACAATTCCTAAGTAATTTAAGACATTATTCCTATTAAAAGAGTTAAGTACTTTAAGACCTTATTCCTTATTAAAACAAGCCCTAAGTACTTAAGACCTTATTCCTTATTAAAATTAATTCCTAAGTAATTTAAGACCGCATTCCTTATCAAAACAAATCGTAAGTACTTTAAAACCTTATTCCTTCTTAAAACCATTCCTTGGTACTTAAGACCTCATTCCTTATAAAATATTTCCTAAGTAATTTAAGACCTTATTCCCTATCAAAACAATTCGTAAGTAGTTTAAGACATTATTCCTTATCAAAACAATTTCTAAGTACTTAAGACCTTATTCCTTATTAAAACAATTCCCAGGTACTTGAGATCTTATTCCTTATCAAAATATTTCCTAAGTAATTTAAGACCTTATTCCCTATCAAAACAAATCGTAAGTACTTTAAGATCTTATTCCTTATTCAAACAATTCATAATTACTTAGGACCTCATTCCTTATTAAAATAATTCCTAAGTACATTAAGATCTTATTCCTTACAAAACAATTCGTAAGTACTTTAAGACCGTGTTCTTATTAAAACATTTCTCATGTACACTAAGGCCTTAGTCCTTATCAAAACAATTCCTAAGTACATTAAGGCCTTATTCCTTATCAAAATAATTCCAAGGTACATTAAGGCCTTATTTCTTAGTAAAGCAGTTCGTAAGTACATTAAGGCCTTATTCCTTATCAAAATAATTCCAAAGTACATTAAGGCCTTATTTCTTAGTAAAGTGGGTCGTAAGTACACTAAGGACATAGTCCGTATCAAAAGAATTCGCAAGTACATTAAAGCCTAGTCCTTATTAAGATAATTTATAAATACACTAAGGCCTTCTTTCTTATTAAAGTAGTTCGTAAGTACACCAAGGCCTTAGTCATTAATATAATTCTTAGGTACATTGAGGCCTTAGTCCTTGATAAAATAATTCCAAAATACTCCCAGACCTTCCTTATCTTCCTCCACACTACGTGAAGAGTTAAAGAACATACATTGTATATGCAAAGATCTAACCACAAATACACCTTTTAACCTGTATCTATTTCCTAATATTTGAGAAATGCTGAACACATAAATCGAATACTCTTCCTTCCAAAAGTATCACAACCTACACAAAAAAATTCAGTACAAAAGATTAGAGAAAAGGTAACCAACAAGTAAAAATGTAAGTATATTATAATAAGAATCTTATCCTAAAGTGGTACGTTACTACTTGTAAGTATTTTTACACACACAAAATCCTTCCTATTAAAAAGCATTTTCTTATAAAGAAGATTTATATGTATACATAGAAGTATTCTATATAAAATGGGAGCCCTTCATATAGAAAGAAATTTTTTTCTTCCAAACAGGTAAGATATTTCAGTATTTCCATAACTAACTCCAATATATGTCATCGAAAAAAAAAAGAAAAACAAAAGATGTCAACGATGCATTAAAAGAAAACTTGACAAGACAAATCAATATTTATTGACATCAGTTTTTGATATCTGCATCGAGCACACACACAAGAATATTCACAAGAAGATATGTTCTTTTCTTTGCTCAAAATATGTTCTTCAAATATCAAATGTTTTTACCTTAATAAGTCTTACTTAAGAAGGCTTTATGGTTTTTCCATCTACGATCTTTAAAAAATGGAAGAGAGAAAAAAGATGTCTATTTCTCAAGAAATTTCATCTGAAATGGTATTCCCCTTTGAGATCTTACGCAAGAAAAAAGAAAAAACAAAAAGAAAGAAAAGAGTGACCAATATTTCCCCAAAAATTAACCAAAAATAAGATAAACAAAGAAACAAATAAACACGCAATTTGAGCAAAAACACACTAGCCTGTAACGTATATACTAGAAAATTAGAAAAATCGTTATGGTAAATGACACAGTTGATGAAGCCAAAATGAAATAAAGGAATCTATCCATAGGGCAGTGAAACATTCACTTGAAACTAACCCAACGTCGATTTCAATACTTTAGCAATTAAATGATGTCACTGATATTGAAGCGTTACTCGTTTGATATTTTGAAGTTTCAAAATGAGTTCGTGATTGAAATTTCCAATAACATGTTTTGCAAGTTACATAACTCTTATCGCGTAATGAAATCATATTTGAAGCACATAAATCATTGGAACTGTAATTGGCTTGTCTTCTCTCTAATTAATGATTACGTAAAAAAATTAAAATAGTAAAACAAAACCACAGCAAAACAATGTGTACGTAACACTTCTTCAAAAATGTAACATTAACAAATAAATAAGAGGCATTTAGCTGATCTCTTAGTTTACACCGACGTTCGAGAAGATACATTGAAGAATACGTCAGTATTAAAATGTCTCTGAAAGATCTGAAGAGCATTGAATAATAGAGAGATGTAAAACTATATACGATTGTAAGGAGAACATGTCTGGGAATAATATCTCATCAAGTGATAGAACAAGCTGAAATTGGTTTGTATAGAACTTATAAGGAATGAGTTTTATAATGACTGGAAGAGAGTACAAACTATGGGACAAATCTGTATATGAAAGTGATATTAGAGGATGGAGAAAATAGCCTAGCTAGTAAAAGAAGCCATTTACAAGTTAGGGATTAGGGAATAAATATGAATAGTAGTAATCGGGTACATGAATAAATACGGAAATAAATTTAGAAATAGTAAGATTAATAATAATGTTAATGGGAAAATATAAGAAGATAATCACATGTGAATCAAAAACAAGATGAGTCAAGGAAGGAACTAGGCATTCTCCATAGGATATAGGATGAACATGAATTGAAAAATAAGGACTAAACTATTATGAGAAGTATATTTAAATATCAAATAATATATGCAAGGATGAAAACCATAGATACCATTACGTTAGGTAGTTATTTTCTTGGCTCTTGCTTGACCACACAGAAAGAAAGTGCGAATGTATTATTTTTTTCTTATGATTCCTTATTGCAATGATATTCACTAATTTCTTGAAGAGAGCCAAAAGTTTAGGACATCCTTAGAGTGCGAGCGACATAAGCCATAAGGATATATATATATATATATATATATATATATATATATATATATATATATATATATATATATATATATATATATATATATACATACATTTATATATACATATATATACATCTATATATATATATATATATATATATATATATATATATATATATATACATATATATATATACACATATATATAATATATATATATATATACACATACACACACACATATATATGTACATATATATATATATATATATATATATATATATATATATATATATATATATATATATATATATATATATATATATAATGTGTGTGTTCGTGTGCGGGAGCTAAATTTCATTTTTTTGTGGGTTTCCAAAGTCACGTATTTCTAAAATAAAACTAGTAACCAACCTTATTATTAAATTATATTAAAATTCTTGTTAAAAGTTAAAATAAATATGGTACCTTCATCTAATGTTTTGATGACCGGAAATGACCGAGCTGTTCCTTCACTTTCTCCAAGCTGTACTTTGTTTCAAGAAAAGAAACCTATAAAGTTCCAGGTTGGAATGGCACACTTATTAAAAAAACAAAATAACTACAATATCGAGGACGTTTCTGAGCTTTCGCAGACGATTGGATGGCTCATAATACACTCGAAATACAC
Organism: Palaemon carinicauda; assembly: GCF_036898095.1. NCBI lineage: Eukaryota > Metazoa > Arthropoda > Malacostraca > Decapoda > Palaemonidae > Palaemon > Palaemon carinicauda. The sequence goes on from NC_090748.1 coordinate 33,636,480, forward strand.
AGGAAAATGACGACCAACAATAATATATCTATAATTTTTTCAGTTACGTGGTACGCATGAGAGCATCACTGCATGGACATGTACGTCTGCGAAGGTGAAATAACTGTGTCTATTATACAAATCTTTTTGTAATGGATGTTTCCTTCGAAGACAAAGCGTAGAACTTAAATACTAAAAGTACATACAAAATCTCTTCATGAAAGTAATCTGTAGCTTGAAGAAGAAGAAGAAGAAGAAGAAGAAGAAGAACAACAACAACAACAACAACAAGAACCAGAAGAAGAAGAAGAAGAAGAAGAAGAAGAAGAAGAAGAAGAAGAAGAAATCAAAGATTAAACGCTGGCTATTTGTTTCGTTTTCTCTACTCAAATGACTGACAAAATCATTTTTGGGGGGAATTAGCATTCTGTTTTGATTCCACAGATGAAATCATCAAATAAATGATTGAAGTAACAGCAAAGAAAGCAATAAGCAAAAGATCCTAAGCTACTCACTCTTGGTTTATAAGATTATAAGTTTTAACCTGATTTAGGAACTTTAATACACTCATATTTCGCAATAGTGGCGTTTTACCTTTTCTTATTTCTGAAAAAAATATTCCTTACAAGAATACTGGTTTGAAGAAGGAAAAACAACAGAAAAGATATGGATTATATTTTATCTCTCAGTTTGTTAGATCTTATAGGCTGCTTATAACTTGACTTACGAGTTTGTGGTGTCAAAAATAAAATTGTGTGAAGAATATTATGACTTACGAGTTTGTTGTCTCAAAAATAAAATTGTGTAAAGAATGTTAAATAATATATTCATAACGCATGTTATATTCATGTAAAACTTGATTTATGGCTTATGTTTTATCGATACAGGTATAATTAATATCTAGATAAATTTCATAAAAATGTAATTCAAGGCAATGAGTCTGGGCGCATAACACAATATAATTCACGAATTCAAATACAAGTAGACGCAAATAGATTTTAAGTTAATAAGCGATAATTTGATTATCAAAAAGGGCAAACGGTACTACTCTCTGATATAAATAACCTACAGAGGCAAGGCATATTTATATCTGAATCCGCCAACCTGAAAATAAGCCTTTTCAAACGCCCGATGTTTAGGAATGCAAGACCAAGTTAATTCTAACTTCGTTAGAAATCACATCAAAGTCACAGACACAAGTTAAGGGAGGTAACTTAATAGAGCTGATTTCAAGTTAAATCTCAACTTCCAGAAAAAAAATCAATGCGGAGATCAAGGTCTCGACATCTTTTTCTAGATACGAAGTCTCTAATAGTGACGCTTGAGGAAGAATAGGTGAGAATTTACCTGACAAGAATGTATGCTTGCAGCAATTATGAAAGTATGGTCTTCATAAAATTAGATACTTTACTAGTTTGAAAACAGAAACGAGGAATCGTTTCTTGAATGTCTTCAGTAACCCTCAAGATCATATTGCCCTTCGAACCCATAAAAACTCTTATGCGTTTTGTCTTAAAAGATAATTAACTATATAATTCACATACAAACACCGTCATTAGAATTTTCATAGGCACACACACACACAAATAAAACCCGATATGTGTAAAATTAGAAAACTAAGCTGATGTACAAGAAGCATTTTGAATTACACCTACTCAGAAATATATATAAAACTATAAGTATCCCTGTAGCTACACCATTGAAGTAGCAAATGCGAATCTAAGCTGTCGAAGGATAACACTGAAAACAAAGGAAGATTTTACAAATATTGAAAGGTATCCCATACTATATTTCAAACTAAACCTTTAGGTGACATGTAATCCATCATCTAGTGAAAACGATCAGACCAAAAACCACAACTAATATCATGCAATCTCAATAAAAAATTAATAACAATTTAGTTTCCGCACATAAAAGGCATAGCCACATTACTCATAAAATTTGTTATTCTAAAAATCCGTTTTGGGGAGCACTGGTCTAAACTGAAAATTGGAGACAGAGGAACAGTGAATATCCAAACAAAAGTCTAAATCACATCTAATGATAAAAATGAATTCGGATTTAGGCCAAATGACTATCCAAAATTATCCAATACTAAAATATTACACAAAGAAGGGAAATAAAAGTAGAGATAGCAAGCCCGTGAAATCGTAAAAGTAAAATATATTCAAATAACACAAACAAGTACTATCACAAGCAAATAAAATGCTGCATGGTGGACATAATTAGATTCACGCAACCATGAAGCGTATTATCTAAGAAGAGACACCAGAATTATAAAAGATAATTACATGTTAACACACACACACACACACACACACACACACACCTTATACTTGGACTTCAAGACAAAAAGAGGAAGCAAAGCTCGAGAGAACAGAGATGAGAATGCAAAGATTGAAAGATTGGTAAATGATGAAATAAGAAGAATGGTAGGTATAGTAAAGTAAAGATGATAAGAGTGTTACGACTGAGATGATGTGGGCACATGTTGAGAATGGATGGTGGGGAGGGAGTGAGGAAGGCTTGGTAGGAGCCTGTTAGGGGGAAAAGATCAAGAAGAAGGCAGAGTTAGATGGCGAGATAAGATGAAGGATGATATGACGAGAAGAGGTTTGATGGAAGAGGTTGCCTTTGATAGAAGGCATTGGAGAGGGCGCATCAGGCAACCAACCCCTTAATGTAGATATAACGGCGGGGAAGAAGACACACCTGTGTGTATATGTGTGTGTATATATATATATGTATATATATATATGAATATATATATATATATATATATATATATATATATATATATATGTGTGTATATTTATATTTATATATATATATATATATACAGATAGATATAGATAGATAGATTGATAAATAGATACACTGTAAATAGGTAGCTGAGCTCATAATAGTGTTCTCTTTAACTGTGGCTGGGAGTCACGAAAATAGCATGGGGTTATAAAAGTCAGATCTAAAGACTTCTTGGAACTTGAATTGGTGCGATCTTTTGCACCACCCCTCTAAAGAAGCAAAGGGCGAATAGTAACACGATAATATATATATATATATATATATATATATATATATATATATATATATATATATATATATATATATATATATACATACATACATACATACATACATATATATATATATATATATATATATATATATATATATATATATATTTAAATATATATATATATATATATATATATATATATATATATATATATATACACATACATACAAACACACACACACATATATATATATGTATATATATATATATATATATATATATATATATATATATATTAGAAATAATAATGTACAACTTGCATGACCAATGGGTGAGAACATCCATCTTTACTGATAAATGATTTATACAATAGCTTAAGCACACATTTGAATACAATTAATACTGTGCCAAAAACATGACACAGAAAATTAAATTAAACTAACTGAAAAAAAGAAGATATACACAAAGAAAGAAATGTGATGATACAAGGAGTTGAATAAAATATCAAAGAGACCTGTTGAATCGGTTGGACTGTGGGTGTGGGGGTGGAGGAAAGAGAGGCATTGTGGGAAACAGGAACCAGATGGTTCTTTATAAATGCATGAAGTTTCTTTCTCTGTAAAGACTATCAGAGCCATCATAAAATATTCAATTAAGCGGTTAAAAGATTTTATTCAAATAAAATATCATGAGATGTATAGTACGATGGCGTTGTCTTAATGTTAGTTTAAGAAAACATTGTACGATTTGTAGGTGATATGGTCTTATGGTACATACTATACAAATTGAAGATAAATTTTATATTATATACTGTACATATTGAAGATAAGTTTTATGTTACTCAATGTACAAATTGAAGATAAATTTTATATTACATATTTTACATATTGAAGATAAGTTTTATGTTACTTAATGTACAAATTTAAGATAAATTTTATATTACATACTGTACAAATTGAAGATAAGTTTTATGTTACTTATTGTACAAATTGAAGATAGATTTCATATTACATACTGCACAAATTGGAGATATGTTACTGTACAAATTGGAGATATGTTTTATATTATATACTGTACAAATTGAAGATAAGTTTTATGCTACTTATTGTTCAAATTGAAGATAAATTTCATGTTACATATTGTACAAATTGAAGATAAATTTTGTTACATACTGTACAAATTGGATATATGTTTTATGTTACATACTGTACAAATTGAAGACAAGTTTTACGTTTCAAACTGTATAAATTGAAGATAAGTTATGTTACATACTGAACAAATTGAAGATAAGTTTTATGTTACCTATTGTACAAATTGAAGATAAATTTTATATTACATACTGCACAAATTGAAGATAAGTTTTATGTTACTTATTGTACAAATTTAAGATAGATTTCATGTTACATACTGCACAAATTGGAGATATGTTACTGTACAAATTGGGGATATGTTTTATGTTACATACTGTACAAATTGAAGATATGTTTTATGTTACTTATTGTACAAATTGAAGATAGATTTTTTCATACTGTACAAAATGGAAATAAATTCTATATAACACTATAAAACTTGAAGATAAGTTGAGTGTGTGCTGATAATGACATTTATGCTTATATCTATGAATCCTCTAATAAATTAATATTTCCTGCACTGTAATATCATTCTTTTATTTTGGAAGATGCAGATTATAACTAACTGCATTCAATTGTATTTCTTGGAGGAAAACTACAATTAAAGGAACTGCATTATTCGTAAATAACCAGTATTGTATTAACCTTATCTTGATTCCTTTTTTTTATTTTCTTTTGTGAAGGTTTGGCAGGTCTTGCCCTTATTTCATAGAGTCGGAATCATGTATAGAACTTAAACCAATGTAGTTTATGTTGTCTATGCGCATGACAGCCTCGAGAAAAACTGATCTAGTATCACATTCAATCCTTCATTTTGAAACATGCATTTATCTAGTTTTCATTCTGAACGTGTAGATGTTACATAAAAATTTGCTTTGTTTGTAGCCTTTGGGTTATTGACAGAAAATGGCGTTTATTCACTATACTCTAAAACATACACACAGTTATCTTGATATTCAAAGCTTATCAAATCAAAACAGAGAAATTGCTTGGAGAATTTTTGTTCAGAAATTTAAGTAGATTTAATATAATTAACGATAGATTTTGGCCAACACAGTGGTTAGCTGTTTAACTCCAATGACTGTAAAGAATCCCAATACTCTGAATAACAATAAAACATTATTCATGGACTGAAAGTATTATGAATGCTTAATTAGACAACAAAAATATCACAATACATTTCCTTTCACATGGGCTACATACGAGCAATACAATTGATTTTATTAGAGCTCAGCCTGAAAGAACTAACAAAGTTGAAATAATGATTTTCTTTACTTCAAAGAAAACAAAACTGTAAAATCCTATTAGTTCAACTTACGAGAGAGAAACCATAAAGAAATATGAGATAGAGGAAGGCAAACAGAACTATAAACCTACCTTTATAAATCAGTATTAAATAAATAAATGTATAAAACCTCCTAAAATTTACCTTTATGAAAGCAACGTTGGAGCGAGAAACTATAATACTGAAAGGTAGAACGCCAGTCTGTCTCTCTCGTTCAGAGGGGCGGCAGATATCTAAAACGTCATCAGATTCTATTGATTATGGCAAATGAATGAGTACACGTTGTGAAATCCCTTGATGGTAAACGCTTTTAAAGCGATTTCATAAAATTCAAACCGAGAGGAAAAATTAAAATGTGGAACGTTATATATAACTGGCAACGTTTTCAAAGTATATTCATAGGATGTCCAAACATGCGATAATCTGTACGTATGTTTATACGTATACATACACAATACACAAACATAATCTAAGTCTCTTGTGAAGTCGAATTTGTATGACTATATTTATACATATGAACACAGATATACACAATCATACATATGTATGGCGATAAGCAAATGTTTATTTATATCAGTGACAATTCCTTTTAGAGACTATCCGAAATTATTTTGGTAACATCCGTACAAATAAAAGATATATTTATATTCATACGCATGAACACACACACACATATATATATATATAATTATACTTAATATATTACACACATATACATACATATATATATATATATATATATATATATATATATATATATATATATATATATATTATATTATATATATATACACACACAATTATACATATATATAATATATATACATAATTTTATATATATATATATATATATATATATATATATATATATATATATATATATATATACACACACACAATCATACATATATATAGCAGTAAGCAAATATTTATTCGCATCAGTGTAAAGTTTTTTCAGACAATCCGATATTATTTTCATCACATCCATGCAAACAAAAACTAAGCCTATATTTATACGTATGAACACAAGATACACACAATGTTACATATGTATGGCAGTAAACAAATATGTTTATTCATATCAGTCTCAATTTTTTGGGAAAAGAATATCCGAAAACAATCCATCCCTTTCCCTAAAAAAACTATACAGCACAATGGCAGGCGGGCCAATGTTTCATTTTATTTGTACAAATGAAATGCTTTGGCGAGTCCGGCCAGTTTTGAAGGGAAGCCTAATACGCGACATATTTCACACTCGAAACCATCACTACCACCAACACCAGCCTGCCCTGCCCCCCCGAGGGGGAGGGGGAGGGGGGAGGGGTAGAGGGGGGGAGGGAAGGGAAAGGGAGGCCTTGCGGAAAAACAAATCTATCAGGAACTCCAAAAGAAATTTGTATCCTGCTCTTGCGATAAGCTGTTCATGACCAATCTTGCCTCAAAAAAACGACTCTCTCTCTCTCTCTCTCTCTCTCTCTCTCTCTCTCTCTCTCTCTCTCTCTCTCTCTCTCTCTCTCTCCCGGGTGTAAACACATATCTCATTTTACTGATAAACTGCATCATGCTTGAAGGCAGTGAAAACAACGGTGCAATATACTGTTCAGATCTCTGGCATTATTTCTAGCGGCGTTGGGCGTAAACGAAAGAACGAACCAAGATAGACCTTGGAATATAAAAAACGACTCTCTCTCTCTCTCTCTCTCTCTCTCTCTCTCTCTCTCTCTCTCGGGTGTAAACACATATCTCATTTTACTGATAAACTGCATCATGCTTGAAGGCAGTGAAAACAACGGTGCAATATACTGTTCAGATCTCTGGCATTATTTCTAGAGGCGTTGGGCGTAAACGAAAGAACGAACCAAGATAGACCTTGGAATGAGTTGTGGTTGGAGAGACAAAAGCGTAAAGGAGTACTAATTGGTTAGTACGTACAAAATATGTTAAGATTTTGCTTTTGAATGATATAATGGTCTAGTTAAATATCCTTCCATAAGAAAACATTATCTAGGCTAAAGTAATCAAAATGGCATAAGTCAAAATTTATAATATAATTATAAAAAAAAAAAAAAAAACACTGCTTATAATATGGGTTTGGATTGAATTTTAATTTCATACGAAGCCAGTGTCATGAGTAACGTAATGAAGGGTGTGAAGAATTTCGCAACATTACGTGTACAGAAAAGATGAGCTCAAAGGGTTTTGAAAGTCCACGGAAGGAATACTTTTTGGAAAAAAAAAAAGTCTGAAAAATGAAGGATAATAAAAGCTCAGTAACTTAAATAGGCAGAGGATGAATACCAAAATGGAAAAATAAATAGATTGATGGCAATTGGTGTTTTTGCGCAGGTTATAAATAATATTTCGATGTATATTTAGCAATGGTTATGAAAGGCTCTGTAGGGAAAATAAGGAAAGATTGAAAAAAAAAAAATGAAAATCATAATAGTATTGATAGACAATGAAATTTCAGGTGATACTAAAATGTAAGGTGCTAAGAATTTATTGGAATGGGTAAGTCGTGCAAGATAGGTATCAACCTAAGAGGTTCATCGTACGCAAGTTAAATAATTCACATGTATGCGAATAAATAGCAAAAGAAAACAATGCAGAAGATAGAGGAGAAAGGATTAAACATACTTAGAATAATGCATGTTAAGATATTAAATAAAGCAGTGCTATTTACGCAAAATTTTTCCCAGCAGAATGAGCAAATTGAATCTAAATAAGGAAAGGTATGTGTACAGATAAAAAGTGTCCTGAAGCACATTTGAGTACATATCAAAATCAATAACAAATACGAGGGGTATACATAATGCTCACTTTCCTTTTAATATAGCTTATTGGACATAAGAAATCTTGCACAAGACAAATTTTAATTTTGCAGAATATTGCAGAATTTGCTCCTTCAGATTAGCCTTTCTCATTTACTCTGCTTTACGTGGTCATTAAGTACCAGAAAAATTAGGGACACGAATTCACATAATTGTAAGAAAACAGAAAAGAATCTGGATCTGAAGTTGCCAAGAATCATCATTGAAATTTAGACTTGTGATACCAAAGAGAAATTGCAAAAAACTGGATAGAAAATTTGGGAGTGATATCGCATCTGAATGCTCTGTGTAGGGTCCATGAATTAAATAATGTTGTGAAACTTTGATTATACAAGGGGTTAAAATGGTTAATTATGGCATTGACTATCGTGTATTTTTCTCTGGATCCACCCATATATATATATATATATATATATATAAATATACACACATATATATATGTATGTATGTATGTATATATATATATATATATGTATGTATATATATATATGTGTATGTATATATATATATATATATATATATATATATATATACAGTATATACACACACAACAACAATAATAAATACAGCCGTTTCTAGTCCACTGGGTTTAGCCAATTTTCATCGTCATGCTGGCAAACTGCGGATTGGTGATGGTGAGATTTCTGACTGCTTGTTCACTGCAAACCACCCTAGTATGGGTGGCCTAAACTAGTACAGCTTTGCTGACCATTGCGATGACCATATATAAATATATATATATATATATATATATATATATATATATATATATATATATATATATATATATGTGTGTGTGTGTGTGTGTGTGTGTGTGTGTGTGTGAAGAATTTATACACTAATCAAATTCCTCATTCATTCAAGTACAAGACATTACCTAACTATTTAGTCTTCCATGAATAAAAACAAGTCAATCAAAACTTAAATAACTGATGAGAGAAACTAAAAGAAAAAAAAAATCATTTTTGTGGTGGCCTATTGGAAACGTCCCTGCTTGGTGATCGCCGGAGCGGTGTTCGAGTCACGCTTAAAGGCGTTAATTTCTTTAGTGTTTACCTGCTGAATCATCATCAGCCATTGCCTGGCCCTCCCTGTTCCTAGCTTGCTAGGGCAATGTTAATGTCTCTTGCCTCTGCTATTCTTGATCGGCTTTTAAAACCTTTAAATATGCATCACTTTTATAAATAACTTGCAGAGCTTGGATAGAAAAATTATCTGGTTTCACGACAATATCTAGGTCTTGCGTTTTAAGCCAATCTTCCAGAAATAATATCCATCCTCTATGTTAATCTTCGAGGTCTGCACAGCAGAGGTACAATAAAAAGAAACGTAAACTGGTTCTTTACGTAGTTTCTATTAACGGCCCCATTTGGAAAATGTATTTGGGGGATTGCATTGTATTCGCCCAGGTTCTTTTCGATGCCAGACATTGTCTCTCTCATATGGTCAGACACAACAACAACAACAACAACAACAACCATGACTGCTTCATAAAGGGAAACAATTTTTCTCTTTCGGTTTTATTTCAGCCAGCACAACAACCTGAACTCGAACAAATATATTCGGTCATTTCTCAAAGATAGTGACACACTTCCGTTTGAAACACAAGCGATTAATCTTGGACTCATATTCTCGAAAGTTTAGCGTTTTCATTGAAATATGATGGAATTCGGCCGGCGTTCACAATTATTTACAGCGGCAAGTAGCTGTTAAAGTCATAACTCAAGACTGCAGAAATCAAGACAAAATGCGAACCCCGACATCGTAATCGGACTGTCACGTATTTTTTCCTTAAAAGAGGATGGGAAAGAGGATGGAAGATAGATGGATAAGGAGAACGAAAAATGGAGGACGATATTGTGGCATTAGATCAGGAAAACTGTATGGATAGACTGACGACAAAAAAAAAAAAAAAAAAAAAAAATGAAATGAAATTTATTCTAAACTGAATAACTCAGTAGAAACAGAGGGATTTATAAATGCGTTAAAATATTGACATGTACTACACCGACCCACCCACCCAACACACACACGCGCGCGCACACACACACACACATATATATATATATATATATATATATATATATATGTATGTATATATATATATATAAATATATGTATATGTATATATATACATACATATATATATATATATATATGTATCACTTACATTTATATCATCATCATCAGCTGTAACTAATCCACTGCAGGACAGAGGCCTCAGACATGTCCTTCCACTTGCGTCTGTTTAAGGTCTTTCTAAGCCAATCTATAACAGAAAATTTTCTTAGTTCGTCAATCCATCGGCTTCTCTTCATTCCCCTACATATTTTTCAATCTCTTGGGACCCATTCTGTTATTGCTATCACATCTATTGTCGCGTATCGATGTTGCTCTTTTTCTGTCTCTTAGTGTTATTGGCATAATTATTCTTTCCTTAGCTCTTTGAGTTGTAACTAGATTTTGTTCTATGGCTGTAAAAAGGCTCTAAGTTTCTGATGCATAAGTTAATACTTGTAGAACCCTATGATTAAATATTTTCTTTTTAGAAAAAGTAGCATTTTACTTTTCATAATCTCATCTTGCTCACCAAACTCTCTTTATCCCTAGCTTATCCTTCTTTTAATTCGGTCTAATATACTGAGGAAACACTTACTGTCTGTCCTAAGTACGTATATTCATTAGCATTCTCCAGAGATTCGTCCATAGTCCTTATTTGTTGTTTCTTTGCCTTTTCATTGAACATTATCTTAGTTTCACTCATATTCATTTTCATTCAACATTATCTTAGTTTTACTCATATTCATTTTCACTGAACATTATCTTAGTTTTACTCATATTCATTTCCACTGAACATTATCTTAGTTTTACTCATACCCATTATCAGTCTTACTTTCTGCTTTCTCTATTCAAATCTATCACCTTTCGCAACTTCCCCTATGATTCCCCTAATAGAACTGTGCCATCTGCAAATCTTAAATTGTTAAGGTATTTCCCATCAATGTTAATTCTTACATTTTCCCAATACATGTTTTAGATAACACTTCTAGGCATGCTGTGTTAATTTAGGAGAGATAGGGTCTTCACATCTGCCTGCTTCCTCAATCGAAATTTTATATATTTATATAGTTTTAAGAGTGCTGTACTTCATGTACAGTGTTTTAACATACAATTCATGTATATCTTGTCTCGGAAGATCTTTCATTACAGCTGAAGTTTTGACGGAATTAAAAGCTTTCCGATATTCTATAAATGCCATAAATACCGTAGTGGTTTGTCACACTCTGTTGATTTTTTCGTTGGCTGGGTAATTACAGGGCTTAGCTAGGGTCAGTTATTGAATACCAGCTACTAAAGCCTGTCTGCTCTTTTGGTTGATTAAAGTTGGCTGTTTCTATTCGGCCTAATATGCTCTTTATAAATATTTTATATATTACGAAGAATAAACTTATTGGACGGTAATTTTTCAGGTATTTTGCCTCCCTTTTTGTGAATTAGTATGATGATAAACTTTTTTCAAGCTGTAGGTATAGAGCATTCTTGCAGGCATTATCTGTAAAGTTCAATGTGCCTTACTACAATGAAATCTCCTCCCTCTAATATCAAAATAATTGTTAGGCTATCTTCTACAACTGATTGCCTCTTTTCATGCATTTTAATGCTTTCTTTACTTTTCCTACTGTTATATTTGGAACCAGCACGTGCTTCATTATTTCTATTGGCAAAGTTATTTCATATATCACTTTTGCATAACATTGTATAGAAATCATCTGCAAATTTTATTACTCCATTTGTTTTGTTGATAATATATCCATTTTCATTCTTTACAGCAAATATCTGTTGGCTCCCTGTTCCAAGTCTTCTTTTCATCAATTTGATGACTTTGGTTTTTAGTTTGTTTATTGTTTTGGATTGTTCTGCTAATTCTATTTAATATCTCTTGGATATCTCTCCTACACACACACACACACACACACACACACACACATATATATATATATATATATATATATATATATATATCAGTATAAATAAAGAAAGAAACACCTCTTAACTTTCTATACATACTTACAAACTTTAGCATTCACCTACATCTAGAAACCTTATAATTTCATTCTTGGAAACAAATAAAATGTTTACCTTTTGTAGCACAAAAAGTTCCCACTATACTACGAAGGCAACAATAATGAAAAATATACTATATATATACAAATATATAATTATGTATTTAAATATATAAATAAATATACACATATGCATTGACAATGTACTTATTTTCATAAAACACTATTGAACCCCAGGACATTCTTACAAAAATATCACAACCCTCATGACATGACAGTACTTTCATAAAAACGAAAAGACTTTTGGCACTTCCCTTGAATTTGAGAGGCTTCATGGAAGATCCAAACATCTTCAGTAATTATTCTCATCAATTTCTTTGGAAAATACTTCAAAATTATCACACTTATCGCTTTTAGATTTCTTCAAACTTTCCTTTGTGTTATTGTTCTGCTATTATAAAATGTTTGCGATTTTTAGTAATGATGCCTTAATGACAGCAGTAAGTTATTTGTCCAAACCGCTGTCAGATAAAGTAAATTAAATGGAGCAATACAGTAATTATCTTGTTCCCAGAAACCAAGAAAAATAAAAAATAATAGAAAAGCTATTCTTAATACCCATCTATTGTCCCGTATCGATGTTGCTCTTTTTCTGTCTCTTAGTGTTATTGCTATCATTATTCTTTCTTTAGCTCTTTGAGTTGTAACTAGATTATGTTTTATGGCTGCAGTAAGGCTGCAAGTTTCTGATGGATAAGTTAATACTTGTAAGACCACATGATTAAATACTCTTCTTTTCTGAGAAAGTGGCAGAGCAGAAGATAGCCTAACAATGAATTTGATAATAGAGGGAGGAGATTTCATTGTGGTAAAGCTCAGTGAACTGATCCCACCTGTTCTTTAAAATTCAATAATAATAATAATAATAATAATAATAATAATAATAATAATAATAATAATAATAATAATAAAAGAGAGAGAGAGAGAGGGAGAGAGAGAGAGAGAGAGAGAGAGAGAGAGAGAGAGAGAGAGAGAGAGAGAGAGAGAGAGAGAGAGAGAGAAGGGGCTGATTTTTGAATGGTATGGCATGGACCTCCTGAACAGAAGTGGAGAAGCTAAATTACTTAGTCACATAGAGCAGACAGTAGTCAGACTTAAGAAGCTACATGAAGAAATTTATTGTATGTGAGAGGAATTCTTTGTAAAAAAATAAAAAATAAATAAAAAAATAAATTGAAGATATCCAGCAAAGAACTAAGGATCTCCCAGAAAATGCTGAAAGAGGACACAAACAACCAGTTACTACCAGGAATGGGAAGAACCCTATGACCCACTATGGTGATCCTGCTAGAAAGGAGGAATGCCTGCACAGCTATGTAAACCTAGCAGGTACCGACCTGATAGAGGGAAAGAAGAAACTGCTAAAGCCTGGACTCCAGTGCCATTGAATTAGGATGTCTTCCTAAACAAAGAGGATTGTAACTGAAGTATTAATAAAACGCCTTCAAATACTCCATCAAGATGAAAAGATTGGCTTAACCTCCACTGTTATTAATGAACTAATCAGTGAATCACGTAGATCATGTAACACATTTTCTAGCAGAAACCTGAATAGATCCCTAGTCCCATTGGGAAGCAGCTAAGAAACGGAGGAATAGAGACATAATCCTTCGGATAGGTGATAGGTCTGTTGTATATATAATGATTAGCCCTTAATAGGTAACCTAGGGTGCTTCACCACTTTGCAACTTGACATTGTTGGAGCTCTGAGATCCTCGAATATGCTGGTAGCCATCTACGCTGTCTGATACTCTGATATTGTTAGTTTGACTCGAGACCTTGGAGTTACATTAAGTGTCCATAATTACTTTGTGGTAAGACTCTTTGGTGTCCAAGAGATCCCATGTTACCATTAGTGTAAACACGTATGGGCTCTATAATACCCATGTTTCTTACAGTGAAACTATGTGTGGGCTCTAGAAGTCCCCCATGTTATTGTCTGTGTAACGATCTTTGTGATCTGCAATACCCATTAATATAGGTAGTTAGTGCAATTGTTGATAATATATAATTCTTATGTTGCTGTATGTGTACACTTATTTGAGATCTACAGTACTATGCTATGTTTCCATCATTATGATAAGTGTTACTGACTACTTAGTAAAAAATTCAAAACAATTTCATATTCTATAATGTACACAATGTCTGTTGTATACTGGACTGCAAATAAAGTTTCCTCACATTTCCCTTTCAATAGACATATCTCTAGAAAGAAAATTTCTCTTTCAAGTTGTTGCAGAGAATTTTCAATGTCATTGGAGATTATTCAATTATTCTTAAGTTTTTACACTTTTCAAGCATTATCAAACCGTATGATTAGGGAAAACATTGAATATTCACAGAAACACTTCTAGGCTACATCATCATCATCATCATCACCCATTACTAGTCCACTGCAGAACAAAGGCCTCAGACGTGTCTTTCCACTTACGTCTGTTTATGGTTTTTCTGTGCCAATCAACACCCGCAAACTTTCTTAATTCGTCAATACATTGTCTTCTCTTGCGTCCCCTTCTTCTTCTACTATCTCGAGGGACCCATTCTGTCATTCTTAATGTCTATCTATTGAGAATATGTCCTGCGCATGTCCATTTCGTTTTCTTAAAATTTGTTAGAATACTCTCTACTGTAGTTTTCTCTTATATATATATATATATATATATATATATATATATATATATATATATATGTCTGCGTATAAATACATATATGTACAGTATGCATATATAGCCTACACACATACGCACATCCACATATATATATACAGTATATATATATATATATATATATATATATATATTATATATATATATATATATTATATATATATATATACACATATATATATATATACATATATATATATATATATATATATATATATATATATATACATATATGTATACATATTTATGTACAGTATATATATATATATATATATATATATATACATTAAACACATATACATTCACATACACACTATATATATATATATATATATATATATATATATATATATATATATATATATATATATAATGTGTATATACAGTATATAAATCATTTATTTTATTATTTCCAAACATTTTACAAAGAATTCGAAATTATGATGTTCGCCATAATATATAACCAACCCATATTTTTCTTTCAGAAATATAAATATTAGTCTTTCAGGTTAAAAGACAATTAGACAATGTAAAAAAAAAAGAATGCTGAGGAAATGCAGGCTTATTGTTTTTGATGATGACAGAGATAACTGTGAATATATTATGATAGAATGTGAAAATCTTCAAGTATTATATGAGGCTGAAAGTCTAGTAATTGATGAAATTTATGATAGTGATGAGCATGTTCAAGTTACTCCTGAAGTAATAGTTGATGATGATAGATAACTGTGAGCATATTATGATAAAATGTGAATACTTTTAGGTATTAAATGAGGATGAAAGTCTAATAATTGATGAAATTTATGACAGCGATGACCATGAACAAGTTACTCACGATGTAATCGATGGAGTGTCTTTTTTTTTTGTCTCAAAAAACTTTGTAACATTGCTTTAAATTTGGGTAATTAAGCTTTGATAACGAAACCAAAATTACCAGAAATAAAAAAAATATAGATTATGATTTTCTTCCATTTAATCCTTGAATAATAAGATTTTAAATATGTATCAAAATTTAGAATCGAATGTCCTCCTTCTAGGAATTAAGTCTGAAGGAAATACAGTGTCGCTTGAAAGCATAACGAAGGGCTTGCGGAAATTCTACGCGGCTACAATGGCAGTACTGTATTTACCCACACTTATTGTCGTCAAGGCGGCAACGCTGAATAGATGAACAAGAGACTGAAACATTACCATTATAGATGAAACGTGTTCCTGTTAAGAAATTGAACAGGGCCCCTTCGAAGAATCCTACAAGCTCCTCTTCCTACTTCAACAAATGTTGCAACACAAAGACCAAATATGAAGTAATAAGAAAAGAGGGGAGGTTGTTCACCCATATGAATGTCTGCTTTCATTCAAGGAGTTGTTACGGCGCCGTGATGGTCTCAGATGGAGTATTCAGTCACAAGTTCCAACCCAGTCTGCGCAGTAAGACTCGAATCCACAAAAGATGTTCAAACTGCAGTTTCACCTCATGATTTTTTTTATCACTTCTATGGTGATTTCTTTTACAATGATAGACTATCTTACAGTACCTCAAATCAAACAATTAGCACCAAACTTTAAGGCAAAAAAAAAAAAAATAAATAAATAAAAAAAAATAAATAAATAAATAAAAAAAAGCTGCAACAATCTGCAACTCAAAATGACATCAAAGCTCTTATTGGATTGATGATTATATCTAGTGCTAAGCAAGATGTCCATGTTGCATAAACTTTTTCATAACTGACCATCCTTTGCATTTAGATCTTCCAGACAGTACCTTCCTGTTCGTAATACTATGTATGCAGTTAATTCTAAGCAATGTCTTCTTCATCATAAGGCTAAATACTCCACCGTATTCTAGAAATTTTATTCCACCTGTGACCAAATTTTGGAATGATCCTCCTAATCAGGCAGTCGAATCGGTGGAACTTCTAAATTTCAAACAGGTACCGAATGTTTTTATGTTGAACAGCTTGACACAAGTCTCTTTTTATAGTGTTTATATGAAAGGTCTATTTTCTGTTGTGTTTGTTCTTAAAAACTTTTATATTAATTTTTCATTTCTTCTTTTGTAGTTTACTTATTTCTTTATTTCCTTTCCTCACTGAGCCATTTTATCCCTGTTGGAGCCCTTGGTCTGATAGCATCCTTCCTTTCCAATAAGCCTTGTAGCTTAGATGATGATGATGATGATAATAATAATAATAATAATAATGATAATGATAATAATAATAATAATAATAATAATAAAGATAATGATAATAATAATAATAATAATAATAATAATAATAATAATAATGAATTTGTCAGTCAAATTCAAACCTTTGATACTAACTATGAATAAGAAACAAAGATCAAGTCTATTGCATTATGAACGACATTCATAAAAACTTATTATCTTTCCAAAAATAGGAATACCTTTGGAATATCAATCTCCCGTTACAATGATTTCTTCGGGAAATAAAGCCATTGGTTCTGCACGGCAATCATCTAAAGTTAAACAGTGTCATTCAAATACAATGAAGATAAATGTTAGGTTTAGTTTTCTGCATGATGAATACATCAATGCTATCATTATTACTAGCTAAGCTACAGCACTACTTGGAAAAGCAGGATGCTATAAGCCTAAGGGCTCCATCAGGGGAAAATAGCCGAGTGTGGAAAGGAAATAAGGAAATAAATAAATTCCATAGAAGCCAATAAGTATTGAATATAAAATATCTTAAGAGCAATAAATACGTTAAAATAGATTTATCATATATAAACTATGAAGAGAAACTTATGTCAGTCTGTTCAACATAAGAATATTCGCTGGAAGTTTGAACTTCTGAAGATCCACCGCTTCAACTGCACGAGTAGGCATATCATTCCAGAATCTGATCACAGCTGGAACAAAACTTCAAGAATATAGTGCAGTATTGAGCCTTATGCTAGAGAAAATATCCTTTGGTCTCGCGAGTCACTTAATATTCTAGTAAACTGAACGGCTTTCTCACTCTGCCCTTTTGCCATCAGTATAGAATTAGGATACTATACTACTGGAATCTTTCTTTTTACGTAAGAAAATTTGCAGTCCTACAGCTCAACACTTGAATGCTCTAGGGGAAAGTTTCACAGTTGGTGGAACCCATTACAGTACTTGCTTCTAGCGCCCTCTCCCTTTCTCCATTTTTTTTCAGTTTTCACTCACTATTATATGTGCGTTTGCTAATAATTTGTATATATTTTTACATATTCCTATGTATTGGAATCCCATTTTCCCCATGCAAATAACTGTATTCTTCCACTTTTTACAACTAATCAAATTATTTATATTCTTATGTAGTTCCTTTATTTGTCTTTACTGTCTATAAAGGAACTGAAGCGACCTGCGTCAAGAAGCATGAATTAATATTGGTAGAAAAAAATTTACTCTTTTTATC
>NC_090748.1:33662420-33664920 GCF_036898095.1 Palaemon carinicauda
ACAGTTCTGGTAACAGCTTGGACCTCGTATATATCGACTCACCTGGCGTCATGCATTGATTTCATTAGTAGTGAAGACAACAGCCTTTCCCGGATGTGTCATACTCATGTAAGATTTATGTAAAATCTCAAGCACACTGGAATGACATTTTGGGAGATCTTTTGGGCTTGAATTGGTCCCAATTGTATAATGGCGTTGAGCTGGTTGTTCCTTTGAGTGAAAGACAAACCCTAGTTCAATGATGGTAGTAGACGTGCTTATTTGGAGAAGCAGGAAGCCTATCATCTTTGGAAGAGTAACAAATCATATCTGACTGGGAATAGCTATATTCAGCTTAGAACCTTACCTCGGAGAGTTTATGCTTCAACTGAAAAAGAATACTGAATACTATTTAACCATGAAAGAAAACCTTTCTGGTTCACCTCAGTAATATAAGTGGGTGGCTACCCTTAAAACGGCATTCTTTGGTGTAGACGCAACAGTTCCTTCTTTACTTAAACCAGATGGGTCAGTCACTCACTGTCTAAATGAAATGGCAACCTTCTTAGCTGATGTGTTTGACAGTAAGCAGAGAAATGAGAAACTTGCTTTTCCTCATTCCTGTTTTTCTTAGGCGAAACTAAATAGTTTAGCTTTTCGATCTCGTGAAATCAAAGTTCTCTTGGTGGGCTTCAATGCTTATGACGGTGTAGACCCTAATGCTATTTTTCCCGTTTTTTTTCTTTTTTTTTTTAATAAAGACTGCTGATTTCTTAGCTCCAAAGTTATTATTATTTTGTGCAAGTTTACAAGAAGAGAAGCTTTTAGCACATGGAGAATTGGTAATGTTTCTCCACTCTGTAAATTTGTTTGTGGTAGCTCAAGTCCAACTCATTACCGCCCAATTTTCATAACTCCCATATTATCATTAAAGCTTATGAACGCCTTCCGGCAAAACGTATAAATAGGTTTGCTGAAGGTAATAATCTGTTCCCTAGTTTGTAATATGGCTTTAGTAAAAGCCTTGGAGCATATGATGCCCTTCTTACAATCTCCAGTGATGCACAGAAATCCGTTAATGGTGGTCAGGAAGTTCGTATGATTGGCCTTGTTTTTAGAGCTGTCTTTAACCGTGTTTTTAATAAAGCCCTTCTTTTCAAACTCAAGACAGTGAAAGACATGGTACAGAGGATATGGCATTACCCAAGACTTAGAGAACCATACTTTGATTTTGGAGTTTCCTTCTCCTAGAAGAGCTGCTTACCATAGCTAAAGACTCTTCTACCCTTACCCAGAAAGAAAGTAGCCACTGACAAATAAAACAGGATTCAGGTTAGTTCTTTCCTAATAAGCCAGTGAAATTACTTTTGTTTAAATTACCCATATATATATATATATATATATATATATATATATATATATATATATATATATATAATATATATATATATATATATAGATATATATATATATATATATATATATATATATTAGATATATATATATATATATATATATATATATATATATATATATATATATAGAAAAAGGCAACAAGGAAATCCGGCACACTGGTCACAACTGTGATTAATTGTTAGGAAATGACAAGGGCGTAAACCAGTCCTTGAAGTTCGAGAGTAATTAATGAAACCAAGTTTTCTGAAAATAATGTTCCGCACTTTTAAGACCAAGCAATAGAAACAACCAGATTTCTCTACTAAAATTCAATACATATCAAGCTATATTCTGAAATGGAAAACAGGTTCCAGTTGCACAAAATATATTTTCATACAAATACTGTCATCACCCTCATCAGCCATTACTAGGCCACGGCAGAACAAAGGCCTCAGATATGTACTTCCACTTGCGTCTTTTTTATGGTCTCTCTATGCCAGTCAACACCAGCAAACTTTCTTAGTTCGTCCGTACATCGTCTTCTCTTCCTTCCCCTGCTTCTTATACAATCTCTAAAGACAAATTCTGTAATTCTTAATGTCCATCCATGTCATGTCATTCTCATTTTATGTCCTTCCCATGTCCACTTCCTTTTTTTTACATATTAAAATATCCTCAAACTCCCACTAAATTCTAGTCAATCCTGGAATGAAAAGTTCAACTAACTGATAAAACTGTCGCCCACTGATACCTTCCCTGTTTTCCCACAAATGGAAATAAACGGAAAAGTATTGAGAGAAAACATCAATTGCCCAGTCCCCCTCTTGACAGTTACAGATCTGACTCTAAAAGGGGAACTGATCTAATAAACTGGACACTGACAGTTAAAGTTATTGAATTTAAGGAAGAAAATGACCGACACATAAAGAAACGACGGTGTGTTTAAATGAGACAAATTGAACAATTAAAAAAGAAAGAGAAACAACCTATTTCTATTTTCTATTCAATAGGAGGCTTGTAGAATTTCCAGTCTTTGCGGGAGTGGTAGTGTTATAATATATTCGTTGGATTATTTCAAGACCACATTTGCAACAATATTTTTTTCACAGTGCTGTCTTAGAAGAAG
>NC_090748.1:33669920-33679920 GCF_036898095.1 Palaemon carinicauda
TTGTAAAGATGTAAAATTATGGATGGCTAATCATAGAAATCTTAAAATCGTAAGTGAGGAAATAAGATTACCAATAAATGATAAATAGAACCTAATGAGGAGAAAATAACATCAAATTCTGAGGAACAGAGGGGTAACACACCACAAGAAAACAAAACAACGGGAAATAAACCAGACAAAAGAAAGGGGGGAAATAAAAAGAAAAATAACAATAAAAAAAATAAATGCAAAAAATTAGAAGGGTGGCTTTGGAAGAATGAGAAATTAAATATCCCGAGGGAGAAGCACAAGAGGGAGAAAGTAGATAGTACCAACATAGAAAAGAACAGCTAAGAAGAATATGAGGAATAAATTGAAGATAATGAAGTGAAGAAAACCATGAGAGAGGAAACCCTAAGAATAATAGAAGCGAAGATAAATGGGGATTAAAATTAAAACACAAAATATAGAAAGATGATGAAGCAAAATCATATGAAAAAATATGGAGTATTTCGAACTTTACAGGAGATAAAGCAAATCGTAAAAAAAGATTATATTGAAAAATATTGATGAAATTGCATAAGTAAAAAATCAAACCGAACATGAATAATAAGCCTAATCACATAGACAGAAAAAAAAAAAACTCAATAAATATCCTAGAAGAGACAAAGTAAATGGCAGAAGGAAGCAAGAGAAATGAGAGTAAGGGAGAAATCTAACGTAGGAAATAGACAAGAATTAGGAGAGGAGTAAATGAGGAATTACTTTCAATGGAAAAACAAACAGAACAAACAAACTGATAAAACAAAACGTCAACTTGGGTTTACACAATAAAATCAAATTAATCCAACATTAATACACGTTGAGAAGTGTGAATGATAACAGGCAACAGAATATTAAATTCCAACTATGATTCTTTTATTATTAATCAATACAAAAAGACAAAGACGAAGTTACATAATCTTCAAATGCAACTTTAATTACATTATCACCCAAATAAAAAATAACAAATCTAAATTACACAGGAAATTAATTAAAATAATAGGCCATTAGATTATTAACTATTGCACAATGGATATAGCTATTCTTGATTGCTTTCAAAAGGCTAACCCTCTAAACTATTATCTTGGGAGAGAATAGACATTGGTTAGACGCTGTAATATACACACCAACATCCATGTGTGTATGCATATATATATATATATATATATATATATATATATATATACATATATATATATATATATATATATATATATATATATATAGGTTAAGTATCAAATAACTGTTAATGTGACTTCATCATCGTGACCTGAAAAATAGTTTCAGCTTGGCATGGCAAAAGTAATACCAAAATCTAACAAACATTCTTAAAAATGTATTTATATATATATATATATATAATTATATATATATATATATATATATATATATATATATATATATATATATATATATATGTATATGTATATGTTAAGTATCAAATAACTGTTAATGTGACTTCATCATCGTAACCTGAAAATAGCTTGGCATGGCACAAGGAATACCGAAATTTAATAAATATTCTTAAAAATAATATATAGACAGAATACACATTCAACTAAAAAAAAAATGAGAAAGTTGAAATGATGTTACGAAACAACACCACAAACATACTGAAAGTAAATAAAACTCCACATGAATATTCCTACCGTGTAAAAGCAGTGTTAGTGTGTAGTGCAGATTATATTAATGGTTTTGCTGGAGTGCCGGAGTCAGCATATACATTAAATGGGTGTCGCAGTATCGTTGTTCTTCACCGCATACAAATCATCCCATTCCAAGACTTGTGGCCGTTTTGAGGACTCTTATGTACAAGTGTAACAATGAGGACCGCTGGCTACGACCCCATCACAAAGTGACCTCGGATACAGACCGCATCTTCCGTCTTCACTTTTTCACCCCCCCCCCCGGGCCCCCGTATACACTCCCATAACCCCACGCCCACTGCAACTAATGCCCAAAAACAATTTTCTATTGTGCGCGCGCAATGTCACTCAAGAGAGATTTCCTGTACAGATTACTTCAAGATATGTAACCAAATACGACAATATACGTTTGTTACATATAAACGTCGCATATACATTAAACGCAATCAAACCTAAATAAACATTGCATACACGCTATATATATATATATATATATATATATATATATATATATATATATATATATATATATATATATATATATATATTATAATTCGTACACGCAAATTTCTATAAAGAAAGGAAAACTTTTAATAAAGCAATCTATATATATATATATATATATATATATATATATATATATATATATATATACAAATATATACATATATATACAATATACATATATATATATATATACATATATATATATATATATATATATATATATATATATATATATATATATATATCACATAGAGAATATTTCCTGCTACATCTTTATAAATCTCTGCCCATTTACAAAGAGATAGGTTAATATATACATATATATATATATATATATATATATATATATATATATATATATATATATATATATATATATATATATATATCACATACAGAATATTTCTTGCTACATTTTTATAAATCTCTGCCCAATTACAAAGAGATGGGTTTATATATATACACATTTTATATATATATATACATATATATATATATATATATATATATATATGTGTGTATATAAATATATATATGTATATATATACATATATATATATATATGTATGTATATATATATATATATATATATATATATATATATATATACACATAATTACATAAGAGTGTGTATATATATAAATATATATTTTTATGTGCATATAAATATATATACATATATATATATATATATATATATATATATATATATATATATATATATATATACAAACACACATATTTACATAAGCGTATATACACACACACACACACACACACACACATATATATATATATATATATATATATATATATATATATATATATATATATATATTTATATATATATATATATATATAATTCATACACACAACATTTTAAATATAATGCAAGGATGATCCTTCAGCAAGCTCAATAGGACCTCATGACCCATTCCACCAGCTCCCTCCTTTCCCAACTGAGTACATGGCCATACTCCTTCAATGGATTTGTTGTCGCTTCTTCAAGACTGCCATGGCTTATCTCACACAGACTAAACTGTGTGGCTTTTCACCAATCAGAAAAACTAAGCTTATGAACCAATTTGACCCCGATTACAGCCCCCTTATAGCGATAACGTTCATCATAACAATCTTTGACCTAGCTGTTCCAGCATTTTCTCTAAGATGAAGTAGATTACATATTTTAATCTAGAGCAGGCGTGGGCAACTGTTAGTCAACTATGGGCCACATTTTACTATATGAGCAGCCAACAAATCATTTCGACACGAGAATAGTTACAGATGGCTTCAAACTGTTGGAGCCTAGATTTATGTCTACTTTGGGCTCCATAGACTTTAAATATGCGGCCCCTAGACTATATAATAAGCTCCCACGAAACATTCGAATGATTGAAGACATTAAGGGTTTCAAGAGGAAACTGAAGACTTTCTTATTTCATGAGTCTTTTGACAGTGACGATTTAACAGTAAATGAACAATACGCTATGTGGAACGTTAAATACACTGAACAAACAAGGTAAAACGACAGTGGAGGTCCTGTAGAGAGTGGGGTTCCCCTGCTGTATGGGACCGGAAAAGCAGCTATCAAAGCAAAGTAAGTAAGTAATGAGGGCATATGATAATACACATATGCAAGAAATATTACTTGCTAAATATATGCTGATTTTTTGCAATTCTTCCCTATTTTATTTGTCTTACTATGAAAGTTTTCATACAACTGACATCTCTTCCATTATTTCCTAATGATAATTATTATCACTGGTATAAATCAATGTTATTCAAAATATTTAGGTGAAAAGAGATTATGACGTGAAAAGGAATTTTAAAGACTAAGGCCGAGCTTTAACGAATTTGGTTATTTATTGTTCCAGTAACCCAGAACGTATCGGGGGGCCGTGCAACAACACGTCGAGGTTTGAAGGTCGTAGGTTGCCCATGCTTGATCTAAAGCATCCATCACTTTTCACTTCTTTCTCCAATGAAGAGCAAGATTCCAGTTACAACGATTCGTTGTAGCGTCTTCCAGGCTGTGCTGAGTTGTAACATAGTCTAAATCGTGAGGGTTTCTCGTCCCTCTTAATGTCTAGACTTGTAAATCGCGCCAGTCCCCGAGTTCAGTCCCCTCGGGGAAGCGCCAGTGCCTATAACAACTTGAAATCTCGTGGTTTCAGTATTCTCTCTGCAATGAAGTCGCTTTTCTGTACTTTCATACACGACACCTTTTCACTTTTTTTAGGGATACCATTACTATATGATGTATTTGTGGCTTCTATAAAACGAAAATTTTATCTATTTGGTTTAAATAAACTCAAATTAGATATAAAGAAAACATAAAAAATGCAACGTGATAAATTTCGCATACTGAAATTGCTAAGTTGCGACAAGAGGATTATACAGAACTGTTTTAAGGTTTAAAGGTTGCTCATGAATGGCAGAGGCATGAGAAAGTGACAATGGCCTAGCAGGACAATGCCTTAGAGACTGACCATATATACATATGATCAGTACCCAAGCCCACTCTCAACCCAAGCCCACTCTCAACCCAAGCTAGGACCAAGGAAGGCAAGTCAATGGCTGAAGTAAAAACTGTCGACTTCAGCCGAATGGTTTCATACCTGAACACATCACTCCAAACAAGGGTTCTTGAGGAAACTATAACACTTCGTAAAGTAGGATGGCAAAAATACTGAAGTACTGACATAAAAAACATTATATTTCAATATGTAATCTTAGCAAAATAAAGTTTGAATTAACCCGAAGAGACATATGAGAGGTCAAATTACCTTTCAAGACAGTAAGCTGAGTATTATATGTACATAACTCCATTTGGTTACAACTAAAGCCATGAATTTTATACCTACTTTTAATAAAGTAAACTCCATAGTGACCCTATTTTACCTGTAGTATATTTTTACCTATATGTAAAGGCTCATACTACATCTACGTCTTTCACAGTCATGGTTTCATCAGTCAACGTGAAATGAGTATTTACATTTTATTGTACGTGACCTTTCTGATGAAAAATAATCAAGACTTCTACGGCTACTTTCCTATAAAAAAATATATCTGGTCAAGTAAAATTATTACAAATAATATACATCATTACAACTATCATCAATTGTCTTATTCAATTTTATCAATTGATTATTCCAAGGTTTATCAGATACAGATTCAAAAGCATGTATGATTTCACAGACGATTTTTTGATGGCATTAAGATATAACAGTGAGGTCAAGAAGTATATACATTCTACCAAATGTCTTTTGCCATATATAAATCTTACACTAACCTCAATTCTGAATCTCCTGAATATCCTGACCCCCAAAATATAACATCTAGAAAATAAAAATTAAAAATCATTATTATAAATTCCCCTTAACTCATTATAATATTCTACTATTTACATTGTTTATTTATACTGTTTATACTGTTTCATAAATACGAAAAACCAATTAAACTAATAACCATCAAAAGAAGTTCATGCACAATGACATCAACTTTATAAAAATATCAACAAACGAAAAAAAACCTACAACTGAACAGTCAATAGTCCGAGAAAAGCGAAGCATAAGCAAACGCGCGCATCCCCGGCCAAATCAGAGAGAGAGCGGACGCCCCCAAATCCTCAAAAGAATTCGTTCCACACGGGAGGGAAAATTAACAGCGTCAAAAAGAGAACAACGGACAGACAAAAGGCACCATAGCCCCGAATGGATGTGTGTATGCGTGTGGCTGTCATAATGCAGCCTCTTGTTGCTCTCCTCTCTAAACACCCCCCCCCCCCACCCCCCAACCCCTCCTTTACCCCTTCACACTCACAAGCTCTACTGACCTACCCGTCCCGGTCCCCTACAATGACGGGGAAAGCCGCATATCCCTTTCATACTAAGCCAATCCTCTATAGTGTTAATGGGTCACTCTGCCGCTGTCGCTTTCACGTACAGACAGACGTGCAAGCATTTCACACCCTTCCCTCTTGAATACATATATACAGTATACACACGTAGATTGCTGCGCATATATATATATATATATATACATATATATATGTATATATATATACATATATATATATATATATATGCTTGTATGTATATGTACACACTATACTTTAATCTATATGAACAGCATTCATATATACATAATGTATATATAAATTACATAAATGCATATATATATATATATATATATATATATGTGTGTGTGTGTATACAGTATATATATATACATATATATACATATAAATATATGTATATATATTTATAAATATATATATATAATATATAATATATAATATATATATATATATATATATATATATATATATATATATATATATATATATATATATATATATGTCCAATGAAGAAGTAGGTTAGGTTAGCAACTTGCTGATTAGACATATTGTACGCTTACCAACGATGATACTGATGATTTTGTAAATGGACTAAAATCTAGGCCCTTTTGCAAAATGTCGAGATATTTAGGTCATTTTGCAGTGACCAGGATTTCGTCTTTTTGCATAATAGCCCAGTATTTTGGAAAATGACCAATTTTCCAAAATGACCGTAACATATATATACGTAATTTATATATATATATATATATATATATATATATATATATATATATATATATATATATATATATATATATATCATAGGTCACTAGTCCACTACAGAACAAAAGCCTCAGACATGTCCTTCCCCTTGGGTCTGTTTATGCTCTTTCTGTGTCAGTTCACACCGCGATCTTTGTTAGTTCGTCAATCCATCGTCTTTTTTTTTCTTTCCCTACTTCCTTTACATTCTCTAGAGACCCATTCTGTTATTCTCAATGTCTATCTATCGGCTGTCATTCCTATTTTATGCCCTGCTCATGTCCATTTCTTTTTCTTACATGTTCTTAGAATATCCTCTACTTTAGTTTGCCCGCGTAACCATGTTGCTCTTTTTCTGTCTATTAGTATTATTCCCATCATTATTCTTTCCATAGCTCTTTGAGCTGTAGCTAGCTCCAAGATTTTAATGCACAAGTTAATACTTGTAGGACCATCTCATTGAATACTTTTTTTCTAAGAGAAAATTGCATTTTACTTTTCATAATCTTATTTTGTTTACTAAATGCTCTCCATCCAATGCTTATCCTTCTTTTAATTTCGGTCTCCTGTCCTGGGGGAACACTTACCGTCTGTACTAAGTACAGTATGTATATTAATTAACAATCTCTGGAGGTTTGTCCATAACTCTTTATTTTATTGTCTCTGTATTTTCATTGAACGTAATCTTAGTTTTACTCATATTCATTTTCAGTCCTACATTTCTGCTTTCTCAAATAAAATCTTCTATCATCTTTTGTAATTCCTCCCATGATTCACAAAACACAACTATGACATCTGCAAATTAATATTCATTCCTAAATTTTTCCAATCTAAATTCTTAAAATCTTCGAGGCCTACTGTGAATAATTTAGGAGATGGGGTCTCCCAGTCTAACTCCTTTTTGCAATCGGAATGTTCACACTATCATTATGAAGTTTTAGGATTGCTGTACTTCTTGTATAGATATCTTTAAGTGTTATAATACAAGATTCTTCTATTCATTGTTTTTTTAAGGTCTTTCATTACTGCAGAGTTTTTTTGACAGAATCAAAAGCTTTCTCATAGTCTATAAGTGCCATACATATTAGTTTGTTATACTCTGTTGATTTGTCCATTAGCTAGTTAAATACTTGGATATGGTCGGTTGTTAAATACTCACTTCTAAGGCTTGTCTGCTCCCTTAGATGATTATAGTCTAGTTGTCTGTCTATTCGGCCTCATATGATCTTTGTAAATATTTTATATAATACAGAGAATAAACTTATTAGGCAGTAATTTTTCAGGTCTTTTGTGCCTCCATTTTTGTGAATTAGTATAATGATAAAGTTTTTCTAAGCTGCAGGTAAAAAGCATTTTCTCTGACATTTGGTGTAGAGTTCAGAGAGTCTTACTACTATGAAATCTCCTCCATCTATTATCTAATCAATTGTTAGGCAATCTACTCCTGCTGCTTTGCCTATTTTCATACCTTTTAATGCTCTCTTTACTTCTTTACTTCTTCTTCTGTTACGTTAGGTCAATATAGTCATGTGACATTCATATTATCAATTACTGAACCACACAAATTTAATATCAAATTCAATACCACTTGTGTATAACATAACCAAAGTGGGATTGCCATAGGTTAAACGCATCTCCCCTGGCCAGGAATTGAATTTATGCCTTTGAATTAATACAAAACCGCAACTTTACCAATTGCATAAGTAAATTAATACGGCTCCACCCCAGACGACATAAATGTCGCATGAAGATGAGACAAAAAATCCACAATGAAATAAAAGAAGATCGAGATGAGAAGGAATGAATCGGGAACTTTGGTTGGACTATAACTAATATCCTGGAAGTATCCCTTTGGACATAAATATGGGCATCGTTAATAACACAGCTACATTCCATGGCCGACTGGATTCATGTAAATCAAATCAGGCACATTTCAGCAATGTCAAAACTATTTTTATTCATTTTACGAGGTACTGTTAGGCAAAAGATAATATTCTTTTCGATACAGCACTTCGTAAAATTAGTAAAAATACATTTGATCATCATCATCATCTCCTACGCCTATTGACGAAAATGGCCTCGATTAGATTTCGCCAGTCGTCTTTATCTTGAGCTTTTAATTCAATACTTCTCCATTCATTATCTCCTACTCTGTGCTTCATAGTCCTCAGCCATGTAGGCTTGTCTAAAAGCTTGGCGACTTTCATTTCCGAGCAGTTGCCAATAGCTTCTCTTTTGCCACAACGTACAGCTGCCAAATATCTCAATCAGCTTTCCGTGGCTTGTACCGAAATTAATGAAGCCAACTGTACCTAAAAAACCAACGGAAATAATGCCAAGTCCAACAAAGATTTACTTGACAAAAGAAAATTTTCATGCAGATTTTTCTTTCATTTTTCTCTTCTTTTGTTCTGTTAATCTTCAAATTTCTTTCTTCCTGCAATCCACCTGCCAGAAACCGCTGGACAACCTTCTTTTAAGGTATCCTTTGACGCAGACTTGTAAATTGCACGTTGGGTTCCTTATAGCAAATTCAAACAAAAATCAGATACCGGATATCTTCAGTAGGAGACCTGAGGAAAATCTGATTCTGTGCTGAAAATATCATTACGTATAATTAGATAGGAAATTTCATGCAATTTTCAATATTTATCACGTGTTTGATAGTATTTAATATGTTTTGATAAACGTCAAATGGGAGGCTCTTCTTCTCGCCTTATTTTCTTTATATTATAACATTGAATTTATAAAATTTTCCATAACCTAAAATTACGCGATACAGAAATATACAACAGCCCTGTCGTGTATTTAATTTAGGAGTTTAATTTCTTTACTTTATTAAATTTCTTTATATCATAACATTGAATTTATAGAAAAATTCAAGACTCCAAATTAGGTGATATAAAAATATACAATAATCTTATAAGAATGAAAAGCTCCTCCTTTCAAAGGGCGTACTTAACTATTCCCAGTAGGTTAACTGAAGACACTATCTATTCTGGTTCTTCTAAATATTTCACAAGGCAGGTAGGTAACTCCTATGAGCATCCGACTGACTTTCGCAAAATCAATAGCGGTCCACGAACCAGTTATAGAAATGTCTGCTCACACAGCGTGAGAAACTTTTCATCTTGTAGACTTTCCGTAAGAAAAGTTTTATCCACCAGAACATTAAAAGAATTTTTTCCAGATAAAACTTCTATGGAATGAATATGTTTGTTTA
>NC_090748.1:33684920-33688480 GCF_036898095.1 Palaemon carinicauda
TATATATATTTCCTTTACTATCATTGATAGAGAGAGAGAGAGAGAGAGAGAGAGAGAGAGAGAGAAATTTACACCTTACTGAGTGTGTACAGTGCAACAAAAATATATTTCCTTCACTATCATTCAGAGAGAGAGAGAGAGAGAGAGAGAGAGAGAGAGAGAGAGAGTTCACTGTCTTTCATAATACATGATTTGAGAAGAGGAGGTAAAATTTAGATAAAGGTCAGAATTTACCCTTTACGGAAGAGAGGGAGAGACAGGGAGGATTTGTGTTCGCGTCTCGTTTAAGAAACGACTTTTTTTGCGTTCGCATGATGATGGATGTTCAAACATTTGTAATGTTTACGCATTTGCATTGATTCATTCAAAGTCTGAAAGAAGTAGGTCATATGATGAATGAATCTAACTACTAAGTCGGATGTATTTAAATAGCAAATAGTGTACGGATGTATGGTTATTTTCAATTCTCTCTCTCTCTCTCTCTCTCTCTCTCTCTCTCTCTCTCTCTCTAACATAATAGAGGAATTAAAGACGGGCGCATTCAGTGTGACTTTTAAAACTCTGACTTATTTAAATAACGAGATACAGTTCACCAGTGTCTCAAAACTCTTAATAGCAATTGGGGACATTTCCAAGCAGATATCTGACAAAAGATATGGTAACAGACTACTGAATGGAATCAGATTTATTGTGCTTGTCTGTAGATAAATTGGAATAAATTGAAAACAAATAACACAAACTTCGAAAAGTTAATTTTTTTCTATTGTAGAGGTGAATTGTTAAATATAACATATAAAATGATGTCCTCGTGTAAATCTCCGATTTTTCACTCAATGTTTATTAAT
This sequence comes from Palaemon carinicauda, assembly GCF_036898095.1. Classification (NCBI taxonomy): domain Eukaryota; kingdom Metazoa; phylum Arthropoda; class Malacostraca; order Decapoda; family Palaemonidae; genus Palaemon; species Palaemon carinicauda. The sequence goes on from NC_090748.1 coordinate 33,685,766, forward strand.
TTTCCTAGTTCCTTTAACCAGATTAGTTTCAAGTTCCCATTTCGTCATTGAGAGGAACAACTATTTTTTCCTTCTTATTTCCAATTGCCCCTTTTCGTAAAGCACTTTTCTTATGCTAGACAGTGACATTTGTCTATCCGTCAAGTCAATCTGCAAAAAATAATATACTTCCTCAGTTCCATTTCCTTTTAGTTGCTCATCAACCACAACCTTATCCAAAATCATAATCAACAGACCCTGTTCCTCTCGGCCCCGATAGAGAATTTTTTTTTCACCCTCCAGACCTACTCTCTTCCTTCCTAAATAATTATATGATACCAGGTCAAACCGTAAATAGAGGGTCTTCCCCTCCCCCCACCCGTCCCTCAGGCGTATTTCGATGACATTTAGGGAGAGAAGCCAACTAGACCGCCCTGAGGCCTTTCGTAAGTGGGCGAGTGCCACTATTCAACTGCATATTCAGGTACGCAGATATGAGAAACAATTATATTAAAGGTTAGGGGGAAAAAGTGTATGTGGTGGCTGTGGTGGTTGCATGTATGTGTGTTACACATACGTACACACACTCAGAGAGAGAGAGAGAGAGAGAGAGAGAGAGAGAGAGAGAGAGAAGGGAGGTTGGAGTTTGCTAGGAGAACTCTACAAAGGTCATGCATTAAATCCACATATACACATATCTCATAGCTTGTCTGTCAGGAATTGCTTGTGTATGTGTACACGTGAGCGCACAAGAGACAAACTGAATATGTACACTTGCCCATATGAATGTTTGGAACCTACTGGTGTCTAAATAGCATATTGCACCATTCCCTCCCCCTTCTCTCTCTCTCTCTCTCTCTCTCTCTCCTCTCTCTCTCTCTCTCAAATGTTTGTACAAAAAATGCATAAACCCATAAACCAACAAGCTGTTTTCTCAACAGCACAATACAAAATACCAGCATTTCAAGAAGACTGTACCAAGATATCTTCTTTTTCATTAATATCATAATTAGCGTTGCGTTAAAATTACTCCTTATACTACAGATACAGTGACTCCTACTCCTATATAAATAAAAAATTGCAAAACACGTGTAGTATGATATATGCAATAGCACAAGGTTACTGCATAGACTACATGTATTCATAATATATCTTCACCTAACCTGCAAACGAAAAAGTCAGATGTATGTCGCGTTCAAGTTTCAGAGCAGACAAGGCCAACAGAAAATTCTAAAAGAGAAAAAAAAATACCAGGTAATATAATTCAGAGAAAATTATGAACCAAACATCTCTCATAATAGGTGTTTGTTAAATTTTCAATTAAAGGCAGGTATCATTTGCTAATCTCGACTATTCAATCTGTCTGTTAGAATAATTTGCTAGATTATCAATTGGTTTTGCAGTTGTGTGAGATACTAAATCATTTCTTTCCTATGAAATTATTTATGTAGTTCTTTTTAGAACAGTTTGCAAGTGATTTTTTTTTTCAACTATGCAGGGTCAATGCAGATCCACACTGCCTAATTCATATTCACATCTGACATCATTCAGCTAAGCAGTGCAGAGGGCAAAGGCCAGAATCGTATATTTCCTTGATGCTGCTTTCTGCTCTCTCAGAATTTGACTTTTGAATTAACTAAAAGTTATAGTTTGTAAGGGAATTCTTTCCTGACAAATGTTGAGCGAAGATAGATTAGACACTCCACAGATAAAAAGCAAACGTCTAGATGGCATTGAGCTAGAGGGCATTGAGAACAGTTATATTCTTGATATTTATACCATGTTAATTCATATTTCGTTATTCATTGTGAACTTTTATATCTATTATCTGCCGAAGATCAACAGAGTAACAGTAATTATGACAATCTCCCCCTAAATAATAAAGAGTAAATGCCTGACTATATATATATATATATATATATACATATACATATATATATATACAAATTTACATAAATATACATATATAGATATACATATATTTACATATACATATATATACATATATATATATATATATATATACATATATATATATACATACATACATATATACGTATATACATATACATACATATACATACATATACATATACAAATATATATATATATATATATATATATATATAATTTCCTATTACACTCAGGTGAGAGGGGTAACCCGACTTCTATTTCTATTGAAACTTATAGATGGTACCAGAATATTAAAGGCTGCTAGAAAAATTTGTTTCATCTTTATAAATGAACTAAGAACAAAAACAGCACACTCAAGAATATACTGATTAAAAAAATTCACTAAAGCAGATGAACAGATGTACTTATGAAATTCCAATCAAATCAGGGTCCTTAATAAACGATATATTGGGCAAAGTGGAAAAGCATTAGCAACTAGATTAAAGGAGCAGAAATATACTGTAAGAATGGGTACCATTGCCAGCAGTCTTTTATAACATATGAATGATTGCAACCACACAATTGATTGGAAAAAAATCTAATGAACTTGAATTTTGAATGATTGCAACCACACTTGATTAGAAAAAATCTAATGAACTTATATTTTGAATGATTGCAACCACACTATTAACTTGAAAAATTCTAATGAACTTATATTTTGGATGATTGCAACCACACTATTGATTGGAAAAATTCTAATGAACTTATGTTTTGAATGATTGCAATCACACTATTGATTGGAAAAATTCTAATGAACTTATGTTTTGAAAGATTGCAATCACA
>NC_090748.1:33693980-33696480 GCF_036898095.1 Palaemon carinicauda
TCGGAATTGCATAACCAGATAATGTTAATGAGATGAGCGAAGTACGGTGAATGGTTAAAAGTGTTAATAAATGTGAGTTACTGTTAATTGGTTAGTTATTCCCCTGCCAAATTCCCTTCCTAATTCTATTTTTGTTCTCGTTTCTTTGGTTTGAGTAACCGTTTCTAATTTGAAATTAATATTTTTAGAAAATCGCCAGATAATGACTACATTATTCACTATATTGCGAATATTATTACAGCTAATTAGTTAGTTATTTTTCTGTTAAATTTCCTCCCTAATACTAGATTTTCCTTCGTTTCTTTTTTTTTTCTTTTTCTTTTTTTTAGTAACCGTTTCTCTTTTGAAATCAATACTTTTAGGAAACCACTGGATAATGACTGTACATTAATAGTTATTTTGTAAATATTATTATTCATGTAATCTTATATGATTGTTCCCATTCAGCAGTAGTAATGGCGTATAGGAAATTCGATATCAGTCCATGTTCTAAATCTAACATATTTCCAATATATAACAGCTGTTGAAATTGCTATTACAAATTTTCCTTAATTTTCGTTGATTATATCAACAAGGCCTACTTTATCTATCATATCCGCTTCTTTTGTTTTGTATAGTCTTGTAGTAGAAGTCAAAAACTGTATAAACTATGTACTGTACAGTCACTTTAGAAAGGTCTTAGGCAACGGTTTTATACATTTTTTTTCTCATCCCGCCCTATTTCATAAGAGATTTAATATCTCTAACATAAATGAAATGCATAAAATCCTTCCATTTTACGTCAAGTAATCCTGTCTGGATCTCATTACTTGTCTCTAGATCAATAGCTATTTATTACAATACTCACGAGAAGGAGGGGGAGACCAAAGTTAAGGTGGATGGACCTTTGATCAACGGGATTAACCGGTGATGAAGTGTGGGACAGAGATAGATGGAGAAAGCTGGTCAGAAACATTGTCCCCACATAAAGGTGGGGAAAGATGCACCCAAAGAAGAAGAAGACTCACGCAAGTCATTCTTAAACTGTAGGCTAATTCCTGTTATCAAAATATGGAAGTGTACTGGAAAACTAAATTCTTATATGCTTATTCCTTAACCCAAATAGTTTTTAGAATAGTTTTAAATATTACCATTGTTTTATATTGTTCCATTAAACCTATGCCTATATAACAATTGCAAATGTTCCAATAGTACCTAACAGCACTTGATAAGTAACAATTTCCTTATTTTTGCAAAGCTTTTTAATATAGCCTATTTTTGCCAAAGAGAATCTGTGATTTGTTTTATCATTCTGGTATTAATATTGACCTCATGATAAGATATAAATTGATGAAAAATTACATAATATATTTTACTTGTTTACAGTGATTTGTTTCCTGAGAGTTTTATCACGATTTGTATTGGGGAAATGATAGCAAAACGTTATACCAATATAAATCTATGCAAATCTAAGAGAGTGATCCAATATTTTTTGGATCCAATGGCATACATAAAAAAAAAAATAAAAAAAATATCTAAAGAACACTAAGATATTGTTTTACTTTTCTGCCCAGAAAATTAATAGTAATGAATACCATAAAACATATTATATTTTTGACATATATTTTAAATTTCCAAGTTGAATAGTATCATTTCAACAATTTGAAATATAAACATATACCTAGAACTGTATATCAAAATAAGAGTTTTCGCTTTTAGTTAACTTAATATATGTTTAAAAAAACTGTATTTTCTGGTAGAAAAAAAATATAAAATAAAATAAGTATAAATAGACAAATAATCTTATCATATTCAGTTATACTTATTTTAATTTACTGACAGACGATTAAATGATATGCAAAAAATTGTCAAATATATCAACCTATCATATTTGAATACTTGAATTGTCATATTTCGCAGACGAGAAATTGATTGAAATCGTTACGTTATAGAAAATGCAATGACTTCTTAAAACCGAAGTCATAATTAAAGTCAAAGAGTCTTTGCTGCATTATGACCCTACTCTCTGTGAATTCCTTCGACAGTACTATGAGTATTTTCAATATTCCTGGAATAATCTAACAATTTAAAACACTAAAACAATCTATAACTCCCCTGTGTCCAAACCATCCTAGTCAGATAATATGATCTTCAAAGATTACGCATTTTAGGGTCTCAGCATCTGGTTAACTTTGTTATATAATACAATGATAGAAGTTACTTTACTAATTTTCTTTTAATGAGGCGAATTTGCACCGACTCGCAGCGGTGCCATTTTAGCTCCAAAAAGATTCCTGCTATCTGGTTGGTTAAAATTATCTTGTCCAACCAATCAGCGATCGGAAAACTTTTCCGAGCTAAAAGGGCAGCCCTGCGTGTCTTTGCAAATCTGCCTGACTACAAAGAATTGACTATAGTCGTGGTTAGTCCGAGTTTGGTTAATATAGCAAGTAAGATCAGAACTATCCACAAAAAGTGTTCAACTGTTCTTCTGTCTTCAATTATGCATAGTCATTAGCCA
>NC_090748.1:33703980-33743980 GCF_036898095.1 Palaemon carinicauda
GTCAAGCCTACTACTCTGAGAGTATCACTCACCGATGTTTTCTTCAGGCCCTTTGATTTTTATCTTTCTATCGAGCAAAGGGTTTTTTTTTTTTTTTTTTTTTTTTTTTTTTTTTTTTTTTTTTTTTGACAATGTTTTAATATAACAGTAATTTCACTCTACGACAATCCCATTGGTAAAACCTTTGTGCTGAGGTTAATGCTAATCACAAGTCTCATGCATTCGAACAAATGTTATTTTCTATTCACAAAAGAAAATATGTCGTATATCATATAAATACCTGGGTGCAACAAATGTTTCTTGCATTTTATTACTTATAATTGCCTTGCAGAAATTATGGTCCATATGAAGAACAATGATGAAAAAAGTGGCAAGTATTGAACTGATGAGTGGCTGATTACAGGGGGTGGTTCATCTAATTTTGGAATTGATCCTTTCCTGCATAATGTCATTGAAGACATTACGATATCAGAAAAAATGCAAGAATTTTTCTTTTTTTGTCCTTGTCTATGAAAATCTAAAATTAAAATTTTTGCAATGATTAGAACAAAATTTCAAAAATATGATCTAAAGTATAGATAATTTTCTCTTTAACAATCAGAATGCAACATCAATCATCCTAATTTGAATGACGCACTTCAATCTGTCTAACGGGTAATGGAAACCAGATAGGATTGAGAATATCATCTTGAATCCTCTCTTAAATAAGATTTGCATTCCTAATCCTGTGGGCTTAGTCAGACCCTAATGGACCGAGCATCCCGTAATTGCTAACTATTTACAAATTCCTTCATTCATCAATAAATCTACTTTAATGTGTGAAAGTACACCTTGATGAGAGTTTCTTGATGTGGCCAATATTTTATGTAACATTGAATATTAAAAATCCATAATTACATACGTTGTAATTATTTATGTAATATTGGGTATGAAAAATCCATAATTACATACGTTGTAATTTTTTATGTAATATTGGGTATTAAAAAACCATAATTACATATGTTGTAGTTTTGTATGTAATAGGCCTATTGGGTATTCAAAATCCATAATTACATACGTGGTAATTTTTTATGTAATATTGGGTATCAAAAATCCATAATTACATACGTTGTAATTTTTTATGTCATAATGGATATTGAAAATCCATAATTACATACGTTGTAATTTTTTATGTACTATTGTGTATTATAAATCCAGAATTATATACGTTGTTTAGATTTGTATGTAATATTGGGTATAAAAATCAACAATTATACGCGTTGTCTAATTTTTTCCTTCTTCAGCAGAAGAGGCACTTCTAAAATGTGCAAAAGCTCCTGTTTTTTTTTTATTATTATTATTATATACACCGTATATAATTGTAGATTTTTAATACATAAGATCAACAGACGGGCATGGTATTTTTTCAAGTTATGTAATATCTATATTCATGAACAAAATATATTTATAACTATATATTATTATTATTATTATCATTATTATTATTATTAATATTATTATTATTATTATTATTATTATTATTATTATTATTATTATTATTATTATTATTATTATTATTATTATTATCATTATTACTTGCTAAGCTACAACCAGAGCTGTAAAAGTAGGATGCTATAAGACCTGGGCTCCAACAGCAAAAATAGCCAAGTGAGGAAAGGAAATGAAGAAATGAACTATAAGAGAAGTTTAAGAATAATAATATTAAAATAAATCTCTCACTTATAAACCATAAAAGACTTAAAAAAAACACGAAGAAGAAAAAGAAACAAGATAGAATAGTGTGCTAGAGCTACCGTAAAGGAAGAGTTCAGCGTGTATGAATATAAGTATTCTTATGTCATACAATAGGAAGATATTTATTAGTCGATGATATTCATAAATAAATACAATACAAAGCGACTTATCTTTAAAGTAAAGATTCAGTGAAAACGTTATCATTCACTGCACCATTCATCATCATTTGCTGAATTATGAAATATTCACCACCTTTATTGCGGGAAAGATGTTTTTGCTATCGAAATAGATGGGATATTTTGTATTTGCTCACACCTACTCAATGAGTAACTTAATTTGGCGTTTTGTGAGGTCTATGAATACCTGAGTGATGGATTAATTCACATTTACACATTATATTTGCTATCCTTAATAAAGTTCCTTTTATGATAAAGTTATATTTCGTACGCATGTATGAGAAATTAAATGTAATAATTTTCCTTCAGACTTTTTCCCTATTGAAAGCTAGTTTTCAGTTTACTTATGATAACGAATAAGTAACCATGAAAACACTTTCTTAAGATTTCCCTTTTCCTCGACTTAAGATGATATCGTAAGTTGATGATGTACCTTAATGAATTCTAACAAATGTTTGTTAGTTTTCAGAATTTTGTCTTTTCTTAAAGCGAGATGGGATAATTGGAGCAAGAGGACTGTTTCGGGCTACTGGATTAGGTTCCACCCAGCCAAGATTAATTCTGGTCATATTTTATTCTAATGAAGTTAGAGTCAGCCTGACACTTTCTTCACAATAAGGGTAGGCCACAAAGGGGGCAATCAAGCTTCATAAAGAGAAAACTTATGTATTACATGAAAATAGAATAAAAATGCAGACACAGGTGAAATGATTTAAGACGTTGTGGTGCTTATGTGTACGGGAAAAAGGAGAGATGTAACGTTTTTTTAATATTTGTATAAAATAAAACAAGAACCTTTCTAGGTAAATACTAAAAATGTTTTAATATTTCTCTTACACAGCTTGTAATATCAGCAATGAAAATCTAGAGCACCAAACACAGATATAAAACATGATACCTGTGACTTGCATACGAGTATAAAGATCAACTTCTAACATACATTCATATTGGTGTGGTTGGTATAACTTAACAGGAATTATATTATTGTGGAACACTCTCCTTATATACAAAACCTCGAGGCAACAGGACATAACAAGTTCACAAGACAGACAATATCACAGAGGAAAAACCAGACAGGAATTTTCATGTTCGTTTTAGTGCGAGGGAAGAGCGAAGATACAAGCATAATATATACAAAAGGAATTATGTACAATTGTGTGAAACACGGTTGGTACATGGCTCCCCCCCTAAAAATGACATACTGTACATGTTAAATAGGGCGCCCAGATCTAGAGAGGCGAACTGTAGGCGGGTCATCTGGCAGAAGAAAAGCAGGTTTTGGACGATCAATGGAGACCCAGTCTTCTTTGCCCCGAATGTTTAGGAGGAATGCTTTCGGACTGCGTCAGATCACAAGGAAAGGGCCCGTGTAAGGGGGCGTTAGTGGTGGCTTGCTGGTGTCGTTGCGCAGGAAGACGTGCGTTGCAGAGTGCAAGTCCGTTGGTATGTGATGCTTCGCTGGGGGCTTGTAAATTTTCCCACGACGTGACGTATGCGCTGAAGATCGTCGGAGGAGGTTGTAGAAGGAAAAAATTCGGCAGGGACGACCAACGGGTCGTCATACACCATTTCGGCTGCCGAGACGTCGAGGGCGTCTTTAGGAGTGGTCCTTAGTCCAAGGAGGACCCAGGGAAGCTGAGTAAACCAGTTGCAATCCTTGCAGCGGGACATCAAAGCTGCTTTGAGGGTGCGATGAAAACGTTCAACCATTCCATTGGCAGCGGGGTTGTAGGCCGTTGTATGATGTAGGGTGATGCCCAGGAGATTCGCTAATGACGTCCATAATTGAGAGGTGAAAGCGGTTCCCCTGTCAGAAGTAATATGCTCAGGGATACTGAATCTTGAAATCTATCCAGAGAGTAAGGCAGATGTACATGAGGCGGACGTTGCAGTTTCCATGGGAATGGATTCAGGCCAACGAGTGGAGCGGTCGATGACGGTAGACAGGTAACGATGTCCTTGTGATGTGGGTAGGGGGCCTACAACGTCGACGTGAATGTGTGCAAAACGACGCTGAGGTTGAGGAAAGGTGCCCACTCCTGAATCCGTGTGTCGATGTACTTTGGAAGTTTGGCAAGAAGTACAGGCACGGACCCAATCCTTAGCATCCTTAGAAATGCCGTGCCAAATGAACTTTGCCTTCAGCAGCTGTGCAGTAGAACGGCACAAGGGATGTGAAAGGCCGTGGATGAGATCAAACACCTGTCGGCGCATGGGAGCAGGAATCCAAGGTCGCGGTTTACCAGTACTGACGTCACAGAGGAGGGTGGTGTTGGAGTCTTCGAGGGAAAAATCCTCCCAACGGAGGGACGTGCAGGATGTCCTACAAGCTTGATACTCTGGATCCTGTCGTTGGGCTTCAGCCAGGGCGTTGTAATCCAATCCCAGTTGAACGGCAGCCAACGTGTTTCTTGACAGGGCATCGGCAACGGGATTCATTTTCCCAGGGACGTATTGGAGGGTGCAATTGTATTCAGCCACGGCGGAGAGATGTCGGCGTTGACGGGCGGACCAGGCGTCAGACTGTTGAGTGAAGGCGTGCACCAGAGGCATGTGGTCTGTGCGAATGACGAAGGGCGTACCTTCTAAGAAATGGCGAAAGTGACGGACAGCCAGCAATTCTCGATCGAAGGTAGAATAACCCGATTCTGCCTTGGATAGTTTTCTGTTGAAGAAGGCCAATGGGCGGGGCAAGCCTTTGACCACCTGCTCGAGTACTGCACCAATAGCGACGTCGCTGGCATTGGTGGAGAGGAGGAGCGGGCCGTGTGGGATAGGAAAAGTGAGAGCCGCAGCAGTTGATAGGGCCTTCTTTGCATTGCAGAAGGCTGCTTCTTGAAGGGGACCCCACTTTGGGTCCTTTGGCTTGCCCTTGAGGGAGGCGTAGAGGGGAGCAAGAGTGGCGGCAATGGCTGGCAGAAAACGGTGATAATAGTTGATCATGCTCAAGAATTCCTGCAGAGCTTTGACGGTCGAGGGAGCGGGGAAATACTGAACAGCTGCTACCTTCTCAGGGAGGGGATGGACTCCTTCAGGAGTGATACGGTGCCCTAAGAATAACACTCCGTTGGCGCCAAAGGTACACTTGTCGTACCGGACTACAAGGCCGTTTTGTTGCAGGCGGTCGAGCACGATGCGCAGGTGACGGAGGTGTTCCTCTTTTGAGGAGGAGAACACAAGTATGTCGTCCATATAACATACACAGAAAGGGAGTTCCCCTAAGATGCCATCCATGAGACGTTGAAACGTTGCCCCAGCATTACGAAGGCCAAAACAGGGGTAATTGAAGGTGTATGTGCCAAACAGAGTGGTGATGGCGGTCTTGGGGATGTCTTTTGGGTTCAGAGGCACCTGATAATACCCCTTCAAGAGGTCGAGCGTAGAGAAAACCTTCGCTTTGTGCAGGTAGGAGGTTACATCGGCAATGTTTGGGAGGGGGTAGTGATCCGGTTCTGTTTGCATGTTCAGGCGCCTGTAATCCCCGCACGGACGGAGGGAGCCGTCTTTCTTCAGAACGATGTGTAATGGTGACGACCATGGGCTGGAGGCCTTTTGGCAAAGGCCCATTTTCTTCATTTCAGCAAACGTCTGTTTGGCGGCTGCCAATAGTTCCGGTGCCAGACGTCTGAATTTTGCGAAGACTGGGGGTCCCGTCGTCTTGATATGGTGATAAATACCGTGCTTGGCAGGAACTGTGGTCGTTTGGCGAAGTTCTGGACGGAAAACTTCCGGGTACGACGTGAGGAGGTGGGCGTAGGCATCCGTGGGTGCACTGATGTGGAGAGCGAGGTTAGAGGGGACAGGGTTGAAGAGGTGTCGACAAGTACGAGTCTGTGTTGACCAATCGTTGGTGGGCGACATCGAGCAGAAGGTGGAAATGAGAGAGGAAATCCGCACCGAGGTTTGGCATTGTGACGTAAGCAACGAGAAACTTCCAATTGAATCTACTGTTTCCGAACGATAATGTGAGGTTCTCGTAACCGTAGGTGGGTATCGCAGATCCGTTGGCAGCTACCAAGCCGACGTCGGCAGATGTAGACAGACTACGTTGTGCCTTGATGAGTTTCCTTGGCAAAAGAGGACGACAAGCACCCGTGCCTACCAAAAATTGCACGCCCGTTCCTGCATCTTGTAAAAAGAACAGATTAGAAACATGGGAGGCCACCGCCACAAGCAATGGCCTGCTTACACGTTTTTTGGCCACTGACAATCTTTGGCACATTTCTTCGCGGTTGCCCCGAATCTGAAGTGGTAGTAGCAAAACTGTGGCGGATGGGAGGTAGTAAGTGGCTGTAGAAGTCTTTCGTTGGGGCGCGAGCGATTGGTGGCTGGTGGGCGGCTGTATCGCCGCTTCGGCACAACACGGGGTAGGCGTGTATGTCCAACGGCATTCATATCAGCTTCGGTTGATGTTGAATAGGCATCCTCGTCGTCAGGGGTCGAGGCGTTGATGGAGGTCTTGAAGTGGCTGTCCATAAGGGCGTCGGCTTTGGTCATCAAGTTCTTTATGGGTAAACTATCGACATCGGGTATGGCAGCGCGTACAGGTTCATGTAAACGGCGTATCCAAAGGGCACGGAGTAGGTTCACCTCACGAGGAGAGCCGTCTGCGGCAGGTTGAAGGCGAGCGATACTGGTCATTTCCCTGAGGGCAAGCGAAGCCCTTTGGTCCCCCAACGGTTGTTGCGAGAGCTGAAAAAGCTTTGCTATACGGGCGGCTGGCGACGGCGAGTACTGCTGCAGAAGGTATGATTTGAGGGCGTCATACGCTATTGGGGTGTCTCCTTGTTCACAAAGCCAGTCGAATATTTCTGGGAAGGTGTCCTCGGGTATCACCGCGAGAACATAATCCGCTTTGGTGGTGGAGCGAGTCACGCCCCTGATACGAAAGTGGACTTCAGCGCGTTGAAACCAAGCAAACGCCTCTCCGGTGGCGAACGATGAAAGTTTCAATGGGGCGGCCGCGGCGCCAACTGATGTAGTCTCCGTCATAGTACCAACGATGGAGGGGCGAGGGAGGTGGGGGTGGAAGACAGTGGGAGCGAGTCGACTTCCTGGGTCACCAATGTGACGGCGCCGAGTAAGGTGTGAACTCGAAGGCAGATTGGAAACGACTGAGTTATATTATTGTGGAACACTCTCCTTATATACAAAACCTCAAGGCAACAGGACATAACAAGTTCACAAGACAGACAATATCAGAGAGGAAAAGCCAGACATGAATTTTCATGTTCGTTTTAGTGCGAGGGAAGAGCGAAGATACAAGCATAATATATACAAAAGGAATTATGTACAATTGTGTGAAACACGGTTGGTACACATCTCTCTCTCTCTCTCTCTCTCTCTCTCTACTTTGCGAGAGGGATCTTGAGGAAATGTTTTATTAATTGAAGATTTATCAATACTTCTAGCATACCAAAAACTATTTAATACGAAAAACTAATGCAATATGCAATTTATTTTTCATAAAAAGACACTATTACAAAATTACCAGTATGTAATAAACGCAAGAGATAAAATTAAATCAATAAAACGAAAATTCAATACAAAATGTCTGTGTAACCATGAATATCTTATAAATACACTGCAGTCAAAAATCGTTCTTCGAGCTGATTAAAGTGTGAGTAACATTCTTCATTTCTTGAACGTCTTGCCTTGTTTTTTCTTTCGATAATTTTATTCAGTATTCATCTCCCCCATTTTGACTGAATTTTGATTGTAGAAAAAAAAAACTAAATATTTCTCTCTTACTCTATCAGTGAAAGATATGTACAAGGAATCACTCCAGCAATACGATTAGTTATTCAAATAATTCGATCCAACCTCGTATGTAATGGTTAATGACTCAAGAAGCCACCATGCTGTTGGCTTTAACTTCGTAATATCAATTGAAGTTAAACACTTTCAGAAGCCCAACTAACTGCTTCTGAAGTCGGGAAACCATACCTCACTTAAGCTCTAATTACAACTCGAGGTTTCTGTGAGATCTAACCCAAACTTTTATCTCGATACAAAACAAAGCTTAAGTTCTGACACGAGAAACCAGTGGAAATACATACATGGTGAAATTCAAGTAGGGACTGATATTCACAAATACCACAAACGTATCTTAGAGATAAATTCTCAAAGTCTACCGGAAAGTTGAAAAACAACATATTAATCTTTTTTGTTGGTTCGAAAGGATATTTTTTACAAAATTCAAAGCATTGTTCTCTAGTCTTGGGTCGTGTCATGGCCTCTATACTATGGTCTTCCACTCTCTTGCTTAATGGTACACTTGGGCACACTATTCTATCTAATTTCTCTTCCTCTTGTTTAAGTTTTTTAGAGTTTATATAGGAAAACGTTATTTCAATGTTACTAATCTTGAAAAATTCCATTTTCATTGTTTTTTTCCTCACTGGGCTTATTTCCCTGTTGTGGACCCTGGGATTATAGCATCCTGCTTTTCCAACGAGGGTTGTAGCTTAGTTATCAATAATAATAATAATAATAATAATAATAATAATAATAATAATAATAATAATAATAATCTATTCGTATACACGATTAAAAAAGAAAAATACCCGGAATTGAAGAAATTGATACAGTATTCAACTAAATAATGTCACCAACAGCGACTAGTAAGTAGGTGAAAGTTATAAGATTTACCAATCATAAAAATTTCTGACAACTTATTTCACCAATGACTAATAGACATGCAATTCTACTACTCTACGAGGTTCTCCTCTTACAAAACTCCGTAACACCAACTAAATAAAACCAGTGTCTGTATAAGAGAAGACAATTCTTCTCTAAAAAAAAAGTCGCAAACTTTGTTTGATAAATTATTATGTGAGGCTATGTATTGTGTATAGTGATCTTGAGAGAGAGAGAGAGAGAGAGAGAGAGAGAGAGAGAGAGAGAGAGAGAGAGAGAGAGAGAGAGAGCGTTTTGTCCATCATGAATAAGGTGTATGAATCGAGAGCATGTTTAAGCTCTTCTAATACATTTATCGTCTAGTTTGTCTGGTTTTCATGACCCGATATCTCGTTAGCGACAAACGGCCTGCCAGGCCCCATCATTATTCTTAAAGTTCATTTCTAAAAATCCAATCCATATACACGCACAGACCAGGGAATACTAAACCCAGTTCCTTTCTCAAACGAAACAACAAAGTGCTTTTGTCTTTCCCAGTGGGATATAATTCTTCTTTGATTGTCGTATTCGTGTGAAAGTGATTCCTCTTTCTATTTCTTATATAAAATCGAATAAAGCAAGTCAACAAATTACAGTATTTTCTTCACTCTCGTTTATGCAAAATACGAATAGCTAATGACTGATTGTGAGATAACGTTCGGGAATAAAGATAACCCATGAATTTTACTAAATTATTATAAAGAAAATATCTACAAAGATACGCAAAACACAAATTCCTTATCAAGTTCTTCATTCCTTCCGCTTTTTTTTTATCGAGCACAATTAGATATTTTAGTTGAAAATCATCACAACGATCAAAATAATGGCCTCTCTGAAACATGAAAAAACGAATTACACACTTTCTTTCTTTCAAAGGAAAATGATTACGTTAATTTTTATCATATCGTAATCAAATATCAAAATGTAATGTTTCTGTGTTCGCTCAACTGTACATTATTCTCTTAAAAAAGATTGCGATATATCATATCCTATAGAACTAAATATTTTAATTCAACTGTGTTTGCTAGTCTTTATTAACAAGAGTCAGCATTGACCTAGGATTGACATAAGTCCAGTTTAAACAAAACTTTGCATAACACGGAACGCTATTACTGCGAAATAATAAACAATGAAAACAGAAAAGAAAACAAATGGCTGCACTGTCAATAAAAAGTATGAACACCACACGCTTCTGATAATAAGTAAATTAAAGAATTATATTCCCAGAATGTAATTAAAAAGAAGAACTGTGGCAAATGAGACCATACTTGAGGGTGGCATGAAGAGATCGTCCTATTTTGTTGGAGCAGCAAAATCACAGTGTCAATGAAAAAGAAAATACAGCGATATTGCTTGGTCTCTAGGCAATAAGAACATTCTGATGGTCTGAAGGATTTATTCATCAGTAGTTCTGGCTGGTGGAAATGAAACTTCACTAATGATAGTTTATTTTTGCATCAAATCATCAAGGTAGTAGGTTGGCCAAAGTACCAGCCATCCCTTGAGATACTATTACTAGAGAGTCATTGTGTTCTTTGACTTGCCAGATAATACTACAATGGATCCCTCTCTCTGGCTATGGTTCATTTAAATTTTTGCTGACACATATACAGAATAGTCTGGTCTATTTTTAAACACTCTCCTCTTTCCTCAAACACTTGAAAACACCGAAATTATCAAACAATTCTTCTCTGAAGAGGTTAACTACTGCACTGTAATTGCTCATTGGCTATTTTCCTCTTGGTAATGGTAGAAGAAACTCTTTAGCTATGGTAACCAGCTCTTCTAGGAGAAGGACACTATAAAATCAAACCATTCTTCTCTAGTCTTGGGTAGTGCCATAGCCTTTGCTAACAAATTACAATCATTTAATAAAGAGTCTTCTGTGTGTTAGGGTAAATACCTGCACACATTTGTGTTTGGCTGAGTCTGAGATATCCCCAGCACAAGTCATCGTGGCATCAAAACGAAAACGTTTTCTGGTGTCAAAGTTGTCTAATCCCGATATGGAAGAACCTTTCTATAGTGTATATGCAAGGTGCAGGGGTGCAAACTCCCCTGGATATAGATTTATTCAAGATTCTCTAGCCTTCAATGATCAAATTGATCCACTAATTGATATCACATCATCTATTAGAAATAGTCCAGCTTCGGCAACAAAATGTGGGACGTATAGAAACAAATTGAATCCCAACATAGGAATACATAAATTATATACTGGTAAATTATATATCTCTGATTATGTTCGCGCAGCTCTCAGTCGTTTACGACTCATGTCCCTTAACCTCCGTATAGAAACAGGTAGGTGGAGCCGAACTCCCCCAGAATTAAGGGTGTGTACATGTGATAATAGCAATATTCAGAACAAACCACACGTTCTGATCAATTGTCCTCTTTCAATGCCATGTAGGAATAAATATCCAAACTTGAGTTATGAGTCTCTAAGTACTTTATCCAATGAAAATGATATTGTTGATTTGTGTAGATATTTTTATAAAGTGCTTCATATTTATGAGTAATGTACGGCTTTACCTTCTGTTTTTTTTTTTTTTTTTTTTTTTTTTGTTCAAATAAACTTTTTTTTATCAAATATTATTTGCATTACGACTTCATTTTGAATAGTTATGTAACTACTTTTTTCCCTATAGTAAGTTCCTTTATCGTTTATTTGTATAATCTTATAGGATTATGTTATTTGTCCTTGATATTGTATTTTTCTTGTTACTATATTTGTTTTTTTTTCTGTATAGGCCATGTTCTTGGAGAAAAAGAGATTTTTGTTTACTTTGTGTATTTTATATTTTGTATTATGTCATGTTGTGAACAAATTTGTACTAATTATTGTATACTTTTGTCAATAAAATAAATAACTAACTACCATGGTTTTCCACTGTCTTGGATTAGAGTTCTCTTGCTTAGGGGTACACTCGGCCATACTATTCTATTTTGTTTCTCTTCCTCTTGTTATTTTGGAGTTTTTATAGTTTATATATGAAACATTTATTTCAATATTATTGTCCTTAAACTTTTCATGTAGTTTATTTCCTTATTTGCTTTCCTCACTGGGCTATTTTCCATGTTGGACCTCTCCGGCTTATAGCATCCTGCTTTTCCAACCAGTGTTGTAGCTTAGCAAGTATTAATAATAATAATAATAATAATAATAATAATAATAATAATAATAATACGTTACTCTTTCAAGGAATAAAACGATTATTGTTCAATGAATAAATAGAGGATATTGTTTGTCGTCCCTTTCTGTTGGGGTTTGAAGAGCAATGAAAACTGACGAATATTATCGTTTTAGCCATAAAAAGATTTATTTCACAAAATAGATACCGCCAACACGAGAACAATGTGAATAACTTATATATAGGAGGACCTCAGCCTTTCCTTCCTTTACATGATTCTTAGCATTCTTGGTGCCTTATCATCGTCAATCTTCTATATATCTGGTTGAAATTAGATGTCTTAGAAAAAAATAAATATATACCCCTTCACTTTCTCGGGTTTTTCGGGTTTTTAGGTATTCGAAGTATCCCTAAAAGCATCATGTGTAATGAATAAAGTAAAAGAAACATTAGTTTAAAATACTTCATATGTGGAAAAGAATATCATAGATATGAAATCGATATAATATAATATCATTTAGGAATGAGAAGATGCTAAGTTAAAATAAATTTCATAAAATTTAAATGATTTATGGTTTCCCGTACCAAAACGTATTATTATTATTATTATTATTATTATTATTATTATTATTATTATTATTAATTGCTCAGCTACAACCCTAATTGGAAAAGCAGGATGCTATAAGCCCAGGGACCCCAACAGGGAAAATAGCCCAGTGAAGAAAGGAAACAAGGAAAAATAAAAAATTCGGAGAACAGTAACAACATTAAAATAAATATTTCATATATAAACTTTAAATAATTTAACAAAACAAGAGGAAGAGAAATTCGATAGAATAGTGTGCCCGAGAGTACCCTCAAGCAAGGGAACTCTAACCCAAAGATAGTGGAAGGCCATGGTACAGGGGCTATGGCACTATCCAAGACTAGAGAACAATGGTTTGATTTTGGAGTGTCCTTCTCCTAGAAGAGCTGCTTGCCAAAGCTGAAGAGTCTCTTTTACCCTTACAAAGAGGAAAGTAGCCAATGATTAATTACAGTGCAGTAGTTAACCCCTTGGGTGAAAAAGAATTGTTTGGTAATTTCAGTGCTGTCAGCTGTATGAGGACAGAGGAGAATCTGTAAAGAATAGGCCAGACTATTCGGTGTATGAGTAGGCGAAGGAAAAGTGAACCTCAACCAGAGAAAAGGATCCAATGTAGTACTGTCTGGCCAGTCAAAGGACCCCATAACTCTCTAGAGGTAGTATCTCAACGGGCGGCTGGCCAACCTACTACCTATTATTATTATTATTATTATTATTATTATTATTATTATTTTTATTATTATTATTATCATTATTATTATTATTATTATTATTATTATTATTTTTTCTTGGGTAAGTAAGCTTCAAATTAACCATTGTATTAGTAGGTTTAATCTTAAAAGAATATTTTTTTTTCTTTTGGTTCTGGTGTCATATTTCTCTCTGCGACTAAGTATGGACTGTAAGGGAACAATATCGCAACCAGAATTATTTCCATTAAACAAGACGGAACATTTAAATGCCGTGTAATTTTATGTGTACAAATTAAGCAGGCATATAATTATCAATATAATTTTCAATCACAGTCTTGGTGGATTATAGGTTGCGGTTCGTGGTTGATTCTAGCTTCCTTAGAAATACATCACTTTGCTCACTGTGTACGGTTTTAAGGAGCAACCTCTTTTCCACATGCATGTAACGGGGCTATATCAGCTCCATCTCGGCACATTCTATAGCCTTTTCAGCTCAGTTTGAAAGTCTCTGTACTTTCCCATTTTGTCTCCAACCTTATCTTCCACTTCTGACTCCAAGGGTAATACGACATCTATGATTGATACTTAGATACTTATTTCTTCGTCTTGTCTGCCTGGGCGGCATCTTGAGGATATCCTTGTAGCACCCTGTCCATCCTTACAATGTAGTCTCAAAATAGCTTAGTGTGATCCTAATCTACAACAGGTTGAGGTTGATATGCGTACAATTTGTTACTGCATTGTATGTTATATCTTCGACAGACTCCAATGCAGGGCTTTAGCTAATGTATCTTATCGTTTCTTATTTTGTTTTTGAGAAACGGATGAACATCCATTAACGCTGTGGTTACCAGTTTCTTTTAGCCGAGATGTTAGTTGCGTTTATTATTCAATGAACATGCTATTTATTCTTCTTGTACCTTTATCTTGTGCGGCCATTATTATCGCTTGAGTTTACATCTTAAGATCTTCACTCTGTAGTCACTGTCATGTTTACTCACTAGGTGATTCTTTATTTTGTCTCAGGAATTGTCCATATATAGATTTTCTTTTCTATTCTTCTTATTCTATCACTTGTGGGTGTTCATCTTTCTTTATCAAATTTTCTTCCCGTGTACTCTTTAACCATTCATTTTCAATGGTTTTAAGGTACTATCCCAGTGCTATATAGTCTATCAATTTATATATGACAACAATAAGGGAGATTCGCTATATAATTCATCATTATTTTGTTGAATTATCCACTTTATAATTTCAATAATTTACCAACTTTTATTAATGCACGTTATGTTTTTTTTTAACACAGTTGCATTTACAACGTAAGGATTTTAAATACTGAAATGAAAATAAACATTTGAATCATACTTTATAAATAATATGCATCCCCGCTGAAGATTATTACAAATGACAGGCATATACAAGGTCAAAGTTAAAACAAAAATATGAAATAAGATTTGATTTATTGATTTTAAGTCTAATAAAGACAATTCTAAGCTAAACACCTATTCTGTGCGTTAGATATAACGTCAAATGCAAAAATATAAATATTTTTTAGAAATAAATACATTGACGTCTAGGAAATATATATTTTCTATATTCAGTGTACGAGATGTAAGAGAATAAGTATTTCATTATAACTTTTATGATACTGTCACTTGATCTCTAGAAACACTGATTTCCCTTATGTTCAGAGTTAGCCTTTAATAAATTAGGGCTATACAACGTTATCCCTTCTTCCATCTTTCATATGCCATTTTTTTTTCACACTAAATAAACTGTTTATGTTCGTTTCACCTAGGAAACAGAAGCCAGAGGTTATAAAACCCAGCATCTGTGCTAGTTTATATCAATTAAAGACACTGAACCGTAAGATTGCGTTAATTATTCAATGGTTACCTATAGTCAATTCTTTTTAGTGAGGCAGACTTGCACCGACTTCCAGGGGTGCCCTTTTACCTCGGAAAACTTTCCTGCTTGCTGATTGGTTGGAAAGGATAATTCTAACCAATCAGATAACAGTAAACTTTTCCAGGCTAAAAGGGCACCGCTGTGAGTCAGTGCAAAAGCGCGTCATTAAAAATAAATAGTATAGTTGCATGTTATACCCCAAGATACTAAAATAAGAAGGAAATGCGTTTTTGCTACATCGCTTTAATTGTAGTTCTTGGTAATTAATGTAGATTTTCAGATCAAAAATTTAAAAGAAAAAAAAGAAAATCACTGGCATTTATTTCCTAAAACAGTCTCTATAACGTTTACAACGTTTCAAGAAGGCTAAAATCAACAAACGGAATTTTTGAAATTATCCTGCTATAAAGCTTCACATAGATATGTCAGGGATTCTTTGTCCTTAACTTTTAAGAAGGCTATACTCTGTTCATCTATATTTTCATTAGATATTGTGTCACTTTCTTAAGCTTCGCAATCCTAGATGATTATTCATTTCATTGTCATCATTATATCATTTTAAATTAATTATGATGATCTTATACCTAAAAAGACTTAGACCTGCATTGCACGAAGTAGTCATTAAAAGAAATAAAAAACTACTTTAATAGCATCCATATTTAAATTAAAACAATAGCATTTTTTCTGAATAATATAACAACATTAGATTTTAGCAATCCTCTTTTTTCCTGTCGAAGAAATATTGTTTTGTATAATCATTATTGGAAGTAAAGGATCTTTTTTTCTCTCTCTAATCAATTAGACATTATCTTATATCAGAGCATATTGATTTTACTCAAGTTATGAGCTGTTCCATAATATTCAACAAGGCTAAAATCACTCCTTTTTCTTGGTGGAAACTATATTTTCCAAGTAAACAGTTTTCCTAAGATGAAAGCTCATCAAACTTCTATTAGCATCGTATGAAAATCTGTTACATTATAATTAGATTTCTTGTTAGGAAAAGTTGAACAGCCTGTCATTATAAAATATGTAATTTAAGTTAATGTGTTTCCTACTTTTATAACCAAAATTATTCGATCCCTTCCTTCAAAATGAATATAGTTCCAAGTTTTAGGAACCTTAAGGAAAAATATTAAATAAACAATCATTCATCGTAAATGCAAGAAGACCTTTGACTTTCAAGTACGCTGAGTAAGTGAAATGTTTTATATTCTTTTTTTCCTCTCTCTATTTGTTTCTTTTTTAATGTGATAATTTATAATAATTATTAAGAATAATACATGTCGCACAATCTCACATGTTGCCATTTGACAAACGCCTATATTCAACATAGCACAAACATTCATATAAAACCTTCACAGATATTCACTAGCCTTACGATAGTTTTGCTACAAGAATGAATATAAGTACAAATTAAGTAATGAACATTCTATCTACATCACTGGTTCTTAACCTGTGTTCGATCAAACCCCAAGGTTTCGGTGAGGCAGTGTCAGAGGTTCGACGGAGGTAACTGTACCAACCGTGTGTCACACGATCGTACATAAACTATTTTGTATATATTATGCTTGTATCTGCGCTCTTCCCTCGCACTAAAAAGAACCAGAATAGACATGTCTACGTGTCGCCTATATAACATTGTCATTTTCTTGAACATGTATTTTCCTGTTGCCTTGAGGTTTTGTATATAAATGAGAGTGTTTTTTAATAAAGTTACTCAGTTGATTGCATCCTGCCTTTGAGTCATAACCTTTCTCTCGGCCGTCACATTGGTGACCCCGGAAGTCGACTCGCTCCCACCGCCTTCCAGCCCCACCCCCCTCGCCCCTCCATCGTTGGTACTATGACGGACTCTACAGAAGTTGGCGCTACGTCTGTTCCATTGAAACTTTCACCGTTCGCCAGCAGAGAGGCGTTTGCTTGGTATCAGCGTGCAGAAGTCCAGTTTCGCATCAACGGCGTGACTCTCTCAAATACCAAAGCAGATTATGTTCTCGCGGCGATACCCGAGGACACCTTCCCAGAAATATCCGACTGGTTTTGTGAACAAGGAGACACCCCAATAGCGTATGACGCCCTCAAAACATACCTTCTGCGGCAGTTCTCGCCGTCACCAGCCGCCCGTATAGCAAAGCTTTTTCAGCTCTGGCAACAAATGTTGGGGGACCAAAGGGCTTCGCTTGCCCTCAGGGAAATTACCAGTATCGCTCGCCTTCAACCTGCTGCAGACGGCTCTCCTCGTGAGGTGAACCTACTTCGTGCCCTTTGGATTCGCCGTTTACCCCAACCTATACGCGCTGCCATACCCGATGTCGATAGTTTACCCATAAAGGACTTGATGACCAAAGCCGACGCCCTTATGGACAGCCACTTCAAGACCTCCGTCAACACCTCCACCCCTGACGAAGAGGATGTATTATCAGGTGCCTATGAACCCAGAAGGCATCCCCAAGACTTCCATCACCCCTCCGTTTGCTACATACACCTTCAATTACTCCTGTTTTGGCCTTCGTGATGCTGGGGCCAAGTTTCAACGTCTCATGGATGGCATCTTAGGGGACCTCCCTTTCTGTGTATGTTATGTGGACAACATACTTGTGTTCTCCTCCTCAAAAGAGGAACGCCTCCGTCACCTGCGCATCGTGCTCGACCGCCTGCAACAAAACGGCCTTGTAGTCCGGTACGACAAGTGTACCTTTGGCGCCAAGGAAGTGTCGTTCTTAGAGCACCGCATCACTCCTGAAGGAGTCCATCCCCTCCCTGGGAAGGTAGCAGCCGTTAAGAACTTCCCCGCGCCCTCGACCATCAAAGCTATGCAGGAGTTCTTGGGCATGATCAACTATTATCACCGTTTTCTGCCAGCCATTGCTGCCACTCTTGCTCCCCTCTACGCCTCCCTCAAGGGCAAGCCAAAGGACCTGAAGTGGGGTCCCCTTCAAGAAGCAGCCTTCTGCAATGCAAAGAAGGCCCTATCATCTGCTGCGGCTCTTACTTTTCCTATCCCACATGCCCCTCTCCTTCTCTCCACCGATGCCAGCCACGTCGCTATTGGTGCAGTACTCGAGCAGGTGGTCAACGGATCGCCCCGCCCATTGGCCTTCTTCAGCAGAAAACTGTCCAAGGCAGAATCGGGTTATTCTACCTTCGATCGAGAATTGCTGGCGGTGCACTTGGCTGTCAGTCACTTTTGTCATTTATTAGAAGGTACGCCCTTCGTCATTCACACAGACCACATGCCTCTGGTGCACGCCTTTACTCGACAGTCTGATGCCTGGTCCACCCGGCAACGCTGACATCTCTCCGCCGTGGCTGAATAAAATTGCACCCTTCAATACGTCCCTGGGAAAATGAATCCCATTGCCGATGCCCTGTCAAGAAACATGTTGGCTGCCGTTCAACTGGTATTGGAATACAACGCCCTGGCTGAAGCCCAACGACAGGATCAAGAATATCAAGCATGTTGGATATCCTGCACGTCCCTCCCTTGGGAAGACTTCCCCCTCGACGACTCCAACACCACCCTCCTCTGTGACGTCAGTACTGGCAGACCACGACCTTGGATTCCTGCTCCCATGCGCCGACAGGTGTTTGAATTCATTCACGGCCTTTCACATCCCTTGTGCCGTTCTACTACACAGCTGCTGAAGGCAAAGTTCATTTGGCACGACATTTCTAAGGATTCTAATGATTGGGGCCGCGCCTGTACTTCTTGCCAAACCTCCAAAGTACATCAACACACAGATTCAGGAGTGGGCACCTTTCCTCAACCTCAGCGCCGTTTCGCACACATTCAGGTCGACGTTGTACGCCCCCTACGCACATCACAAGGACATCGTTACCTGTTTACCGTCATCGACCGCTCCACCCGTTGGCTTGAAGTCATTCCCATGGAAACTGCAACGTCCGCCTCATGTACATCTGCCTTACTCTCTGGATGGATTGCAAGATTTGGTATCCCTGAGCATATTACTCCTGACAGAGGAACGACTTTCACCTCTCAATTGTGGACATCATTAGCGAATCTCCTGGGCATCACCCTACATCATACAACGGCCTACAACCCCGCTGCCAATGGAATGGTTGAACGTTTTCATCGCACCCTCAAAGCAGCTCTGATGTCCCGCTACAAGGATTCAAACTGGTTTACTCAGCTTCCCTGGGTCCTCCTGGGACTAAGGACCACTCCTAAAGATGCCCTCGACGTCTCGGCAGCTGAAATGGTATGGCGGCCCGTTGGTCGTCCCGGCCGAATTTTTTCCTTCTACAACCTCCTCCGATGATCTCCAGCGCATACGTCACGTCGTGGGAAAATTTACTCCATGCCGCCAGACTTACATGCCCCAGCGAAGCATCACATACAAACAGACCTGCATTCTGCAACGAACGTCTTCCTGCGCAATAACACTACCAAGCCACCTCTAACGCCCCCTTACACGGGACCTTTCCTTGTGATTCGACGCAGTCCGAAAGCATTCCTACTAAACGTTCGTGGCAATGAAAACTGGGTCTCCATTGATCGTCTAAAACCTTCTTATCTACTGCCAGATGACCCACCTACAGTTCGCCTCTCTAGAGCAGGGCGCCCTATTTAACATGTACGGTATGTCATTTTTAGGGGGGGGGGAGCCATGTACCAACCGTGTGTCACATGATCGTACATAAATTATTTTGTATATATTATGCTTGTATCTGCACTCTTCCCTCGCACTAAAAAGAACCAGAATAGACATGTCTACGTGTCGCCTATGTAACATTGTCATTTTCTCGAACATGTATTTTCCTGTTGCCTTGAGGTTTTGTATATAAAGGAGAGTGTTTTTTAATAAAGTTACTCAGTTGATTGCATCCTGCCTTTGAGTCATAACCTTTCTCTCGGCCGTCACATAACACAACACAAATCATGATTATGAAAGGGGCACTAGCCAAGGTTATGCCACGGTTTTCCTGAAATTGTCTCTGAAAGGCAACAGCAAAAGTCACATTTATCTGCAGTAAGTGTTCATTAAGTTTTTGCGTGAAGTTCATATTTTGTTGATTTTGTTCTTTGAACATTGGTTTTGTGTGCAAATGATACGTGGTGGTTATTGTGCACCAATACAATATATACCTATGTTTTGAAATTGAAATATATGCTGATATATTTAGGTGTAACGTTCTTTTTATTTTCATCTTTATTTCATTTACCTATATAATTTATATATTTCCATCTATGAAGGGTTCGATGATTGTACATATGACACTTGCAGGGTTCAGTATCTCCAACAAGATTAAGAACCACTGATCAACATAACTCAACTATAAGTGACAAAAACTCAGGCAATGGTAAATGATACATTCTTCCATAGTTCCAAAGTAGTAGGAAGATGGGTCACTTAACCCAGCCACTGAGGGGGGTGGGGGTGGGGTGGGTGGGGGCAAGCTAGCCTCGACTTGGTACCAGTGCCAAGCCCGGGTAAATGGGGAGGGTTGGCGGCAGGTAAGGCCTCCGGCCATGAAAAATTAGCCAAAAAAACTATGGTCATTGAGTATAATCAGAATGAAATTAATGCTAGGGCTTTCCCCTTAGGCAACGAGTTGAGACCTCGCCTGATCATTCCGAAAAATCGGCAAGGGATGCCTAGTCATGGGAGGGCTGGGTTAAAGAGGCAAACTAAGAGGAAATTATCTGAGGAGAGGATGAGAGTAGCAACTCTGAATGTAGGGACAATGGCTGGAAAAGGGCGAGAGCTGGTTGACCTCATGGAGAGAAGGAAGATTGGAGTGCTGTGTGTGCACAAGACAGAGGTAGATGGAGAGAGCTGACCAGAAACAACGACCCCACATAGAAGTGGGAAAAGATGAAGACAAAGAAGAAGAAGAGGAAGATGGGTCACTTACCCTTTTCAGGGGATTTGCTAAAAATAAAGAAGTTAATGTATATTAATTTTTTTGGAATATGTAAATATGATATTCGAAAATTACATAAAGTCCTGAACAAATCTAATTAAAGAAAATGAGGTTCGTGTCCCACATTGTTAAAAGTTTCCGAGACCTCATCGAGAATGTTAGCAATCTTATGAAATTCTCTTTACTACAGATTCTCAAAGAGAAGACAGTAAAATTACATTCGCCTTAGAGGTTCAATTTCAGTAATTGTTATCAAGTTATGCTGTAGAAGGATTGACAGTGATGGAACAAAAATTGGAGAACTTGTAGTTTTGCTACTTAAAATCTCATTGTACAGGGGCCCACTTCATATACCGTATATCCATATTCGAAATAGTAAAAGATCTCACAGCTCCCCTGTCCTGAAAATTATCTCTGAAAGTATTTACTCAATGAATCAGATCCCAATTAAATCTCTAATAGTCCTCTAAACGTTTATCAAAGATAAATATTACTTAAGACCATCATTGACCTATAATGCATTCAGTCAAATTTAGAGTTGCTACTTATTTAATTTTTAAGCATAGTTTTACCTAGGTAAAGCAAATAAATTCAGAGTATTTACGTCATTTATTTTAGTGAGAAAAGTTCCTCTTGTAACTTGGCTACTTTAAAGGATGGTCAGAGGGGAGAACAACCATAACTTAGCTCCTTAAAAGTCCCATCTCTCAAGGATTAGAACAGTTTCGTTTATTTTTCAAGTTATAAAAGAGTAGTAACATAAGATTTCCTTTAATGCATTTGTTTCTCTTTTTTGTAAAAGACCATTATCTGACTGTATTTTGCAACTGCCGTTCGGCCTTAGTTTGATATTGTATTTATGATTTTAGTCAAGATGAACTGAAATCCATATAAGAATGGAATCAGACTATTACACTTCTCTAATTCATACTTGTTTTATTTTCTAGGAACAAAATACATTTATATAAAACCATCAGATATATTTATTACTTTGCAAAATAGTTTTGCCGTAGAACAAAATATCTCTCTGTAAGAATTCAAAGTAAGAACAAATACAAGGAGAAATTAGGTAATCAGCATTCTATTTACAGGCAATGGTAACCAACACAGCTCCATAGTTTCAAAAGAGAAGAACGATGGGCCAAGTACCATTTTCCAGAATGTGTAAGGAATAAAGTTAATGTATGTTAATTTTTTGATTATGTAAATGATTCTTTTGAAAATGAGATAAAGTATGTACTTTATGCAAATTGAATTTCATTTCTCGATATTTAAATTATTTACTTGTTTGCAAAAGCTTATTGTTACTCATAGTTCGTACTCCATGGATTTTACTTTGAATCTAACACAATAGCAGTTTTATCATATTAACCAAAACAAGAATAAACATCAACAACAATGGATTTCCTTTTTTGGAAACATAAAAGAGTAAATGCTATGAAAGGTTTCAGTTTCAAAAAAGAAATTTATATCTATTTAACATAGCTCAGATTCCCAATCCAAAAATTTGTTAAAAATGCTGATGCAAGACGAATCCCAGCCATCGATTTCTCGAGGCAAGGAGGTTATTTCCAATACTCCCAATGGAGAGTGATTTCAAAGGAAATGGTCTGGCTTCTTGCAAGGGATATTGTTCTTTCCTCTCTGTGCCGATTGCATTAGCTGAAAGATATCTATTTCCAGACATGTGACATCAAAAATATTGTCATGCTGCTACTTCACCGATTTTACATCGTAAACACAATCACACACTTGCATATATACAGTATATATATATATATATATATATATATATATATATATATATATATATATATATATATATATATATATATATATATATATATATATATATATATATATATATATATATATATATATAGTATACATGGGTGTGTGTATGCATGTAAAAAGTTGCAGAGGATTTGTGTACAGTGCTAGACAATAATGACATAAGAAATACGAAATATAATACGAAATATAAATACGAATTATAAAACACCTGAGTCTGTACAAAAATCAAAAGTAGGAGAATTAAAGTAAGCATCAAAAGGCGGAAAAAGAGAAAAATCAGTGAGAAAGGATGGCCTAAACATTTAATCAATAATAAACTGATGAGATTTCATATTAGTATAACTCACCGAACTTTACATAAAATGTCTACAAGAATGCTCTGTACCTATATCATCAGCATCATCATCATCATCCCCGTCGTCATCTCTCTAAATGCTTAAACTAAATCGCTCTACCAAAGAGCAAAATGAGTCTCAGCAAAATGGTCTTAGAGGCATCCAAAAATCCTTGCAACTCCTTGTAACTAATCTCCTCCCACATATATTGTCCCAAATGGCCTGAAGAGGATTCATGGGCTAAATTCATTAAACGATAGCCAGTTCCTTGTGAGGCACAATGCCTATCTAACTAAGGCAAGCGACCCCTGCCGGTTCATATTAACTGTAGTAAGATCAACCGCCAGGCTTCAGGAGTGAAGCCGAAAATACATCTTGTCTATCGCCTTAAACCCAATCCGTCACCTTGCTGCTAATGACTTCATCGAGATTTAGGGGGCCAAATCCTCCACTCTCAAAGTTCTAGTTACTCCACCAAGTTGCTCATCAGATTATTTAACCGCTGGCAAACATGAATTGCTTGAGTATACCGACTAGCACGGTAATCTACCACCTAGTATGGAAAATATACCGCCTAGCACGGAAAAACTTTATTATTATACAAACGACCTGAAACATTACCGCCTAATAGGTTTACTATCAATGATATATAAAACAATTAGAAAGATCATATTAGGCCGAATAAAAAGACAGCTAGACTATAATCAACTAAGAGAGCAGACAGGTTTTAGGAGTGGATATTCAATAATTTGACCATATCCATGTAATTACCCAACTAATGGAAAAATCTACACAGCATGACAAACTAATATGTATACCATTTATAGACTGTGAGAAAGAGTTTTTGTTAAACCTTTAACATTACGAACACAAAGAATCCGGGAAGTGCAGCCATACTAAAACTACATATATAGAGGGAGAAAATCCCGATTGAGAGAAGAGGTAGATATGGAGGCACCATCTATCCTAAATAATTCACACAAAGCTTTGGAGAAGCTTTTAAAAATTTCGATTAGGAAAATGTAGGAATTAACATTAATGAGGCATACCATAGCATATTGAGATTTGCAAATGACAGTTCTGTTTAGTGAATCATGGGAAGATTTGAAAAAGAGGATAGAAGCTCCCAATAGAGAAAACAGAAAGGTAGAACTGAAACTAGATATGGATAAAACCGAGATAATGTCCATGAAAATTCAGAAAAAAATAACAAACAAGGGTTATTGACCAATTTCTATATACTGTTAATGAATATATATGTACTTAGAACAGACAGTAAGTGTTTCCCCAGGACATGAGCCCAAAATAAAAAGAAGGATCACCATAGCATCGAGAGATTTAGGTAAAAAAATTAGATTATGAAAAGTAAAAAGCAACTATATCTAAAAAGACAGGTGTTTAATCTGATGATCCTACCACAATTAACGTAAGCTTGTTTTCTTGCTGCGGACGAATTACGGATGAATATATATATATATATATATATATATATATATATATATATATATATATATATATATATATATATAAATATATATATATATATATATATATATATATATATATATATATATATATATATATATATATATATATATATATATATATATATATATAGTGAAATGCCCCAGGCTATTGTTACCGAACTGGCTGCATCAACCTCGAAGAAAACTTATTACCTAAAAAAGAACTTTGAAGTAATTGAAGTTGGTGGAATGCAAAAAGAAAAAAAAAATTACGGTTAGTTTCTCTCTCTCTCTCTCTCTCTCTCTCTCTCTCTCTCTCTCTCTCTCTCTCTCTCTCTGTTCACACATTTCTGTGAAACATATCAGAAAAGTAAAACAAAACCAGATAAGATATTAATCTTTGGCACCGTCGTTCAATTAGTTCATTATGCATAACCCTTACCATCCTTTACATTCAGATATCCCTGGACAATTCTATCATGTTCGTAATATTAGGCAAGCAGTTAATTTTAATAGCCAGGCCTTCTCCATTATGAGGCTCAATACTACACAGTATTCTAGAAGTTTTATTCCAGCTGTGACCAAGTTGTGGAATGATTTTCCTAATCGGGTAGTTGAATCAGTATAACTTCAAAAGTTCAAAGTTGCAGCAAATGTTTCCATTTTGACCAGGCTGACATGAGTCTTTTTATATTTAATATATAACATATATGATTTGACGTTGTTAATAGTTTATATATGACTGTTTTGACGTTGTTACTGTTTTTAGAATGATTTATTGTTAGTTTCCATCATTTATTTATTTCCGTATCTCCTTTCTTCACTGGGTTATTTTTCCCTCTTGGAGCCCTTGGGCTTATAGCATCTTGCTTTTCCAACTAGGGTTGTAGCTTGCCTAATAATAATAATAATAATAATAATAATAATAATAAAGAGAATTATCGTACGGCCTTTGAAAAGTGAGAAATTTTCGGAACGGGGACAGGTTGATCTTATTGTGATGGAATCAAACCCTGACAGTGTATTTAATTATATTCTGAATTATTATGACCATTTCTAAAAATTCACGATCCTTACGCCACGACAGCAGTAGAAATATCATAAAATCTAATTGACATATTTTGTTAGATGACCCCACCTGTCGTACTTCAGTCTGACAATGGAAGAGAATTCATAGCTTTCGACATCAATAAAATTAAGGTAATTTTCCCGCGAATGAGCATTGTCCACGAAGTTCTAAGACATCCACTATCCCAAGGAAGTATTGAGAGATCTAACTGCAATATCAAGCAGATTATGATAGCCTGGACGATTGACAATGACTCGACTCAGTTGGCTGAAGGTCTACTATTTGTCATGCTTAAAAAAAAAAAAAAAAAAAAAAAAAAAAAAAAAAAAAAAAACTCATCTCCACATAAAAACCTTAATTACAGAACGACCTTTGAAGTCTTTTGTGGTCGGAAAGTGACATCAGGTTTGGAAAGGAAAAGTCTACCAAAAGATGTCATTGGGCAGCTTCAAAGAGAAGAGGAGCTTGAGAAGTTAGTCTCCGAAATGTCAGATGCAGAACAGCAGAATTTGACGGTCGAGAAGCCACCGTGAACACGCTAGCGACGACAACGGTAATGAAATTCACGAAGAAGTGTACGACACTGGAGGCCCTATAGAAGTTACGGTTATTGAAAGGTATTCCTATGTTGAAGGAGAAACCTCAAAAAACATGAGCAGGCAACTATCCTTGTTGGATGCCTATGGAAAAAATGCAACGTCTAGGAAATATTGCTTTTTAAAAAGTACCAGGATAAATGTTCGTAAAGTAACTTGTCATAAACTGCGTGATTGCCAGATTCGATTACTGTAACTCCATATACTACAATCTACAAAAACTAAAAGTTAAAAAAGAACAAGACATAATAAACGAAGGAGCACGACTGATAAAAGATGCCCCACCTTGTGGCAGAATGTAAACAAACCACAAACCCCAAACCCTTGAATCTTACTTACTTACAATGGTCTCTACAAAACAAACTTTCCTCTTGCGTTATCAGCAGCGGGACTCTTCGACAAAAGGACAAAAATCAACAAAACATAACCTTAACACTATATTCTTAAAAGTAAACGCAATCATAAACCAAAAAAAACACTTATCACGAATCATAAACAATATTAAATATAAAACCGTAACACCATTCAAATAAAAAACCCTAACAACTTAAAATTACCACACCCAAAACCAATATTTGTTTATGTGTGGAACTCTTTAGCCACACTAGGGCCAACAATCCTTTTCGGCCAAAGCCACAACTCCCTGGCAGACGCAACACTGGCACAATCTGCTATAACTGCCTCACTTAATTTGGCAGTCTATATCGTCATCATCATCATCATCATCCTCATCAATAACAGCAATCGAAATCGTAATTGTAATAAACAGGCCAGGTCGTCAACAGTTGATCAATCCACTAGAGCATTCTAAACACAAGTTCCTTAAGTAAGCCAGGTCATCAATAGTCAAATTCAAATAAATCTTCTCCCCAAAGGAGGAATCACGGCCTGCCAGAATAAAAAAGAAAAACACTTATGAACACTCCTAACTAACTTAACTATCGCACTATAATCAAAGATAAACAATAAACTTTCTATCATTCACGAACGCGCCTAACAAAAAATGAATAAAAACAGTATTTACTCCGAATATAAAGAAACACTAAACAGCCGGCTTTCGAAGAACAAAAAAAATAACAACCGACTCCTTCCACAGTCCGAGATCCAATGCTTTCGCCCAAGACATACATCACCGCCTATCCTAGCTAAAAAATGTAAACAAACAACCTCAAATATAGCAACAATCTTTCCAATAACCAATCATTCGCAAACTACCCTTGTTCTTCGGCGCGCACCGCGGACACACAAACATACGCACACACAACCACACATACTCTATCGCGCACGCGCGATCTAGCAAAACTAAAGCAAATGAAATTCTCTCTCTCTCTCTCTCTCTCTCTCTCTCTCTCTCTCTCTGACAAAACTAAAGCAAATAAACACTCTTGCTCTGTCTCTCTCTCTCTCTCTCACAAAACTAAGCAAATAAACACTTCCTCTCTCTTGCGGTTTGACAAAACTTAAGTAAATAAACACACACACTCACTCACTCACTCTCTCTCTCTCTCTCTCTCTCTCTCTCTCTCTCTCTCTCTCTCATTAATGACAAAGCTAAAGCAAATAAAATGTCTCAATTTAACAATACTAAAACAACACTCTCTCTCTCTCTCTCTCTCTCTCTCTCTCTCTCTCTCTCTCTCTCTCTCTCTCTCTCTCTCTCTCTCGATTTGGCAAAACAAAACAAAATAAATTAAAATAAAATTAATCCTCCACATTCCTCCCCCCTTACTTTGCCAAATCCTCACACAACACTTACCTATTTTCTCATTACCCAGTCCCAATCAGGAACAGGGCCTCGGCTTCGAGTAACTGGGCCTTCATATACCTGCACTCTCTCATTCACTTCTGCCATGTCGTTTTCATTCAACGTACTATTACGATTCCCGTCTATGTTCTGCTCGTCTAAGATATCATTCACTATTTCATCTACCTCGGTTTCATCTGGCCCGAAAATCCCACTAATTTCTGTCAACAATTCATCCATTACATCTAAACCATTTTCTACTTTAACAAAAGAATCATTCATACTGCTTATCATTCTCCTATCTTTCATTCTCGTGTTCGTCATACGTTCTCTTGCCTCATCTAACGAAAAACCACACACACTATAAGTTTCATCCATATTCATCCAAGTTTCATCTGTATTAATACATTTATCTTCCATACTCACCTGTACATTTACACCCTTGTCCTGCTTATTCTGATTCCCGCCAACAACTACAAAATTTTCCTGTCTTTTATCCCCAGTAAAATTCTCAGACTTCTTTTTCCTTCCATACTCTACTAACACCAATTGCTTATCTTCTAAACCTAATGCCTCACACATACTCGGTTCATACTTGTTCGTTTTCAGCCATTTATTCATACCATTCTCCTGAATATATCTTGGTACCTCCTTCCATTTCCGCAACTGATTGTGGTGTGCCCTAACCTTTTCCACACTACCATCCACACTTACTTTACCTAAAACATAACTCAACCCACTAGAACCAACATCTAACACCTCATATGGACCTTCAAACTTATCACGTACCTTATTGACATTCATTCTTCCCTTTTCAATTACTTCTTTAAACACTTTCTCTCCCACTTTGTAGCTTTCAAATCTCTCATTTGCTTTCTTCCAAACATCTCTATCATTCTCGGACACACTCAATCTCGGTCTTACTATCTTTTCAAAATTCAACACAAACTTACACAGAGACATACCAGTACTCTTGTGCACAGTCGCATTATACGCCCACAACGCACGCCCAACATATAAATCCCAATCATTATCACATGTACTCATCATCCGCAAAATTTCTGTTAAGGTTCTTACAGTCCTTTCAGCCAAATCATTCACACTTGGCATATACGGAGTCGAATACACATGTGCAATGCCCCATTCTCTCAACATCTGCTCAAACTCCCATCCAACAAACTCCGGACCATTGTCACTTAAAATTTTTGCAGGCTTACACACACTCATCGGCAACATCACTTGACTTACCATTCTCGCTACATTCTCACTTCTTTTATTCTTGATGGGTACTGCATACGCAAACTTGCTCATATGATCGACCATGACAATCTTTCCCACATGTCTCCTCGCAGTCACAGGCAACGAAACACAATCAATCACAAACATCTCAAATGGCTCTTTCATACGTAACCTCAGAACAGGCGGACTTGCATGCATGCTCTGATACTTCCCCTTCTGACAATCCTCACAAGTGGTCGCTACATCCCTACAAATTTGACTCAACCCAGGCGTAAACAACCTCTCTCGCATGCATTCCCACAATTTATTCTT
This sequence comes from Palaemon carinicauda, assembly GCF_036898095.1. Taxonomy (NCBI): domain Eukaryota; kingdom Metazoa; phylum Arthropoda; class Malacostraca; order Decapoda; family Palaemonidae; genus Palaemon; species Palaemon carinicauda. The sequence continues at coordinate 33,733,330 of NC_090748.1, forward strand.
CCCCATATGCCCATACCTGTCATGCACTACCATACACATACTTACAGCTGCATGCATTGAATATACAGGAACATATATATATTCATCCATTCCCCTATGCAAAAAATACACAATTCTTACAAACAATAAATCTTTTAACAACTTTCTTATACGCTTCCAAATTACACGGCCATTCTTCCACCCTAATACCATTTAAAATACATTGACGTAACCTAATCATCTCTAAACATTCACCTTGCATTTCTTCCACCTCTTCTTTGCTCAACAAATCATCTTCACTTTTTATAATATCAATCATGCCAACAAAATTCGCCATAAATACACTATTCTCCTCAATTACTATTACCTTACAGCCATTCTTTGAAAGCAAACCCTTACCAACATCAACTGACACATGGTGCAACCTCAAAAAATCTATTCCCATCAAAAAACAACTAGGCATTTCATTCTCTCCCATTACAATAAAATTATGTTCAACTTCCATACTCCCTAGTTTCACCTTCAACCTCACTTCTTCCCAAACAAGTAAACTTCCCTGACCTATTCCATGGATTCTCACACTCGTACACTGTCTTTTCACTTCCCAATTGTACCTCTCAATTTCCCTGATAACTGACTCATTTACTAATGACACTTGAGCACCCGTATCAATTAAACTACAATATTCATTCTCATTTATATTCACATATGTCATCATCCTTCCTTTTACACCATGCATACATACATTTACTCTCCTTTTAATTCTGTCGCTCACTTCACCAATATGTTCATCATCATATTCACTGTCCTCTATACCGTCATATCTTAGATTAAGGTCACTTGCACCATTATCCTTCTCACTCAACAATTTGCAACATTCCTCATTACATTGCATCCTCAAGATATATTCCCTATCATTCTCCTTACATGCCCTATATTCCATCGGTCGATTCCATCCAAAATACAAATACACAGTTACACCATACAACATACTTACCACCATTAATATCTTTGATAATACTTCCCCTTCTAGTACACTACTCTCCTCCTCATATACCATTTCTTTTGACACTTCATTCATCACTCTTCTTTTAAGATCGCTTACGCTACCTGGTATTTCCGTATCTAACCCCTCTTGTATTAACTTACTTAAACCCATTAGGATACACTTATACACCATATCTTCCCCTTCACAACTCTGCTCCACAACTAAACCTTCAGGCAACCTTTCAGAATTCTGATTACTCTCTTTATCTTCCATCCTCCCATGCATCCTCGACATCGCATCTGCTATCACATTCTTATTTCCCAGTACATATTCTAACCTGAAATCAAATTCATTCAAATCCTCTATGGTCCTAGCAACCCTTGCATTCACACACTCTTTCCTTATCATATACACTAGGGGTTGATGGTCAGTACGCACAATGAATTTTACACCATACAAAAATACTTTCAATGCTTTCACACAAAATCGTATTGCAGCCAATTCCCTGTCAATCGTCGAATACTTCCGCTCAGCTTTATTAAACGCTTTACTAACATACGCTATTACTCTCAATTGCTCTTCTCCATTTACTCTCTGCATTTGAACCAAACAACCACCCATACTAACCCCACTCGCATCCGTATACAACTCTAGCATATTCGCATTTTCACTGTAGTCTGGAAATGCCAAAGTGACGTCTTTCGCGGCCTCTTCCTTCAACCTTTCAAACGTTTCTATCATCCGATCATCCCATTTTAATTTTGTACTATTCCTTTTACCCGTCCATTCATTCAAAGGCTTCCCTATACCTGAACAATCTCTAAAAAACTTGCGCCCAAACTCAACCAAACCAAGAAAACCTCGCAACTCACGCACAGTCCGGGGACGTGGAAATTCTCGCACCTTATTCACAAACTTGTCACTCTTCCTTATACCAGATTCACCCACTACATGGCCAAGAAATTCCACCTCCCTGGACAACCATGTACACTTCTCAAGCTTAATTTTCACACCAACTTCAATTAACCGCCTCAACACTGCCTCAAGCAACCGCATATGTTCCTCAACAGTCTCGCTCGCAATCAGAATATCATCTATAAAAACAGTCACCTTCTGTCGATCGAAACCAGCCAATACAACATTCATCGCTCTTTGGAAGGCAGCAGGTGCATTAGCAAGACCAAAACTCAACCTTTTAAATTGAAAGTGACAATTTGTACTTGAAAATGCGGTAATGGGCCTGCTCCCCTCTGCCAGAGGCATCTGGTAATATCCCCGCACCAAATCTAATTTAGTAAAAACTTTCATTCCATGCATCTTATAAACACAATCAGACACCACATTCATTGGAAAACGTTCTTTAACAGTCATTTCATTCACCTTCCTATAATCAATACACATGCGTAAACTTCCATCAGGCTTTCGTACAGGGACAATAGGGCTATTCCAGGCACTCTCACTCCTTTCTAATACACCCATACGCTCTAATTCCTGACACTGCTCCTCTATCTCCTTGGCAATAGGCGGAGAAAAATGCCTGGGACGCTGATATATGGCGGTATCATCACTGAGAACTATTTTAAATTCTGGCAGGTCTGACCCCCCACAATCATCGTCACCGAGACTCATAACTCTCTGCTTATCCCATAACATCTTAAGCAATCGTTCCCCTTCGACCTCACTTATACTCTCATCTAACTTAATTCTTCCTTTCAACGTATCGTAATCCCAATCGTCATCGTTCTGTACCTTACCAGCCATTACCTGTCTCGCCTTAACATATCTTCCATCCTCTACATTAATCAGTGTATACATACATCCCATGCAATCGCCCTCACGTATTCCACGTACTCTCTTCCTCCTAACACTCGGCAACAACCTTACATACACCTGGGGTTCCTGCATATTCATAACACCATCATATATATACGCACTCGTTTTCACCAAATTACCTGCTTCCATACCTTCCACTTCATATTCATCCTTGTCACTATTTGAAATTCCCAGACTGCTCGGCAAAGCAACTTTTACACTAATAACCTCACCTTTCTTACCCGATAACTTTACACTTTCCTTTGCTACCAACGGCACTCCCTTCCACACCTTCGTACTCACTCTGCCGTCTTCCTTTAAATAAAATTCCCCACAAATATTACCTTTAACCTTTATTTCAATCATATTCACACTTGGATGTACAATCATACCACATTTTTTCAGAAATTTATACCCAAGCAGTACGTCATATTTCTCATTCGCTCCCTCAACCACGTAAAAATCATTATCCTCCATCATCAGCCCCCCAATCATAACATTTTCCCGCAACTTTCCTTGCACAGGCATACGCAAATTACCAATACCTTTTACTTCACCCTTACATCCCTTAAATTCACAAACCTCTTTTACCTTATCATATGCATTCCTAAACATTAAATTGACACCACAACCAGTATCAATCAAACCAACCAACTCTACACCATTAAAAATCAATTTCACACTCATGCAATCATGTGCTCTTTCTCCCATCACATCTTCATGCAATAAACCCTCACGAACATGCATCACATTCACTCCCCACACACACGAGGACTCACCCAGCTGAACCCTCTGATTAATTAGTTTCCCGAACATCCTGGCTGACTTGATCCCTTATTCCTACAAACCCTAGCTACATGCCCATCTGCACCACATTCAGTACACTTGCACATTCTAGCATAATGACCATCCTTACCACAATTACCACAAATTACATTCATACGATTATTACGGCATCCACTCGCAATGTGTCCAGTCATACCACACCGATAACACTTAACCACTTTCTCTTTCTTACAGTCGCTAATACGATGCCCTGTCTCTCCACACCCGAAACATGCTCCTAATGCCCATCTACACTCGTTCTTTTTATGTCCTACCTTCCCAAACCTATAACACCTCTCTTCACGGATACCACTACCTAACCTAACTTGCTGCGTACTAGCACTTCTATCTCTCCAAACTTGATTTCCCTGTCTAAACCCGTCATTTCTCGGCATAGGTATTCCTACATTACTCACCCTAACACTTCTATCTACTACACTATCAGCTACCCTCATTGGCCCTCTCATAACAGCATCTCTAAAACTACCAAATTCTGGCACACATTCCTCCATTCCAGCTCTTACACTTACAGATTTACTTTCTTTCATACACCTATCCAACTCGTAATCCTCAACTATCTCTAAAATATCATCCCAAGTCAATCTCTCTCTCTAGTCCACCTCATTTTCTCCTTCCGTTTCAAATTAATAAACTCACACACACTCTCTGGTACTGTACCCAAAAACTTCTTCATTAGTTCCTTATTTTCATTTATTCCTTCGTCCCCATACTTCTTTCTAGCCAATGTTTCTAACCGACATACATACATCGAGATTGCTTCACCCACCTTCATTCGTGCTTCATCAAAATCATTTTTTCGCTTATACCTAACACTACCTTTCATACGTTTTACCTGTTCAATTATCCTCTTCTTTACACTTTCATACTCAACCTCTCCTACACTCATTATCACCCCATACATCGTCAACAAATATCCTGACAAAAATTCTCCCAACTCCCTAGCCCAAACTCTCTTACTGTCCCCATACTTAGCCTGACAAAACTTTTCATATTCCCTAAAGAAGTCATATACATCCCTACTGCTATGTTCATTAAACCTTTCACACCTAGGTACCTCTCTCATAAACACTGTCTTACAAACTTCCTCTACTTCATTCTCACTACTATCTTCACTGTCTACTCCCTTCTTGTTGCCTTCTTCTTCATTTGAATACAATGAATCTAATTCTACACTCAAAGTCCTATCTTTAACTATTCCCTTCTTACCCTTTTTCTTACTAACCACCTTCACCCATTCTTGATCATCCTCACTCACACTCTGACCTTTCTTCTTTTCCTTCTTCACATTATCTTTACCTTTCTTCTCATTCTTCCTATCACCCTTCATTCCAATCTTACTATGTCTAGGCCCTTTACTTTCAATATCACTATCACTACCTTCCCCATTATCACTTACCCTATCCTCTTCCACCATCAACCCGTTACCAGAAGCAGAAGCCACTCCTCCGACTGCACCTTCACCTATGACAGTTTTCATCATCCCCATGACTTGCCCCATCATAGTTTCCATTCGTTTCTCATTTTCTCGCATCCTCATCTCAACACCTTCTTCCACTCTCTCTACAGTTCCCTTTAACTCAATAAGCTCTTTCTGCATCGCCGCATTCTCCCAGTTCAACCTCTCATTCTCTACTAGCAACCTCTCTTTCTCAACTATCCACATCTGCTCCCGTTCTTTATAATGCCGCAATTCCTCCTCCAAAGCCTCGTATTTACCTTCCATTTTTCTTCAACCTTAATCCTAATTCCGTCCTTCGTCAAAGAGTCCAGCTTCAATCCCACCTCTATTGTCCCTTTACTTTCAGTCCCTGTTCTGGCGCCAAATTTATGTGGCAGAATGTAAACAAACCACAAACCCCACACCCTTGAATCTTACTTACTTACAATGGTCTCTACAAAACAAACTTTCCCCTTGCGTTATCAGCAGCGGGACTCTTTGACAAAAGGACAAAAATCAACAAAACATAACCTTAACACTATATTCTTAAAAGTAAACGCAATCATAAACCAAAAAAAACACTTATCACGAATCATAAACAATATTAAATATAAAACCGTAACACCATTCAAATAAAAAACCCTAACAACTTAAAATTACCACACCCAAATCCAATATTGGTTTATGTGTGGAACTCTTTAGCCACCCTAGGGCCAACAATCCTTTTCGGCCAAAGCCACAACTCCCTGGCAGACGCAACACTGGCACAATCTGCTATAACTGCCTCACTTAATTTGGCAGTCTATATCGTCATCATCATCATCATCATCCTCATCAATAACAGCAATCGAAATCGTAATTGTAATAAACAGGCCAGGTCGTCAACAGTTGATCAATCCACTAGAGCATTCTAAACACAAGTTCCTTAAGTAAGCCAGGTCATCAATAGTCAAATTCAAATAAATCTTCTCCCCAAAGGAGGAATCACGGCCTGCCAGAATAAAAAAGAAAAACACTTATGAACACTCCTAACTAACTTAACTATCGCACTATAATCAAAGATAAACAATAAACTTTCTATCATTCACGAACGCGCCTAACAAAAATGAATAAAAACAGTACTTACTCCGAATATAAAAAAAAACACTAAACAGCCGGCTTTCGAAGAACAAAAAAAATAACAACCGACTCCTTCCACAGTCCTAGATCCAATGCTTTCGCCCAAGACATTCATCACCGCCTATCCTAGCTAAAAAATGTAAACAAACAACCTCAAATATACCAACAATCTTTCCAACAACCAATCATTCGCAAACTACCCTTGTTCTTCGGCGCGCACCGCGGACACACAAACATACGCACACACAACCACACATACTCTATCGCGCACGCGCGATCTAGCAAAACTAAAGCAAATGAAATTCTCTCTCTCTCTCTCTCTCTCTCTCTCTCTCTGACAAAACTAAAGCAAATAAACACTCTTTCTCTCTCTCTCTCTCTCTCTCTCTCTCTCACAAAACTAAGCAATTAAACACTTCCTCTCTCTTGCGGTTTGACAAAACTTAAGTAAATAAACACACACACTCACTCACTCTCTCTCTCTCTCTCTCTCTCTCTCTCTCTTCTCTCTCTCTCTCTCTCTCTCTCTCTCTCTCTCTCTCTCTCTCTCTCTCTCTCTCTCTCTCTCATTAATGACAAAGCTAAAGCAAATAAAATGTCTCAATTTAACAATACTAAAACAACACTCTCTCTCTCTCTCTCTCTCTCTCTCTCTCTCTCTCTCTCTCTCTCTCTCTCTCTCTCGATTTGGCAAAACAAAAAAAATAAATTAAAATAAAATTAATCCTCCACAACCTAGAGAAAGGAACATTCCTATATCAATTGATCTACATTGGCTGCCGATTAAGGCGAGAATTGAATTTAAAATATGTACAATAATAACCCACCAAGTTATCAGAACTGGTCGTCCAAAATATACATTGTGCAACTAACAAATCGTCCTGACACGAGAAGAGTTACATATAATTTTAAACTATTAGAATCAAACTTTGTGCCACAGCCATTGACACTGACAAAATAAAACTAGTCAGGAAATTAAGATTTTGACATTTCTCAACGATTTTATTCATCACCTTAAATTCTGGCTGATAGATGATGTTTTTGTTTTACATTTTTATTCTATGTAAGCACCATCGATTTTATAATAAATTGTGCAGAGATTAAAAATATTAATAACTGGTTAATACCTTTGTTGATGTGTTTAATAAACTATATTTGTTATAATGAATAAGTGCTATAAGATCTATTGGAAATCAAACGAAAGTTGCCTAATACACAAACTAAGCACATTGCCTATGTAACAAACTATAGGGTGCCTAATTTACGAATTAGGCTGCCTAGTTTATGAATTAGGCATAGTATTAGAATGAGTTTACAAGTTAGGCAAGGCCACTGCCTAATATGAAAATAAGGCAAATCGATTGCCTAGTTTACAAAGTAGGCAATTCCTCATATTAAGCACTTACCATCAGATGAAGTCTCTCACCTGTCCTATATATCACACCGTTACCTTGATTTTCAATGTATAATGAACATGCAATTCTAACAACTTCTATTGCGCTTCTATTACTACTTCCTATAGAATACTGACATCATCTATCCTCTTCAAAAGATTAAGTCTCGCCTCTGCTATATAAGAGCCTCGCCTCTTCTATATATTTCTCTATCGCTTCAATTACCTTCAATTTCCACTTCACAATGAACGTAGAAGTCTTTCAATTTCCATTTAATTTTCTTACTTTTTTCTTTAGTTTCCTTATTTAACAATTCGTCATTAAGTCGGACGCTGATTACTATTCCCAGCTTTCTCTGACTTTATGTTGACACTTTTCCTTACCAGAGAAAGAGCAGACATGAAAATTACTCTGTTCAGGATACATGTCCGTATTATTCAAACACATAATAAGCGATGAACTCTTAATCCACATTTCCATCACTTACTTTAAAATTTATTATATACTTTTTTTGACATTATGGCCAGTTTCAAGTTACTTCCTTCTCATTTTTGAAGATTTATTCAATATTCTGACAGCGTTACAATGACGGGTTATGTAACCCGGCCTTTTACAGAGCCAGTAATAAAGACCTGTTCCGCCATCTCTTACGTCAAAAACTTTTAATCTATCATTCACAAATTTTCCAGCTCTACGAGGAAAGCCAACTTTTCGTCACACATTTTCTGTTTTAACTCTGCTCCTACATGATTGTTTCTCATCTCCTTCACATAAACCGAGCTTTTGCTCTCTCTCTCTCTCTCTCTCTCTCTCTCTCTCTCTCTCTCTCTCTCTCTCTCTCTCTCTCTCTCTCTCTCTCTCTGCCAAATGCCTTGCACATCCTTATCTAATTCATGTATTGTAACAATATATTACCGAGCTTTTTTGCACTCGCCTTGTTTTGCACTATGCAATTATCTCTTCTTTTATATTCCTCCGAGTATTTTCCATAAGTATTCATTAGTGTGTTTCCCAATTCATCATTTCAATCTTAGCAGTCTTAAATCTCTCAAAATTTGATCGTCAAACTTTATTATTGTATGATGTAGATCAAAATGTGGTTTTCAGGAAAAGGTTCAGGATCTTGTATATTTACCCTATATATGTATAATTTGTTTTTTTAATACTATTACAGGTATTATAGAAGTTAAACTTTGAGACTTGAACTATCCTAACTGAGTTATTTATATAATCTAATTCAGGTTTCTATTGGGGCTTCAATTCTCATCTTGAAACTGGAAATAGACCGTGCAGTTAAAATTAAAAGATTTCGTGGTTGACAGGAAAAGACGACAATAATAACAATCTTCTTCTTCTATTAGCGTGCTTTTTTCCCATTCGTATGGGGTAACACGGTTGCCTTCTTTTGAAGGACTCTGCTTTGACTTTGGGGGTAGACGGTAGTCCCCACCGGCAGCCCTGCCTGATGTCACCTAGACCCCGGTAGCGTATGTTTGTGTTAAGCCCTTGGTTTGTGTGTTGTACCAGCCAGCATCGCCCTTCCTCCCAGCAGCGAGGAGTCATGGCGTAGTTAGGTCGTCAGTTCGAGACGGGTGAGGTGTCTGTTATGTTTTTAGAAAGTGTTGGAATGGCTGCGTTTGTGTGTGTATTAGTCTGTAACACCCGTTTTACTCTACGCAAACCTATCCGTCGATTCCACACATAATCCTGAGGTGTCTACACGGATAGCAAAGTGTCCGCCTTTCTAACTGGTCGGGTGAGGAGTTGAACCCGCGCCACAGACTTCTACGAAGTCCGAGCTTGCTGCCCAAACAGACTCAGCCATCGAGGCTCCATGACAATGAAACAATATCCAAGATATTTTGTGGATTTGAAAACAAAGCCCTCAGAAGGATATTGAGAGTTAAATGGCAGGAGAGGACTGGAAATGAAATAATATGGCGGATTACCCGAGTGTATAATGTGGATGAGATAAGGGTGAAGGATATATGGAGATGGTTTGGGCATGCTCTCTGCACCCCCTAAAAGAAATTAGTTCATCAACCTTACAACCTGGCTCCACAAGGCACTAGAAAAGTTGGAACGCCCAGACTAACAGGGCTGAGGACTATGAATCGTGAAGTAGGTGATGATGAATAGTGAAGTATTGATTTAAAAGCTCAAGATAGAGACGACTGGAGATATCTAACTGAGACACTGCGTCAATAGGCGTAGGAGGAAATGATGATGGGAATATGAAATACTTCTAGTAATATGATTTGCCTTGATCAAGATTGTCTTTTAAAGAGATATAGTATTTACCATCTTGAGATAATAATGGATTGTTTATATTGCTATTTCTACTAATGTATTTTGTTGTTATGACATTCATACAATTTGTATGTACTAATGAAACTCTATCATCCATAATACTCTAAAGCAATACCGGTTTTTCTTTCAACTATGAAGAAGATTCCCCAATAGTATTGGCTCACCATTTTTTGTTTCTATTATTACAGGTGTTACACTGTCAGTTAACCTTTCCTTGGTCTATATTTTTTTTTAACTCTGCCAAACTCTTCCATAATATACACAATTTTAACCTTTTTCCTCATGACCAAAATACCTCAAAATGCTTCATTCCTGACCCCTTTCTCTATCTTATATATTATTTCATTCGAAAAGATATATAACCAATTCCATGCAAAACCAGTTTCTCTTCCAAAAGTGCATCTTCAACTCCCTCCAAATTGCAAGTTTATTGATTCTTTAAATAAACTTTCTTCCAAGTACTATTTATACGACAGTTGTGTGATATCGATGATGATCCCAAGTCTAAAGTTAAAACTCTGACCATAGCTCGAAATATTTCACTTGTGTCAACAAGGTCACCATCTCTGTGATATAGGAATGGGATATTGAGTGGAACCTGTATGTTCTTCACTCATTGGCAGCTATTGCCTGGGTGGAAAGGATGTTTGGTACCAAGCATATATATATATATATATATATATATATATATATATATATATATATATATATATATACATATATATATTCAAATAAGCCATATATATTTTTGATACATTAATGTCT